>NW_005054435.1:1460481-1537079 GCF_000277835.1 Geospiza fortis | reverse complement strand
CCCTGTTCAAAATTATTTTCATTTAACTATTCATACAGTGGGAAACAAAAGAAATCAAAATCAAATGAAACATCACACACGATACTTTCTCAACCTCTTCAATAAAAACTTCTTTTGGTGGAATTCCTAGTCAGTTCAGGATTCTGGAGATTTTGCTTCTCTCTGGTGTGTGAATAAACATGGAAAGCTTTAAATATCTGCTTGGAGATCATCTTAAATCTGCTTAGACATCATTTTATTTTGTGACACCAGTCTTATCTTAACACTTGAATGCAGATTTATTAATTCATCCTTTCCCATCAGGAGCCTGGAACCCAGGAGTTCCTCACATTTGCAGTCCCATCCTTATGCCCTCCACACTCTGTCTTGCTGGCCCCACAGCACACATCAGGGTTCTGGCAAGGTATGATTTCCCCTACATCATCCTCCCTTTCACCTCTCCCATGCCAGCTTTGCTCTGCTATCAAAACTGCTGAAAGCTGAAAGTTATTAACCTGTTGGAAGAGATGCTCCAAACTTGACTGAACCAGCCCTGAACAACCTGGCCTAGCTGGACCAAGTTTGAGCAGGGAGATTCTCATGGCATAATTAAAGGAATTACGTATTGTTCTTCACCTTCTGAAGCAGATAGAAGCAAACTTTTTATCTCAAAATGTAAAACTGAATATTCAAATAAATTTTACATTAAAAAATAGGAATTGCTGGGAATGAAAACTACTTTTTTTGCCTCATATTAGGTCACAAAAGTGCTGTCATTTTTTTCTTTTTTTATAGCACTGATATTCATATCAGCCAAAACTTCCAGACCTGAAAACAAAGTCTCGGATTTCCACCTTGCATTTCTTGAACTTTCTGGGCCTGGAAAATTGGGTAACATGCTGAAGTCAGAAAAGATTTGACATTATTCATTTGAAATGAAGAAGTGATATTTGGCTAGAAGTAAGGGGAGGCCCATTCTGTGGCTTAGGAATTCAACATCTGGTTGCAGAAAACAGCCAACAAGCAAATCTTGCAACATTTGTGAGCAAGATGCAAGTTTGTAAGATCCCAGAATCTGTAGCATGCAATCCATCCATTTTAGATCATCTACCAACACAGCTCTCCTGAAGAGCAGGCAGCACGTACTGCAGTGGTTAGTAAAAATTTAAATAGCTTAGCACACTCACAGGAAATCAGAAATGTCTCCTTCGTGTCACATAAGAAAAGCAGAGCAGCAAAGGAGAGGCTCCTTATGAGGACCAGAGCAAAGGAAAGAATTTGAAAAAAGTTTGGAAGGAGATGTTGGATGTGTTAGAGTGGCAGATTGGAGATTGTTTTGAAGTGATGGGGTTATTACAGCTGTATGAAATCCCCCTTCTTTACAAGGAAACAAACAAAATTAGAAGGAAAAAACCAACAAACACAAAAGTGCACGCTGTCATTTGTGCTGACTCTTTGGCTCCTAATAAATGACCCAAGCTGTCTGCAACACCAGAGCACTCACCAGTTTGAAAGCCCTGAAACTTTTCCAGAGGCTGTTTTGTTTATTTCTGTTGTAGCCAAATCCACTTAACAGGGCACTGTGATAAACACCCCTTTCCCTTGAGTTGTCCTGATGGCCAAGAGACTGAGTGCCAGGTGCTCTCAAAATGTAGTAAATAATTGTCTGTCTCATCCACTTAAGAAGCAGAGCTGCCATTCTGTTGTGTTTTCCTGACATACCTGCTGGCTGCTACTCTTACTTTGTTATTTTCTTTTTGTCAGGCATTAAATACAATGAGTGGGTCAATAAAATTTTAAGCATTTTATATGATGTTCACTCAGGCAGAAATGACTCAAAGCCCCAGAGCAGTGTCTTCAGAAGGACCACAAGGGCTTCAGGTTTTAAAGGTTGGATCTTAACAGGACCATGCTCTGGAGTTAAGGTTAGGTAGGGGTTTAAAGTGGGAATATGCCAGGGTAGACCAGTCAACCTGAATAATAGCAGGCATGACATAAGCTGTGGTTTCTGACTTGGATACATGGCAGTGTTTATAATTTTTTTCCTCTCTTGGAGTGAGAGAGATAAAGTAGAAAACACATTCAGTGTTGTGGGATTTGTGGATAATAAAAACAATCTGCTTATATGCGTTTACTGGGATTTGTCATAGAGCAAAAGGTGAAAAAAACAGATCCGGAAAGAGTCTCGGAGACAGTTTAAAGCCCATGATGGGTGTCCATATGCAGCAGATGTGTGTTCTACTCTGTGAGTTCTTGGTGCTCCTGGACTAAACTGAAATGTTCAGGTTTTTGCTGAGGTTTCCTAGGGAATGAGGAGCTGTTCTGCTGAGCCATTGTCAGGTCTGTGGAGAGCAGCACTGACAGGCTCCTGCTCTGGGTTAGGCTCTGCACAGCACCAGATTTCTGGCACCCTGGGCCAGATCCACAGGCCCTGGCCTCGACTGAGGACTGGTGCTTGCCTGTGATGGCTGCCTGTATGTTTTCTTTTCAACACAGCAGGTATATGAGAACTTCTGTAACAGAGGTTGTTTATAACACAGTGCACATCCCTTCTTAATCAACACAAAGATTGCTGTGGGAAGGCAAAGCTTATTTCATCCAAATACTCCATCTGACAAAACAGTGGAATAAAATCAATAAAGAATTGATCTAAAGCTTCCACGAGGTTCAAACACTATCAGAAACCTGGGTTTGAAAGTGCTGATTTGTCAGTGTTCTTAGATTTTTTTTTTTCCTAATCTATCTCATGAATTTAAAGAGGAGCTTCCAGCCCAAATGAGGACTCACATGTTGCAAACATTCAGTTTGACAGAAAATGTGTATTACAAAACCTCCTGTTTCTCAGTAAGCAGATAATGACCCGGTCAGAGAAAATACTGGCAGCAACTTTCAAAGGACTCTCAAAGACACTTAGGTTATGTCTGAGTGACCTCAGAGTGACTTTGAAAAACACTTTTGCAAGCTGGAAGGAAAGTTTTTGTGCATTTCTCCAGAACAAGCATCTACACTGGAATTAATGAGTGAACCTAGCACTGTGGGCATGCCAGGCATTTTTCAGGAGCCCCATGCCATGGGGGGGCCTTGATGGGTAGGGACACAGCTGGCAGGAGCAGTCCTTTACCATGAGCAGTGGTGACACCAGGGCTGGACAGAAGCAGACCAGGACATCAGACACAGGGATGGTGGCCTTTGCTGAGACAGCTCCCCATCCCAGTCCAGCATGGACATCCATCTGAATGGAAACTTGACTCCAAGAGATCTGGGATTTCCACATATCCAACTCCCACACCCACCCACAGAGGTGGCTGTCTCCGGGGAACAAGCCACCATAGCTCTGTGCTACCTGGGGCATCATTCAGATCCTCATCCTCACAGGAGGGCTCCTGACTTGGGCTCTCCCTACGCCCACCACGGCTCTTGTCCCCCAGGGAAGTGGAGACCGCTAATTTTTATCATCTGGATAATGCTAATCCATAAGGCAGAGAATGGAGCAATTTTAATTTTCTTGTACGTTAAGTGGAGCCACTGTAGTTGTGAGTTACTGATCAACCTCTGTAGTCAACTCCATATTTTCCCTTGCAGCCATTTAACACAAAGTGAGCTCTTGCTCGTTCAAAAGGCATGAGATGGCTGCCCACCAAAAACAATAGTCAGCATGGGAAAAGAATGGCTGTCCCCTTTTGGTTAGAGACAAACCTCACTTCAGGTTGAAAAAAAAAGACAGTCACAGTTTAACAGTTTTAGTGCCATAATAAACTAAAGTTATATTGCAGTGCTGTCTGCAGTGCCTGGCAAAAGCAAGCAACCCATCCACCAGGGTAGACCCCTGTCTCCATATAAATGCTTACTAAAAAGCTAAATCACCTTAGAGGAAGGATTTTACTGTCCTCCTGCTAAAAGAGCTTTATGAGCCATTTGTTCAGCTCAACCCTGTGTCTTGTCAAGAGCACTGGCTGTATACTGCACTTGTCAGCATTTGTTCTCACATCCCATTCACTTGTATATTTTTATACATTGACAGCTTCTATCATCAAATTTAATGACCTCTTTTAGACAAAGAAGGAACTGACTACTGAGATTTTCCTTTATTTGCAGTAACCCTAACAAACCAACTCCCCAGCAAGCCCTTAGACAATTAAAATCATGTTCATTTTGTGTAGAACAGACATGATACAGAAATCATCTACATGGCACCAGGACAGGTGCATAAGGATAAGACACAGGGACTACTCACTTTTTTAAAAAAAATAAGTATTTTTATCTTAGACCCTTTCACGTCTCTGTCTTCAATGAAAAGTTGTGTTCTGCAAAAGATTTCATACTGAATAAATTCCTCTATGATCCTGAATCACACCTGATGCGTAATCAGTTCTTTTGAAACATTTTTTTCCATTTCATCCACAAAGAAATCATCTGAGCCTTGGTGAGACTTGTTTCCAACTTTATAGCAAACATTTCCAATATTCCTGGCCTTCCTGTTATTGTTTTCCTCTTGAGATTCGCACTGGGCAATGCAGACCATGGGAATATCAGTGTATTTACATCAGGACAAGGTCATTTTTGGATATGCAAGTCTCAGGAGTCAACAACAGCCCACAAAATAAATGTACTGAGTGTAGATTGCAGTTAAGATTATTGGTTCTGAAGGGAAAGATGCAGCTTCCACCACTAGCAGGGCATCCAGCACCTGAAGGAATGGAAACTCTTATACCAGAGGTAATTAAGCAAAATGTACCTCACAGGATTGACTTGGTATTTTGGAACCATTAAAAGCAGAACAATCAGCGCTCCTTTATTAATGGATTCCCATGAATTCTCATTACACAAGGGAGTAGCATTGAAGAGTCACAGATTGTGGCAGAAGATCTCTGAGAAATCTCTTTACATACTTAGATGTATGGGCCATTTCCTCAAATGTGGATTTTTGAGGACGATTTCCCAAGGGAAACTCATACAGGTCTACCTATTTTCAACAAAATCTTCCTCTGTAGGGCGGGGAGCAGATAAAATGCTTGCAGAGACTGTTTTGCAAGAAAAGCATTTCTGCTGCCTGTGCCAGTTCCCAGCCAGTGGAACACATCTTGGAACAGGTCTCTACTAGACACAGGGGTGGAACCAAGTTTGGCAAAACAAAGACGTGGCTCCAGAAACAAAGAGCGTCCTGTGAATGACTGATCCACTACAAAAGAAAAGGAAATCGAAGGGGAGGGAGCTCCTTCAGGCTGCATTGTAATGCTAATTCACGAGATCAACTCGCCAAAAGAGGTACGGAGTCTGCTCCACTCCGTGCTACGGCTACTGTACAGTGGGGAATTTAATACACATTTAAAGTACAGCATCTGTACAGATTGGTGTGCAATGTTCTTGGTTATGTCACTCGTGGGGTCATGAAAAAAACACATTGAAAAACCCTATTATGTCAGAAGTCAGTTTAAGAACACTGTAGATCATATCTTTTGGCTGATCCCTTTATGCCACCTGAGATGGACACAGGTCTGGTCTGCAGCAGGTTATTTTTACCATTTATACAGGCAGTGATTCAGATCTCAATTGTCTCACCTGTATTACATGTCCATGGAAACAAAGCCAAGGGCTAAACCCCTCCAGGGTACCTGCAAACAGCTGGTTCTCAGGAAAGCAGAACAGACCTGCACCTAATCTGACAATCATCCTTCCTCCCAGTCTCTGGGCTTTAAACAACACTGAGAAGAAGGAGCCAGGATGTGACAATGATTTCCACAGCCTGGTGCTGCCATGTGAAGCACATAGGCAAAATAGGCCACAATTCCTTTAAACAAAGAAGGAAACATATTTAATGTTAGTTGATAAACCAACCTGACTTTGCTCCTTTTTACTTAACCCATGCAGACTAGCTGAGTTCCCTAAACAGCTCCTGCAAGTTTCAAGACAATAAAATGTACTGCTTTGTCTTTTAAAAAATCTGAATTCAACCAAAACTCTTACAAAGTAATACAGAAGCCTGAAGACTGGCCTGGGTAATAGGTGATCAACAGATGTTTCCTAAACCTCATGACTATTAAGCACAATGTATGAAAATCTTTTTAATTTTCTATTTTGGTCTGGTTTTATGTGGGTTTTTTTGAGAATTGTGCAGGGCTTTTTTTGCCTGGGACCCTGCAGATATTTTTATTAGAAAGCCTCTGGCCACACAATTGTCTGCAGGTCACCATGAAATGTCATCAGGCACCTGCTCAGAGAGTGTGCAGTTATTCCATCAGTGCCTCTCCTCCTGTGCACAGCTCCCTCATAGCATGCCAGTGCATTACATAAGCTCCCCAGGTCTCCAAGTACTTGAGCCTGTTTGACCTAAGTAAATAACCAATTCTGCCACCTCTAAGCAGCCCACAACATTTTTCCATGCACCTCTTCTCACAGTATAGTACTCCATTGAGTGAGGGTTGTAGAACCCAGCCTGAGGAGGCTCAGCTGTGCAGAAATTGTGTTTGGTGGGTGGACTGAGAATTTCAGCAGTGGTATTTGTCCACCTCACTAATATCTTGAAGCCCTAATTTAAACTCCATAAAACAAGCCAGGCTTCATGGAGCAGCAAAGTGCTCTTTACTGGCTTGTATAACAAAACGGACTCATGATTAATTATATCAAGTATAATCAAAATCCTACGCACTATTAATTTAAGATAGGAAATACAGCAGTAAAATAAGATAATATCTGCTGCTGTAATTTCTTTCCCTGAGGACTTAGCTACTGTAGGCCCAAAGAAATAAATGACAGGCAAGGCAGTTACACCCTTTTTTATTTTGCTACCTAGCATTCACTGTGCAAATGTATAGTTTTTTCCTTATCCCTGCTAATACTGATTTTTTTCACCAGAAATATTAACAAGATTTTCTCTTTTCTCTCTAGTAGGTACAGTCTGTTGAATGGTACAGAAAGCACAGAGTTAACAAAGTTCATAGATTAACCTACTCTGATCCCACAACTTCCATCAAAAAGCCTTCCTTTCCTGTGTGTGCTCATGTGCCTGTAAGAACATTCTGGATTTGCTCCACGAGTTTTTTCTAGTTTTATTTTTGCCACTGCTTCACCAAAAAGACTTGTTACTGCAACATTTTTTTCAATATAAAGCACTTAGGATATCTTGTGAAATTATCTAAGGGCTTCCTCATGCAAAGCATCATGAAATTTCTGGAGAAATACTAATCCTATTAAGATCAATGGTATCTTTACCATGCACTTCAACACTGCCAGGATTAAGACCCCTGTTGGTTTACAATGATAAGATGTTGTTTGGATGATTAAGTATTCCTGAGAGGAGGTTTGGGTAAGCAACCAATGAAAATCATTGGTCAGTCCAGCTTCAGTCATGGCTTTTCCCTAATTTGCATAAAACGACTCAAGATTTGAGTTTCTGTGGAAAAAATAAATCAGGTAAATTTAGTGTAGTTTTTGGTTTCACTGAAAAAGTTACACTGAACTTTGGTATGTCACTGTTTGCTTAAAAAACATTCTTTCTGAATTCCTCCACACTTTTTTTTTATCCCTCTGAAGAGTTTTAGGTCATTCTTGCTGGAGATGAGTGGATTTCATCAAGCTGTAGAACTACTTTGATGGTCTGGAGTGTATTTTACTGGGTCATGGATTTGCTGCCTTTAACATTTGCTTAAGGAGCATGTCATCACATCTCAAACAAAACCAGTTCTGTCATTTGAGTGCTTTTATCAGGCTCTGCTGTCCTGGTATGCGATGAACCACAAAACTTGTTACGCACCCCTTTAAATTATTACTTTACTGGGACAAATGAATGAAGTTAAATTTGTATTTGGGGCTGTTCTGCTGGTGATTTTGGCTGGTAAAACCATGAAGTTTCAGTCTGTGTGGCTGGTGGGTAGAGCTTGCTTGTCAGTTTTCTTTTGCCTTATGTGTGCTTGAGTGTGTGGTTTGCTGTTTGTGTAGCAGGGTTTTTTTAAGTTTGCATGTTTGGCTTTTGGATCTTTATTCAGTCTGGCTTCTGCCATCACAAGTAGGTGTCAGATCTACAGCATCACGGGTGGGGTAAAAGTGGCAAACAAATAAGTGGCAAATAAAAACTGAGAGTCTTAAGTTTCCTATGGTATACACTCTACTGAGATTCTTCAGATTATGTCCAAAACTCATAAGAGTCTCTAAAAACTCAGATATCACCTATCCAGACCACTATGCCACTCCATTCCAAAGCTGCTTGTAATTTTCAATATATCTCCTAGTCTCTTTGCTTGAGACTATTCTGAGAAACCAGCAGGACAAATAATCAGGGTTAATTCTGACTATAACAACATCAACTTTTATTTATACCAGAGTTACAGGGAGGGCATCTCCCCTTTTAGGGCAGATGAATTATTTAAAAGGGAGGAGGGGAGAGATAGGATCATAACCAAAGTACGTGCCTTATCAAAATTGTCAGGGCTTTTACATTCCATTTCCTTGTGATAAGACTCTTGTGCTGAGCTGGTATTCGGAAGTGAGCCCAAAGGGCTGACTGATAAGTTTACATAAGGAAGGAAATAATCAATTTAGGGCTGTTACTGAATGAGCTCTTATCATGTTCATTTCCTCACTATTGCTTCTCAAGCTAAATATTACATGTTTAGGAGTAACTTCAAAAGATTTAACATTCCAGCCTCTGCATTTTATTAAGGAAAACTCTTTCAATAGCACGAAGCATTTGCTTGCTGCACAATAAGTTTGTCATTCATGCACTGACAAACTTGCATTTTAAGACACTAATGTTTATGTTGAAGGAAGAAATACATTCTTGAAGGAAGATGATACTTTTTTCCAGCTTGCTATCTAATATTTGAAGCACAGAAAAAGGACCCTAAAAGGTACTAATAGGTAGCACACTAAATTCCCTTCTGTAGATTTGCTTCTCCTTCTCCTGTAATGTGCTTTGTTTAACTGCATTAGACTAGCTTTTCTCCAAAAGAGATGGCTTTTTTAAGACCCTGATGACAGCAGCATGATTTGTGGGTGCACATGACTTGTCATGCTAAAATTTAAAAATGTGGCTCTTATTTTGAGTCTGCATTAAACCGTAAAAATGTACATTGTGTCTGGTAAATGACTGACTGGAGCCCCTTTGTCCACAGTAGCCTTGCAGTGCTTTTTAGACCTTCATCCAGGGCAGAATCTTTTCCACAAGATCAAATGGAATTACTGGGAAAGAGTGGGGAGGGAGAGTCCCCACCTAAATAGAATGACAGTAGTATTTAAGTTGGTTGTATCATGTGTCGGTACTCCAATGTAAAACAACTACAGGTTTAAAACACTGCAGCTTTCATATGATGTCAATATTTAGTTCTCCTTACTTGATCTGGTTCCTACCTTGTTCACAGTCAGCACGGAGGAGGATCTGCTCAGGTCTTAGCTGAGATGTTTGGTTTTCCACAAACACAGATTAGATTTGTATCTTAACATATTTTTGACTGGACTGTGTTCAATCATTAAGGAAGATCACAGAGATTCTCTAACACTGCCATGGCTATAAAACATTTTCCACTGGCATGCAACTGCTACAAAAGTGTACCCATGGGCAATTCCCTCTGCCAACAAAGTTAACAACAATACCACGATCAAGCCTCAGCTGAGAGAAAATCTGGGAAAAAATGTACTTTCTCCCCTGATCCAGCAAAGCCTGAAGTTTCAGACCATCAGGACACTTCACAAGGTTCATCCACTCCTCTGTGAGCAGCCTCCTTCCAAAGCTGCCATTACGATTGCTTTGCTCATGTTTCAGCACTGTTGAATCCAGGTATTTCATTCTAGCACATCTTTAGTTTCCAAAACTAGATTTATTTATGGAGCAGACCACTTCCTTTCCGGAAAGGTTATATACCTTTCATCACCTGTAATGAATATATAGCTTAATGAATTCATCAGGAGCCTGATGGAAAGACCTTGAAACGAAGTGGAATCTGTTCAACAGTCTGCTGCCTGAAGAAAATACAGAATACTCAGCTTGGACACAAAGGATGATGCATTTGCATTTAACAGCCAATTTTAAGCAAGAAATTCATTGCTTGTCTCCCTGGGCCCCATGATGTGTGCAGCCTCAGCTAGGCTTTGATCCAAAATCCTTGACCTAACTCTTTGAGGTACAAACACTGTAGCACAGGAATTGTTTAATATAGATGCTCTCTAAATTGTTTCCCAGAGCACATTCAAATAAAACAGGCATTGTACTTCAGCAGGCAGCCCTGTCCTTCTGTAGGAAAGCTGACATTCATTTACAGGGAGGGCAGCAAAGTTGTCCAAGGATCATCAGGTGCTAAAGAGAAGGGCAGGGCCTTCCTGCTGTCCAGCACATCCAGGAAGATGAGGAGATCACTGAAACCATGCAGCAATGAGTAACCAATTGTTTTGAGTGAGACTTTCTGTGGTACCGTGTCTGCACACTTTATAAATCATTGACAGCTTTGTTATGCAAGTGGTCACTGGCACCTTGTAAACAGAGCTTCTCCATGCTCTGTTGATCTTTCCACTGCAATTTGTTGCAGGCCTAATAGCTGTTTAAATAATTTCTAACATGGAAAAGCCCAGGCCGGATCCAAAAGTGTAAACCAGAACCCTTAGGCTCAGCTGCTTAATCCCGGCAAGTACCACTGAGCTCAGAGCATCTGCACTGGAGTGCTTGGCATGGCCAGTGCAGCACACCCAGAGGCTCAGCAAGTTGTGACTGCCGCTTCCAATGCCTCCATTTAGGGGATCAAAACTGGAAATTCTGGGGCATTCAAAAAGGGAGGTGAAACTTTTGCTAGACAGGCTATTTAATCTCTTGGGTTCAGTCTGTCTACACAATTCTGTTCAGTTCTGTCTGTAAGGGACAGAAATACTTCCTTCAGGAGGTCAGTTTTGCATTATTTAATTATTATTATTGTTGCTGCTGCCATTGGTCATAATTACCAGACCAGATAATTGCCACAACAGTAACATGAGTTTATGTCACCTGGCTACTTGTAAAGTAGATTGGTTACTTTTCCTTGCTTTCTATGATGATGAGAATACCTAAATACACCTGGGCTGATAACACCAAATGCTCTGTACACTGGCAGCCCCTGGAAACAAAGTTTAGTCAGATGGCAATAGATTTCAGTAAAATACTCTGGATTTACACCAAAAGGAATGAGAGCAGACAGAATTTTTATTAAATTCACCTGTGTTTGTAATCGCAGGCTTACTAGGCTACTACCAAAATTTCATCTAAAAGGCATCAGTGCTAGTGGCAAAAATGGCATTCTGGCCAGAACAAATATTTTACTTTCAGTAAATAAATTTTCACCTTCCTGCCTAAGAATAATGTTGTTGAATTACAGCTGAAAAGCTCAGAAGCCCTTTGCTTCCAATATAAGCTACTAATGAATGTAAGGGACACTCACTGCAGTTCAAGATCCAGCAGGATCTTCCAATGAGAGGCTAGGAACTGCACAGAAGAATGATCTCATGGAAAAAATATGACTGAATGCAACCCTCAGTAGAAAAGTTCCTTATATTTCCCTTTTTCAAGGGACATTTTTACTGGTATAACATTAGCTAATTCTGGGAAATGTCAAGTCTGCCTACAAAAGGATTAAGAAAAGGGGTTTAGAAAAATAGGACACATAAATCAAGGTTCCCCATAAAACTGCAGATGATAGGGGTTTTTTTTAATTATTAGTCATTTTTGGAAAAACCAGGGCATTCCATTTTCATCAAGTGTCTGCTCTGCACCCTTTAGCATAACTTAATAGGTAGAAGAGGAAGAGAAAAGGCAGTAAAATGCAGATATGGATGGGAAGGTTTTAACTTTGCCATGAAACTGATATCCCTACAGAAAATCCATACTGAAACCTCAGCCTGAACACCTCCCTGCCCTGCCAGACCTATTTTCCTGCATTTTTATTTTTCAGTGAGCAGGAAGGTATTGCAGCCTAGAGGACTAAATGAGGCATCTGAAATCTCAGTGCCAACAGCACAATTCCAGAGGTCACTCCAGCCACACTCCTCAGGTCCTAACTCAGGTTCCCTCCATCCCAGAGCATCATTCCAGCTGCAGGAGGCTGTTGTGTGCATCACTCCTGGTGGGGCAGGAAATTGGTCCTGGCATGGTGTACATTTCCCCTCGCTGTTATCATTATTTTCATTCACAGAAACAATTTAATAAGCAGCAAAGGGAGAAACCACCATAAGAATTAGGATGTTTTGTCTAGGATCCTGGTTCCAAGCCTGGAATTTTTGTCATTAGGTGATACGATAACATTAGCAAATAATCATGATAATACCAATATGATAAACAATATCAGAAGATAAAAGTAACACAGTGTAAGCACTCTTTGACTATTTTGTCTTTTTCTCACTTGCATTATGGCACACCACTGATTATCTGCTTTCCTGTATGAGTCACATCAAGTTATACCATTTATCCTTCCAGAGAGTTCAGAGGATATCATAAAGCATGGAGAGCAAAGCTTGTCCTGCACCCTAATGTAATCCAAAGTGCCTGGTGCTATAATTGTCTGCCTGTTGACTGCTCTGCTTATGGGGCATTTAAAGCAAAAGAAAACAATGCCTGACTGCAATTTTTTCCCTCCATTCATACTCCCCTCTAGACCTGATGCTTTCTCTCACTTTCTCTTGCCTATCTTTCCATTGCTCCCTTGTCCTTCCTTTTCCCAGCCTCTTTTCTTCCTCCTCAGTCTCCAGGGTGAAATGAATCCTTTCTTTTTCCTAAGCCTGAGACTGAAGTCACATCCACAGAACCCTCTAAAAATTATTTGGGTTCCTTTAGGAGCCTACAGGATACCAACAGTCATAAAATCATCAAGTGCACCCAAGAATGCTCCGTCTGGCATAGAGTCCAAGTGGCTGTGGAGCCATGCAGCAGATCCCACCAAATACACAACCAAACCAAACAGAAACCACAGAAAATGTGCAAGAATGCATTGAAATATCAGCTATATCCTCCTCCATCCCTCCCATCTGTTCCCCAGATTTGTGTCACAAAAATCTTTGGTAAATGTCATATAACCTTCATTTGAACATGTTAATTCATCAAGCTTTCATTCCATCTACTCCCTGAATACAGTCAATAAATTATATATGCATATGTCCAATGTGTTGGAAAGGTTTATAATCCAAAAGCTTCTAATTTACTCCTTTTTTTGGTAAAAGTTTTGTGTTGCTAAGGCAGAAGATAGAACAGATTTCAGTGTATCATCCTGGTGTAACAGGATGAATTTGGTCTAAGGAAGCCAGGTTAGAAAAAGATTTTTTTCATAACTACACATACAGTATCTGTGCATTACACTTCAGGCTTACACCACATGGGGTTTTTTGTTTATATTTGCATAAAATTTGTGTATGCAAACTGCAACTGCATGCCTTATGCACACAGTTCTTTACACACTTCTCTGAAAAAAATTGCATTTTGCAAGTGTTACAAAATTATCAAATACTATTCCATTGCACATCAAAGTGGATGAAAACCTTTTTCCAAAGTGTGGACTAAATTTACATTATTCAGTCCTGGTATAAAATAGGCCAAAATGGCATAAAAATAGTCTAATAACAGTTTCCTTCAACAAGACTCTACTGTGATCATTTGATTCCAAAAAACAGGTGTTAAAATATTTTTAAAATTAAGTCAGTGTTAAGTCATTGTTGTGCTGTCTACTCCATGAAATCCAATTTGAAATTCAGTGTCTGCCCATGCTGTATTTTAGAAACACTTTCCCACAATTTCTGAATGATGAAAAATGCAGCCACATTAAAAAAGTTCTCCTCTCTAGCATTTTATACTGCAGGTTATGACATGATCTTTACTTCCACTATTCACTCTTTATTCTGTAAATAATAGATAATTATACATTATATAAAATGATAATTATTGTTACTTTCATCATTTCCGAAGAACTATCTGCAAAACAGAACTACCTGTGAAATGCATTTGTCACTACAGAACTTATTTTTTTAAATGCCATTTCTACAATTAGGAATAAAGGGAAAAAAGTAATTTTTCTGTTTAAAAATGTGAAAAACTACAGAGTTTGTTCAGGGATTGTGACACACAGAAGTCTTGAGCCTGTGGGATGACCCAAGGAGTTCACACCTAACTTAACTGTGGTGACTGGAAACAACAGGAGTGAAGTGAAGCCCATCTCATGACCAAAGGAGTTTGGTGCTCTCAGCCCCCAACTTGTGCCCCACAAAATGCTGCAAGAAACCAATTTTCAAGTTTGCACTTGAAACCATGCTAAAGGTGAAGGGCTCCAAACTCTGCAAGGCACTTACAGCCAAGTATCCCTTGCAAGTTTTAATGAGTGATGGAAAAGTTAGAAAGCAGGGCCATAATTTTTCAAGCATTTGGAGGCCTGAGTAATGTTAACATGAGTGCAGAACAGAAATGTTTTTTCTTTTAATCAGCTTCTGAAGGAATGCCAGCACCATCCCAGCATAATGGCACAGGGTAGAGTTCAGAAAACACCAAAATGCTGATCTGTGGTACCACCCAGTACCTGCTCTAAGTCACAGAGCACACATTACAGACCCTGTGCAGTCTCACTGGAATAATAGTGGGCTTGCTTTTCTTTCCAAAAGTGAAAGGTGTAATTCTACTACATTTCTGTGAGTGATTTTGAAGCAATGACCATGGGTTCCAGTCCTATCTGGAGGAGCAATCTGACTTGCCTGCATTTTCACATATTTATGGTTTACATTCAGCTCTCAAAAGCGATTCCAAACTACCAAACCCACAACAGCTGTTTTCAGAAACAAGCCTTTCTTATCATTCAGTATCAAGCATCAGAGCCCATTAGAGTATGGAAGGAATGCCTCAAATGAACTGGGTTTCTAGAGTCCTAGGAGATTTGTTTCAGTTTCTAATCAAACTGGTTCCCAGACTTAATTCAATCAGCCTTTATTTTTCCTACACTTGGCAGGAGAAGGACTTTTTTTTTCCAGAAGCAATTACTGTAAATATAAATGGCTAAGCACTCAAGCAGTATATTAACAATTCTAAATCCTTTTCTTCTGCTCTTGATCATAAAAACCCTTCCATGCAAGCAACAGTAATGCCCCTTTTTATAGCATAAAAAGTATAAAGAAAGACCATCTGGGCTGGCATGCTTGCCTTTCTCATACTTACATAGATTCAAGGTGACCCCTTCCAATTTTTCAGAATCCCCGATCCCTTCTGAAAGAACTGGAGACTTCTTCTAGCTTATCTTATTGCCAGGATCTTTTAAAGTCCATCAGATGTATTAGAGATGAAGGAAGAAGAGGAAGGAGGAGGAATGATAGGAACTGATACAGTTGCTATGACCCGTGTGCGTTTCAAGCTCATTTTGAAACAAATTTGTCCAGTTAGAGGATAGTGACTTCCCATATTAAGATCAACAAGGGGGAAAAGTATGTAAGTGAGACTGACTTTCACTGCTAAAGCAGCTTTAAATGTTAATCACGTGGTGACACAACATACTTAAGCGTTGAAAAGACAGGACCCTGCCATAATCAAAGTGACACTGCAAGCAAAACCTACTTTCAGCAGGGAAAAGCTTGAGGTTTGTACAATGGGCTTCCCAGATAAAACAGCACAGGCAATTGCAGTTGTACAAATGTATATATACACTCATAAAGAAGGGGATAGGAAAATAAAGAAATATAGGCTTAATTTCCAAGAGTGGAGCAGGAAAGCTGGTTTATAATTCTTGAGCTGAAAATAAGCACTGAATGAATAACTATCACTAGACCCTGTACCATCAAATATGTGTTCACTTCTGGTGGCAGACTTGCAAGTGGTTTGTTATTTTTACACTATTTCAATCACCAGATCACTTAATCCCATTTACAACCAAGAACCATTGATTACCTAAAACGTAGCAGAAAGTCCTTTTCTTGTACTTCAGGCCTGTGAAGTCCTTTTCTTGTACTTCAGCTGGGAGTGTCAGAAGTCCCTGGCAGAGAAAAGGAAGAAGGTTATTAAAAGGTGGGTGCTTTCAGGTAGCAGCACCTCTAAAGAGGTGCAACACATAGACACAGTGAGAGGTGGCAGGATAGTTCTTTTTACAGCAAATTCCCCAATTATCCTAGTTTTATGGTGCATGTTTTAAACTAAGGCAAGGTCCCTCCCTTATAATCCACATTAAAAGAATATTGACATCATAAAGCATAACTACACAGACAAAGAATTATAAAGACTGTATCAGAAAGGACAGGCATCATCCCTTGCCAGATGGTGTTGAAGAGGTAATAGAAGCAAACCTCTGCATTTCTTCCCTTCCCTAAATTCCTAGCACTGCCCCTGACATTCTTCAGCACTGGTTTAACTGAAAATAGTCCTATGGAATTTTCATACCCAATGAAAATACTGAATATAAGTGTTTTAAACAGACTAAAAGGACAGATCAGGACCATGCCATCTGCAGAAAAATTACACAGATTATGTTTATTTTTATGATTTTCATTTCAACCACTTGGTTTCATTACATTTTACAAAAAGAGCCTTTAAGAATTTTTTGCTCATCTTTTAACCTGGCTACACTGTTTTTCTTTTATTACATGAAAAAAGCCTGTGATGTTTACCTCTATTTCATTTAATAAACAGTCTTTTATGCTGTAGCACAAAGCATTAGGAAGTTATCTAGTTCCTAAAGAAGAGCTCTTTAATGGCGACATTGTTGAACTTACTCATGTTTCCTTCTTATTTATTCAAGTCAACTTCTGTAACATTTCCTTATCCCGGATTTTCATTCTATTTTACCAACATAAAGGCAACCCTTCACAATCTAAGATGAACATTTTGTATTTGCATGGGGTGGTTTTTTTTAAGGTTTAATTAGACACTTTAACAATGTCAAGTTGTTAGGCAACAATTTACAGTTGGGATGGGTTACAAAGGAAGCTCCCAGATCACAAAGGTCCCAGAGCTTTTGAATGGTTTCTCCACTTTTCTGTCCGTGCACGCTGCTGTGTGCTTAAAGAGTGACATCACTCATCTGCATTATTGTGCTGTACATTCATCAAAGTACTGATTAGAATCTAAAAGTTCTCAAACAGCAGTAGGATTTAGTAATTTGTAATCAGATACATAAGAGTGAACAAAAGGAAGTATCAGTGCTTTCAAAGGGAGTTTGTGACCTTCTGGTACAGGTTCTGGAATGACTTTCTCTGCTGATTTTAAATTGTACCTGAATGGCAATATTAACAAAGCAGCTGGATGTATATTCCAGCCGAGGGAAAGTCAAGAATCTACTCTGTAATTACATTTTGATACTTTATTTATTTAGGAGTATTAGTACATGAGAAGGCAGAAAGACATGAGAGCTTAGTACGGTAAGAGTCTCAGATTTTTAATTTGCAGTGGCTAACACTTGTAGTGGTGATGTTCCAGTTTCCCAGGGGCATACTGCTGCATTGCTGCTGCTTTTTCATTAGCCTGAGTCTGTGGAAGCTTTGCCTTGATTACAGATCCAAAATGTGCATGTGTTGGGTACTACGTGAAAAATGTAATGGTCCTCTCTCTCTCTCTCTCTCTCTCTCCAAGACCACGGAGAAGATTTCAACCTACATCATGACATGAAACAAGCCAAGCATTTTATTTTTATTTCCATCACAAAGAAACCCATTTCAATAGCAAACTTTTCTCCCTTTAGAGAGGCTCTTCTATTTGCATAAAATGCCAATAAATCACTCCCTACTTGACTATTCCAGTGCACAGCACATCCCAAAGAAAGTTTAGGGTTTCAAGTCAAGACATCTTTGTTGATGACCTCAAGGCTCTCACAGATCCCAGGTGGAACCCAGCTCATGAGTTCACTTCTCACTTTCAGCCTCCCAGGCAATATCTGCTGCTTCCAGGGTTTCATTAGGTTATTGCCTGGTTTACAAAATGCAGATATGTTTAGATGACAGGCAAGGGCCTCGCTCCCACCCAGCAAGGTCCGTGTCTCTCTTCTGAAGGTACTGATGGCGTATTTCAGTGCAGATACTTGGCCACTGCCTCCCACAGCCAGACAAGGATCCACAAGAATCTCCTGACTTTCCATCCCAGGCAGGAGCCTGCAGGGACCCCACTCAGCTGCTCAGAGCTGCTTCAGACTGTTCCAAATTGTCTTCAACATCCTCCCAAGGGCTGCTGCAGCAGCTGGGGTTTGCCAGAGTTCACAGACGGTTTAAGCCTCCCTCCTGGCCAGCCTCAGCTACATCCCAAGCGTGCTCCCCTGTGGAAGGCACAGCAAGAGGGTGCTGCAGGGGCCAGGCTCCTGAAGCTCGGGGGTACTGAGGAATTCCCTTGTGCAAGGCAATGGATGCAAGCCAGGGATCTGGCTCAGCACTGCTTCTTTCAGATAGGGATTCTTCCAACACACACACACTGCTCTCATTAAAGGAAAGTTGCCATGTGTTAGATAACCCTAAACTATCAGCAAGAAGGAACAGTGGGAAGCATTTCCTTCAAATGACTAGATACTGTGAACTTTACTTAGGTTTTAAAAATTCCATGTCAAGCAGCTTCCCTCAAAATGCACAGATGTCCATTTGAGCAGCTCAGGGGGTGAAAAGTTCCTGCATATTCCGGGAATAGAGCTACATGTCTGCACATCCACGGTTTTGGAAACACTACTGGCTGCTTCTGTTTCCAAAGGTTGAGTTCACACTGTATTGTAACAGATCATTTCAGTAGGTCAGAGAGAACATGAACTCAGGGTCTGGAAGGAAGGTCCCTAACGTGGGCTCTCAGAATCTGCTGTTGTTTTCAGCTACAGCCTTGTTTTTCAGAGCCCTGCCAGCACCAGCAGCTCCTGCTCACAGAAGCAATTTGATTTTTGGCCATTTTTACAAAGCACATGGTTCCCATTCTGCAGCCCACATCTGCCTTTGTTCGTTGTCATTAAAACTTCACTAACAACAGGCAGGGGTGTAAATGAACAGAGACTCTGCTCCCCTCTTATTTCCTGAACTCCAGCCAAAATCATCGCGTTTCATACATCCTGAATAAAATTATAAATCCTTCCCCACGGGGAGCAGGGTGTTCCCCTTGGAAGTTGGTCTGTGCTTCCAAACCACTTCAGGAACATAGGCCAGGTTTCTAAAACTCAAACAGAGGCATGTCCGACTTTTTTGCAATACATAATTTTTGCTTCCTTTTCTCTGAAAACAATGCTTTGCATGCTTTTAAAATAATATTCCCTTCTGGATCTATACATTTAAAATGTGCTGAGCTGAGCTGCCAGATGCTATAAATTGCCCCAGCTCAACTGGAAATCTGTTCTGGAGGAATCTATTCTGCCTTATGCAGGGGGAGGATGTGCAGAATTTCAAACCCATTTTTATAAGCAGCCTTACTTATGCTAAGATGTTGTTGGAGATTACTTAAGTCTGACCTTTATGATACATTAAAATACTTCTGTTTTTTTCTCACAATTATCATTATTAATCTTCTCCTGGATGGTATAGCCTACAGTATATTCATTTATTAGTGAAATTAAATTTCAACAGGGAGAGCACTTGGGTATAACATCCTCAGGCTTTTGGGTATTCTGAGGGAAATCATGTGTATAAATGAGTGGTTTTTTTCTGTATATGCATGAACTTTTCCCAGAAAATAAAGAGGTGGCTACTTCACTGAAATTCTGGTAATTATCCTCATATATAATGTGAAAGTAATGCTCTATCATGGCCCATAAAATAAGTGAAGTCCAGTAAATAAGCAGTTCTTGCCAGAAGTCAGCATGTTTTTCTAAATCCTTTACTTGCTGGGTTTTGACTGATTCAGTACAGCAGGCTGATTAAGTCATTAAATCCCTTCTGTGCATTAAAGATCTTCTGCTGTTCCTGGCACACACTGGCACTATGTGCACACTGGGAAATTCCCATTCCCACAGGAATATCTGTTTCCTTTTCAGCTTGCACTGCAAACTCAGCACATCGTTCTGCATTCACTTCCATCAGTGATTTGTGCCAGCCATCTCATTCAGGAACAGAATTGTTTTAAACTAGAGAAAACTTCTTCATCATATTTTACCTTCTTTTTCTTTTTTTTTTTTTGCTCCATAAACTGGATGTGAAGGGAAATGCTAAAGCACTGCAGAATCTATTTTATTATAATTCAAAAATGGAAAGCCACTAGTAGCTATTTTTCATGATAGGGTCTGGACATTGTGTTTCACTATTGCACAAGAATAGATTTAGCATGTTTAGGATCAGGAAATTGAAAAAGCAGCTTAAAAGCACTGTGCACCAAACTCTAAAGCTTCACCAGATGCAGGAGGGTCAGACTCAAATTGTTTGACCTATTCCAGGATTCTTATGTGCCCTGAATGACAATGCTCCCTGCTGAGGGTTTTCCAGCTTGTGCCACAGGACTCAATTAAACAAACATCAGCCAACCTCTGACCCCAGCACGCCTCTTTAGTGCTCACATTATTTGTCCATCCATAAGGCAGACAACTCTCAGGCCACAGCTGCCACAGTAACTTGGAAAATGTGCCACAGAGAAAACTGTAAAACTCATGTAATACAAGTACCAACCAATTTTTTCTCACCAGCAAAAGGCTCCTTCTGAAAGCAACACAACCTGAAGAACGCTTCCTCGTGGTCTCAAAAAGAAATTGCAATTATTTGCTACGTCACAGTATCCCACAAGCACCTGCAGCCACTCAAATCCATAGGAAAAACACATTAAAATTTTAGTAACATTGCTGGGAAGCATGGGATAGTAGACTTAGGAAAGCTGTTTCCAGAGTAATGCCCAGTGGCTGCCTGCAGCAAGTTCATTCAAACAAATCTCATCTCTGATTAAGGTGTATAACAGGGTCAGCAGCATTTGAAGGGCTGAGGTGTAATTCTCATGAGTACAATATCCTTTGTGCTCTGAGAAGGAATGGAAAATTATTGAGGTTATCCAACATTACAGAGAAATGTGATGCCTGGTTTTAAAAGTATTTTACACTCACTCTTTTCCTGGCTCTCTCTACTTGCAACATCTCTGTGGTGAATTTCTGAACTGTGGGGGTGGTTTTATTGCTTCCTGACCATAAATGAGAAAGCAAAGTCATTTTTAAAAATCAATTACCTGTAAAATGCAGTGTCAGAGATTAATATTTTTCCCTCTTTATTTACTAAGGGGAGTTAAATAATTTGCTCTAAACATAGTTTCTGTGGAAACACCAGCTGCCTGTCAGAATCACTGTCAGTCAAAGGAACTCTGCAGAACAAAAGCAAAGGTTACTTGGTTTTGGTGTATTTTGGCAAAGCTGTCAATAGTATAAAATCACCTCAGCACTGGTATGCACATCTGATGATGCCCACAAGGTTGTTCCCAGGGAGAAAAATCACTGCCTGCTCCCTGGCTGACATCCAGCAGCTGGGCACGTACTCTTTGCATATCATTTACATACATCTATATAGATATCTTTGTATAGCCTGATGTAAAGGAGACAGAGTCACTCTTGACATGCCAAAAGCCCTCCTCATTTTGCAAACTCAGGTTACAGTCTGCAGGGAAGGACATATTGTAGCAGAACAGGGAAACCAACCTCGAGGGGCCCAGTGAAACTGAATTCAAGCTACAAAGGTCTGTGTCAAATAAACATCACAGAAGTCTCCAGAGACCAAAGAACCTCTTCATTCCCATCTCAGAGAAAAGGGGTAAAAGCAGGAGGAAGGTACCAAAAGATGCAAGCCTGTGCTCTTCCAGAAGGAATGTGAGCCAGCACTGCCTCCTGTGAGGGTCTGTGGATTATTTACCACAGCCTAGCTAGCCCTTAAACAACACAAGAGCCTTGGAGTAGACACATGATGAATTTTCTCTCTCAAGTAGGCTACTTGAGCTTCACTCTTGTGGTTTTTGAAACAAGGAAAAACACTCCAGGAAAGAACAGTGTAAACCATATCTCAAATTTAAATATTTATATTTTCTATATATTGCACTTGAAATTCAGGCCATATATAAACCACAGGTTTTGGAGAGAAATTAGATAGTTAGAGTTGGGAAATCACAGAATTTAGTGAACATTGAAGAGCTGTTTTGTATTATTTAATCTCATCTTTAAAAGAAAAACTGCATGACATTGACTGACAGAGATTATAATGCTTAGGCTTAAAGGGAAAGAAGATGATGGGACTCTTATATTTACTCTTAAGTGAATCTGCAGCCAAGTGCTCCAAGGAAAAACACTGTAAGTCAACTCAGCATCTGCAAGATCAATATAATTCTTTGAGAGGAAAAAGTTCTCTATTTAACTTATTTTTCTCCCACAGGGGACTGTGTCAGACTGTTGGAGGAAGCAGTAAATTGCAGAGTTTGTGGACTCTGCTCAGGCACAACAAGAAATCATTGTAATTCAAGTGATGAAGTCAAAAATATAGCAACCCAGCAGAAAGTAGTTTTCATGTTCTGAATTGCAGCTAAAGTTGTGGCCTCAAACTGTGTCATAATCCATACTGCTTGAGACCGAGACCTGCACAGCCTGAAGTACCAAGCTGAATATCCAGGCTTTACAGTCTGTAATGAGTTGAAGAGTAAAAAACACTTTTCTTGTTTCCTTACAATATTTCAGGACTCCAGGAAAGCTTCCCGATAGGTGACCCCTAATCCTGAGTCATGGCTGAATTCACATTCAATTGTTATGGGTATGGCAAAGCTCTTGACTCACTCAACTTATGCCCAGGAAGAGAAGCTGTGGGAGAAAAGCAATATCTGGACAGAGAAAAGAACCCCAAAAATGGTGAAACCATCCTGAAGTCACATGCACATCATCACCCTTCCACAGCAGAGGGACTGATGAAGAGGAGTTTGAAGGACAGCATTGAAGAAGATTACGGGATTGCCATTTCCCCAGACAGTTGAGATGAATTTGTTGGAAAACACAAGGTTGTCAGCAGGGATTGACAGACTGGATGGAGGCATCATGAGACTGACCAGCAGAGGTGGAAGGAAGGGCCTTCAGACTGAGGACAAGAAGGACATGGAGGGAAAGGAGAGCTACTCAAAACTAGGAGTGCAATCTTGGCAAGCACACTCTGGAGGAGCTGCTCAAGGGAGGACTGTAGCTGTCATGCACAAGACACAAGGAAAAGCCCAGTCAAATATTTCAGCTGGATAAAAACTGCCCTATCATTGAGTTAATGTGAAACAGAACCAGCAAAAGGTACAACACAGGCATAGTTCTGAAGACAGAACTCAGATTATGGCTGACAGGTTAGACCATAGCAATATGTACTCTGATTAAGAAAGGAAATACTCTTCAGCATGGAATTGAGAGAATGCATCATTTGGCTTTTTTTTTTTTATGTTAGCATGGAGTACTTGATAGCTGCTGTGAAAATTTCCTGGCATAAACTTAAGAAATTGCATGATGAATATCTAAGCTTAACTAAATCATCTTCAGAGAAAAATTAGAGATAATGGCCAAATCCCTGAGGAATTAGTTGATTTGATAACTTTCTGTATAGTGTCATGATCCTAATGTCTGATATCTCAGTGCTACAGGAGGTCAACTGACTGAAAGCAGCTGCTGCCTGCTTCCCTATGAATGTGGAAATCCTCCCTTTGCCATAGACTTAACTTCCCAGTTCTTGCTCTGAAGCTAACTGAGCTGGCCAGAAGACAAGAATTCCTCACGAAAAACACTGAGGTTTTGGCATTTGCCATTCAGATGAAAAAAGAAGGGATTTCCAAATGTTTCACCACAGGGAGAAGAACGTCTGTGAATTACTCCAGAGCAGCACTGAAAGCACTTGTCCAGTGGTGATTCAAGTCTGCTCTCCTCAATTTCTGTAGCTGACTTTCAAAGAGGGGAAAACATCCAAATCTTCCCTTTGGATTCAGCTGTTCCTCAAAAAAAAAATTAAAATAGGAGGCTGAATGTTTCCTTCTCTTTTAATGAGAGGTCATTATCTACGCATTCCCGAGATAAACTATGGGAAACATACAGCAGGGTGATTTCCAGCTGAATCAGTGAGGATGAAAGATGATGAGAAAAGTTTTGTATCTAGTGCACAGACCATAACATCGGCTAAAGGCTGCACAAACTGCCAAGTGACTCAATATCAGACATAGAAACATTTAGGTTGGAAAAGACCTCTCAGACCATAGAGTCCAACTGTTAACCCTGCACTGCCAAGTCCAGCATTAAGCCATGTTCCTAAGTGCCACATATTAAGGCACAAATGGCCACTGAATACAAACACCAGGGAAGCTGAGGCAGGAGCAGGACACCCAAAAGCCATGCAGTCACCAAGTTAGCAGCTAACACTGGGCTGGCACCCTCTGTAACTTGGTATTTAGCTCATGCTGCTGGGTAGGGGCTGAAACCAACCATGTTCTGGTTAATCTGCCTTGAGTAACTACAGCTGGTGGTCCAGAGGAAAATGACTCTGAAATTAATCTACAGCATCTCATAATGAAGGTTTCCGTTATCCAGCTAGGAGTGTCCCAGGGCCAGCCCTGCCCAGTGCTCTGAGAGACTCTCAGGAATGTGCAGGAGGAGGAGGAACTTTCCATCTAAATACCTTCCAAATGCTTTCATGCTTCACATCCTCCTCCTTCCCTTTTCCCAGCCACTCTGTTCTCACAGCAATTGAGACTCTCCAGTGAAACTTGCTTAGTTGCCTGCATATTTTTGTGGATAAGATGTTTTCTTGTTTAACTCCATCTTTGGAGAGATCTGCAGTAAAAATGAGGTTGCTTTTTTTCACTATACACCTAACTGGCTAATTTCTGCATGCTGCTTAAGTCCAGGACATAGAATAATATATGTGATTTTATAAGGTTACATAAAAGTTATAAATGCCCTGTGTAAGTATTTGACTTGTTCATAGTCAATGAGAACTGTTTGTACACGTAAGGCAAGCAAGATTTATCCTGTAATGGGTAATCCTTTCTTCATTTAATAAATAATCCTTTATTTGCTTTTCCTCGGTTCTCAAAGTCAGTCTTCAGAACCTAAAAAAGAACAACCCATGACCTCATTACCTTCTCCCCTCATGGTGCTGGAAGCCTAGGGATGACTGAGCTTATGTTAACATGCTTGCAAGTAACCATTCAGCCTTTTTTTCCCTCTCCTTTGAAGCAGCCTTTCCTATGAAGGCTGTTCTGAGAACTGCCATGATGTTCCATAACACAAAAAACCTCACGGGGCAGGATTGGAGAGGAAAAAAATTAATTTCAAAACCAAGCATGAATTCTAGGATTAATTGCCAGGACTACCACTTGGTGTTTGTGTTTCACACAGTCTTTGGTTTAGTGTGACTTAAAGTCTTTCTGATTTCAAAGTTTGAAACCTCCCTGCTGCATGTCAGCACCATTTCCTAATCAGCTCCTTCAGCTTTGAGAAGTTTGCTGTAAAGTGAAAGAAATTCTGCCTGGACTAAAAGATTTCCTATCCAGATGAAAGCCTCTAAAACAAAGCAACAGCACTTTGCAATATGTCATCATAAATATTGACATGATTTATTTCAAAGCGCTTACTAAAATTAGGCCTCTAATCCCATGCTGAAGCATTTAAATCAACGTCAACCTTTTCCAAAATGGCAAGTATTCAACCAGTATCCCCTGAAATATATGGTGGTTTTGGTGACCACTTTTGGATGTCAGGCTATTCATTTATGCAGCTATCTTTCAGCAACCAATTTTGCTTGACCCATATTTCAAAGATGTCTTATAAAAGCTGGAGAAGGAAGAATTTTAAATCCTGGCACCACTGCAGCAGTTACTATCAATGAGGCCTTGATTTAGTAATAATGTTGTTGTGAAACAAATGATAAGATGATGTTGTTTCAGATGGGACAAAATAACTCATAAGCCCCCTTTTCTTTGTTATAAACTATGTACAGTGCTGCCTGTATTCCAGTTCCTGTAGCATGCTTCCTACCATCTGTTTTCCATTTTTCTTTAATTTCCATTCATGCCCTTTGGCCTATTCCCTGTGTTCAGAAGAAAACAGTAATTAAAATTGACATTATCTCTTTTGCCTTTTCCAGACTACATAAATTGAAGACATTTAATTTTTTTTAATGTCCCTATAAGTTGTCTTGTGTCTTTTACTACAAGCTCAATCTTACTGCTATTTTTGAGGATCTTATGAGCTGTCAAGTAATGACCAGCTACAGAGTCTTGTTGACCACAGTAATGAAGAGGTTTTATTTTCACTGCATCTGATTTCCATCATTTCATTAGCACAGGTTTCAGGGAATATCCTTGTCCTTGCTAGGCTGCAAAAATTCTCTATAAGAATACAGAGCCAAATAAGACTTGCACTGTGTTTACAGTGAGCTCCTCACACTGTCAATGCCCACATGAGGTGAAATTCAGTATGTGCATCATTTTTGTCCCACAAATTCAGAACAACTCTTTGTTTTCCCTCACACCTACAGACAAAAATATCATCTCATTGCTCAGTATAAATGGTACATAAAAAAAAAGCTGGTGACCTTTTAAACTGTTGTACACTGGAAAGTACAATTGTCTTGAGTAATCCTGGAGCTGCTCTTACCAAAATCAAGCCATATTTCATGACAATGGCATCAGAGCCCTAAAATACAGCCTTTCCTTGACACTGGAGTGGTGTTATGACCACAGTCTTGTGTTCTGTGGCTGCCTTTTTGGGAGTCATATATTTGAAATTTGACATTTATATATAAATCACCTCTATGGAAAGGGAAATTGGGCTTTTAAAATCATATCTCTGAACTCCTAAATTATTTCCTCGGTAAATACTGTCTTTCAATAGCTCCAGATAATGCACAGACACAATACCCAGCATGCATGACATGTGTTTGCTGTACACCAAAGAGTTAACTGAAAACACCTGGAAGATGATGCCTTCATACCAGCCTTAATAAGAGATAAATAAAAATTTAGAATTCAGATGTTAGCACTGCAAATATGTATGAAAGATTTGCCTCCTAATTCATGCATTTCTGTGTGCCACAAAATACTTCAGAATTCATAAAGCACCACAGGGGAAAAACAAAAATATAGAGGACATGGTAACAAAAACAAGGTACAAAAGTATATAAAAATAATATTGAAGAGAAAATGCTGTGCTGTGTAATGCTCCTGTCATTAATGGAGTCATCCTTAGAGAATTATACACACTATATATGCATGAATATGTGTCTTATTGATTTTGTGTCTTTGCTTTGTATTTTACATACATTACCACAGTATATGATAATGGACACGGTGCCTTCCTCAATCTCACTTTCCTTTAGCAAAACAAACTTCAGGGTTTTTGAACTTATGAAAAAACAAAACAAATACAACCAACAAACCCCACAAAACAGGTTGCACGGATCAAGCTGTAATGCCATTTTTTTAATCCTCTGCACCGATTTCAGACAGCTGGATAGAAAAATTAGTGCATTTTAAAACACAGAGATTTGCTGTACTTCAGTCCAGCACAGTCTAACTGTTGTTGGCAGGAACAAGAGGTAGCTTGGTGGAAAACAGAAGGATAAAAAGCAGCACTGAGCTTAGGAGTGCAGCCTTCCCATGTCTGACAGAAATACTGACTTCAGTGGAACAGCTACAACACTCAAAGCACCACACACCAGTGAGTTCTGTGCCAAAGATATAACTACCTAAACCAGTGTAATCAAATATTCTAAAAGAAGTAATTTTTTTTACAATTTAATACAAACCTACTATGTCCAGTTTCCCAGTATAGAGGTAAGGATATTATTCTGCAGTCTTCTGTGTTACAGGTGGTCCTAAAGTCCCTTGATACTCATTATTTGCTATTTCTGAAATGTCATGAAAACTTGTCAATAATAATCTTTACTTAAGAAAAAGCTTCATGTGTATCTTGAAAGGGCTTTTTTCTAGTTTCTGGATAGTGAACTGTAAAACAAAATTAATCTTCAGGGTAGAGCATGAGGAGCTTTTAAGCTTGCTAAAATAAGGGGGGTTTGCCACTAGCTTTTCTTTGGTCCATCTCACAAAATAAATTTCAGAAGCCTAAAGAGAACTATTTAGCTACTGGAACCAAGTTCCTTATTTCCACATTCATCCTGTTGCCCAAAATAATATCCTCTGCACACTTCATCTTTCCTCCCACTTATTCAAGGATATGGTGAACAACATTGATATCTCCACTCTGATTAAAGCAGAGAGTGAATTCCCTTCAAACATAAAATAGTGCTACAACAGAATGAGGATGTATTTAACTTCCTAGAAATGCAGCTTGTTTCTGCAATATTCATTGCATCCAGATCAATAAATCATTCAAATCCTGTGGGACTTCAATTTCCCAAGGTGCAGAGGTCAAGCTACAGTGGAACTAGCAAATATCAGTTTCACACTGATGTGCAATTAGAACATCTGTTTGTGTCTTCTTTGCCTATTAAGGTGTTTGTTCTGTTAATTGTAGGCAAAACATAAGTAGCCATTGTGGTTTTGTTCTGATATGGGGAACTTTGCATATATTCCCATATTCAAATTAAACAAGCTGTCAGCACAGCTCTTAGTCATTGCTGTATTTTTCATGGGGTGTGTCAAGCTTGGTAAAATTTTCGGCCCACAGATGCTTGTTACCCTGAAAATACCTTTGCTACAAAGAAAAGTGGAGACTTGTCAGCTCCCCGAATCACCTTTTTTTTTTTTTTTTTTTTGGTAAATTTAAATCCACTAAGTTCCTGTAGCAATAAAGGGAAAGTTGGTGGGATTTTAGGTTGGAGTTGATTTCATAGGAGGCTAAACAGCATAATCTGATCTGTCTGAGCTGCCAGCCTCACAAACACCTACATCTGTGCTCAGCTCCGAGTTTGGGAGCTGTTTGCACATTCTCATCAGAACGTTTGCACCCTGCCAGCGTTTGCATCACTCAAAGTGGAAAGCTCTGTAAATGAAACACTATCCACTACCCAGGTGGTAGGAGCCTGGCAAGTGCAGCCAAGGCCTCTGCATCTACTCGTGCAGCACAAATATTTGCAGCACGGAGGTATTACGAGGCAGAGGAACCAACACCACTGGAACACCAGACCGAGAGTCCAGAGTCTTCTCCAAACTGCTGTTTACTCATGACAGGATCTTGGCATGTTCTTTAAGTTGCCTTTGTCTTCGTTCCCCTGTCCATCTCTGCAAAACCAGTTAAGATCCAGAGATGAGAACCAGTTTTTCTAAGTGCTAAGCTCATTATTATTGCTCCTTTAGGGGAAAAACTCCCTTACTAAAGAGGATTAGGATGCCAATTGTCACTTATTAGAGCTAACAACACGCAAGCTGCACAAATTCATCGGCTTTTGCTACCTCTGCTGTTGACAAATAACAGCAGTCTCTTAAAAGGATGCACAGTCCAACTGCTTGAAAAAAGCAGAAC
Organism: Geospiza fortis; assembly: GCF_000277835.1. Lineage (NCBI taxonomy): Eukaryota > Metazoa > Chordata > Aves > Passeriformes > Thraupidae > Geospiza > Geospiza fortis. The sequence continues at coordinate 1,507,791 of NW_005054435.1, read as the reverse complement.
TTCCATGGCGTTCTTGCATTAATGCTGACCTCAGGTGCCCAAGGCAACAACAGATCCTCCTCCCTCTGGTATCACTACCCACTTGGGAAGGTACCAGACTGACAGAAACTTTGTTTGCCAAGAGCAGACCTATAAATTATCTTCTCCTTCACCTGCCCTCTTAAAAGTATAAGTATTATTTTTCAACCAATTATTTCTCAAACGCATAATCATTAGAAATGTCAGTAAAATAATAACTCGAGGGTGCTTCCTGTTAAATTTCTTAATAACCACATCCTCTGCTAATAAACACCTAGGCCTTTGGCCTCAAGTTTATTTAGCCCAGGATATGGGTATTATTACCTCATTAAGAGGAAACGCCCTCAAGATATTATTTAAGTACCTCCAGAAGGAAAAACAGCTGAATGAAAAGGATGTATAGGCCAGCTGTTTAAAATTCACCGAGTAAGGCAATTTTACATGTAAGTCACCAAAAATTGGGTTTACATTGGATAAAGAGATACTTATTTCTAACATGATAGCATGCAGTTACCTGTGTGTTTGCAGGAAGAAGCTGAAGGTACAGGAAAGTTAAGGAAAGGCCCTGATTTAAACTTCCTGGGCACTGAGCATTTAGCAACACAAAGATAATTACTGGCTTTGATATATTCCATTTCTGCTGTTATGTTGGAAAATGTTGGTGACACTTTGCTTGACTTTTCCATTTCAGAAAGGCAACTTTTAAGTTAAATGTGATGAAACTGTTCCTATAGCACCATTTCATCAGCTCATGTACTTAAATCTCAGCATGTGGGCAAATTGTCATAGACTCCACAGCTGGGATATTAAGCATTATCATATCCTTTTTACTAGAAACCTATTGAAAAGAAATCCTTAGCTTTGTTTATAGGAACAATTTATGTCTTTAAATAGTGCAGGATCTCTTCATATATTACTAGACAGGCGTCGTTTTTTTCAAAACAGAAGTGTGTGTGTGTACATATATGTGTGTGTATACGTACATAATCTTTCTTTTTAAATTTTAAACAACAATGATGTTTGGCAATTATATGAACAAGTAGTCTAAGTGTTAGATATTTCCATCAAGAACAGAATATTATAATTATATTCAATGCATATCATGGCAATATTCCATTGGAAGCAGAGACAGGACAGAGGCTCCCACTTCACTTGGCTGAGACCCCACAAAAGATGGGAGGGACTGGTGACTATGCCCGCCCAGTTTAAGGAGGATTAGGGACTGATGGCTGTCCTGGCACACAAAAATTATCAAAGTAGCCATTAAAGAGGGGGAGAACAATGGGGGTTCCACTACAGGGAAAGGAGCTGGCAAATCCTGGAGCTCTGAGATTTTCCTGACCTTACCCACCAGTGTTTATGGCATTAGGGCCTTAACTTTCACAGGCCACATCCTCATCTTCCTCAGTGTTCTTCTCCAGAGCCACACAGCCAGGTTTGGTGACTCCATTATCTGTGCACAGAATATGACCCCAGGCAAAGAGTATTCAGGGAAAACCACCTTAAACCACAGGTCCTGCAGTAATGCAAGTGGTGAGCAGAGGAAAAATGTCATTTTTGAAAAGAGCACAGAAGTGTGGTGTGGAGAATGCCTGTATCCATCAAAATAAAATCTTTTTTATTGCACCTGCCTCCGTTTCTCCCCTAGCTCCCCAAAAGGAGATTTCTGTGAATAAAACTGTTTTGTTTCAATCTGTATACATAGCACTGTGGATTATGATCATTGAAGCAGTTTACAAAGTCAGGCAATGCAAGGGAAGCCCAAATAATCCTCTTTATTGACTGGCAACCTTTGATCAGAGGATGTTGCAGGCTACCTTTGATGCAATTACTCCACAGAAATATCATGTATTTTATATATGCTCACATACCAAGATAAAAACAGTAAACAGGCATCATCTGGAAAGAAAATGCTGGAAAAGCAGCAAGAAATCATTAAAAGTAGAAGAAGGAAAACCCACCTGAATGCACTGAAACTCTGAACTCAGGAATTCATAAGAGTGACCTGAGTGAGCCCAGAGGACAAGCCTGACCACAGAGCCATATAATAGCCTGGGTTGGAAGGGACCTTAAAGCTCATCTCATTCCACCCCCTGCCATAGGCAGGGACACCTTCCACTGTCCCAGGCTGCCCCATTTCCAGGCATGGGACATGCACAACTTCTCTGGGCAACCTGTATCAGCGTCGCACCACCCTCAACGTGGAAGAATTTCTGTGGAAGAATTTCTTTCTAACATCTAATATAAACCTGCTCTTTTTCAGTTTGAAGCCATTCCCCCTTGTCCTGTCACTACATGCCCTTGCAATCATTGAGATGCTCAAAATTCACTGTCAGCCCCTTCTGTCTCTCTGGAATTTTTTATTGTTTCCTGCCTTTGAGTCAAACAATAAGCGTCTTTCTTCATTTTTTCCTCTATTTCAATACAAAACTGGCAAAATACAGAAAGAGCCACATCTTGGCTCTCCCTCTGCACCTTTATCATTGCTCACTGGACTCTCAGTCCTCAAACAGCAGAACAAGGCATGAGCAAGCACAAGAAGTGTTAGTGGAATCAAACCCTGAAATTAGGCTTTTAGATAATGAGCTGATGTTCTCTGTCTCAAAAGAAACCTGCAGAAGAGAAAAACAACTCCTCCCTTCTGTCTTCCTACGTGCCCATTTTGGGAATGCATACAATAAACAATTCCGGCTTTTCTAGAAACATCAGAACATTGACCTGCCAGCAGAGCAGTGGTGATGGACCTAAAGCATGTCCAGGAGCCAGGTGAAGCTGCTGGGTTTCCTACCTGAGCTTTTCCTTGCCCGAGCAGCACCCACCTCTGGCAGCCTCCTGGCCAGCATACCAGAGCCCTGAAGGAATGGCATGTTTGTAAACTAAACAGGAAAGAGGAATAAGCCAGACACTTACATCACCTGACAGATGTCTTTCTCAAGCGTGCAAGTTCATTTAAGGATTTTCCACGGCATGTGTTGACTCAAATCAACAAATAAAGGAAAAAGTAAATAAAGGAAGGGGTGGGGGAAGAAAGGAAGGGAGAAAAGAAAGAGAGAGAGAGAACGGGTGTCATGCTCAACATGTTTTGCACCCTGTAAAAAGGAATTAAGTGACTCGGGCTCCCTGCCCCCCTTTCTCCCTTTATGTCTGGAAGTGAGTCCCTCTGAAACACTATCGCTACTGGCAGCACAGCAACACATAATAACATGGTAGCGACACATAAAACTGTCAGTCTTCAATGGAAATGGATGGTTAGGCTGAGGGGGTAAACAGACTAAATCAATTTGAACATGCATGTTAAGGACTGTGAAAGGGCAGAGTTTAGTGCTGCTAAGCTGGAAAACATTTGTCTCTGTCTCGTTGTGTTTCCCTGCCATTCAGTGGCATCCACCCACAGGCCTCTCGCTTGGCTCCAGTCAGACTCCATGGCTGATTAATGGCAGCTGGAGGTGTCCAGTAATTTCCTCACCTAATAATAAACTACAACCCAAAACAGGGGTTCCCCTCAGGCCCACATTTAACACAGCTCTACTTACTACCAGGAGAAAGCCAATTATCCCACGTCTGCTCTGCTCTTTGAGACAGTGCACATTTAAGTGGCTTTGAGAGGTGACGCGGTTGGCTTCGGGCACATCATCTTTGTGTGTGGCAGGGGAAACAAGCTCAGAGAGAATCTGCATCACTCTTACACAGGGATCATTAAGGAGGGAAGAAAAAAGTGGGGAGGGAATGTTACTTTTGCAATGGGAAAATAGTCTCTCCTCCAACAAATCTTAACACCAACGTGACCTTAAAAACAGAGGGACTTTCTTTGTCTTATCCTAATCCCGGGGTCACCAACACACACAATTATGATTTCAGTGGCTGAGGCTTAAGCAATCAGTCTGGCTCACCACTTCCTACCCAAAGGTGCCCAATAAAACATTTTATATGAAGACACATCCTCAACAAGAACTTTTCCAGATTTTGTTAGCAATTAAAGCAAAGCCGTGTTACTGAAAGAGTTGCATGGATTTGTGTACTCAGCATTAAGGCTACAAAGACAGCATTGTCTATGTGGGATATCAGATTAATTACACAGTATCACCCTTACATTAGTAACTTAATAGTTTAATAATAAATTATTTATGCAACATGAGAAAAATGGTTTTTTATGTTATTAGGTGGGTAACCTCCCAACTTTTGTACAGTTACCTGAGCAAATAAGGGATAAAGATTTAACTATAGATAATTGATAGTAGTATTGAAAGCATGAAATACCTTATCAATCCTTTAGCTAACAGCAACTTAATATATAAATATGTGTGCAAAACACAGTATTATTCCTTGTGCACCTCAAATACCCCCTTCTAGCCCAGTCCTGCACACTACAGTACTAAGAATACAAAAAATACTGGATTAGCATTCAGTTTCAACTCTCCTGCAACAAGATGGACAATTGCAAGCAATGCAGATGCCAATATTTTTGCAGTAGTACTTCCTCACTATAGAAACAGGATACACTGGGTGCCAAAAAGGAAGTAAATCGTGTCCTATACTGTTTGACAGGTTCTATTAATACCTGCAATTCATGATGCCTGTCAAATTTTGAAAAGCAAAAAGTGCATATGGCTATGTACCTCTCCACAGGAACAAATCTAATTAACATGTGGACACTGAGGGAAGACTGACAGACACACACAGACCATCACTGGCAGTGTCTGGTCACACAGGCAACTGCTGGCACTGGGGGATTAAAAGGTAATATAATGATTTCTTCAAAAGTCTTGAGACAGCTTGGGAGGAAACTGATTTTCCAGACATCTGTGCAAATGGATTTTCCATTTTCTTCAAAGGTTTTTTTCATATCCCTCCCCTATCTTCCCTCCCTGAGGCACAGATCACCAGGAAGAAATTTAAAACACTTCTGGACATTGTAGAAGGGATAGCATAAAAACAAAGAGATAATGCCATTTCTGCCACAGATGTCACCACCTATAACTTTGCACTGTACTAGCAACTGAGTTAAGAAAAACAGTGAAAAAGCAAAAAATGTAGATGTGAAAGAAAATACAATTAGGAACTGGTGTATTTAATCATGTTCAAGACATTTCACTGGAGTGCTGGTACTAACCAGTAAATTCTAAGCAAGACCAACTTCAAGAAAAGCTTTTTAAAGTGGGAGAGGAGAAATTATGCTTACATTTGTCTTAGGAACAAGAAACCACAACTCACATCACACAGTTAAGTGGCCTCCTAATACAAATTGCAATAGCCCCATTTTAAGTTCCAGAAGGACTCACATCTAATTAGCAAATGAGCTGTATAATTAACATCAGCCATATGATAACTCAGCCTAATGAATGCTCTAACATTGCCAACAATATGCAATTGTGGTGACTTGTTATGAGCACCAACAATATTATGTTTTATGTTAAAGAGCAATAAATATTGTTGTCTATATATTCATTATACATTTGACATGTTTCTCTGTCACCTTTGCAATGGTGACATGTTCCCTCAGTTCTGCTCTCAGGACTCTCAGGCTAGTTTCCCACCTGAGTTTCACCAGGGATCTTTGCACATATATCAGATCACATTCTGTTCATTTCACTGGAAAATTTTGTTTGGAAATGTGTAATTTCTTCCTCCTAACAATTACCAGAAGCTATTACCACAGACTTGCATTTTTATTTCAGTTTGCACTATCTTAAGAAATGGCAAGCTTGTGGTGTGTTTTGGGGTCAATAGCAGTCAGACAATTAAAAAGACAAAAAGTGATAGAAAAAATGAGCTTTGTAAAGAGTTTCTGTCCATTCAAGTCTGTGAGGCAATAAAGCACAAATAAGGCAGAGCTCTAGAATTGTACTTCACACTGGCTATGAATCTGAGATATCACTGATATTCCCTGCAATTTTTTTTTAAAAGGGGAGAAAAGCAAAAAAACAACACCAACTTTCCCCCAGAAAGACTCCAGTTATTTTCTTTACTACCAGTAGTACTTATATGACTAAAATACTCCCAAATGCAAAACTTGCAGTAAAAGTTCTGGCCTGTTAATCTTGCATACACTGACACAGCTCTGTAAGAGCTGAACAACTGCATATAAAATTCAAGCCTGATTTACTTTCCTCTCCAACTTCACAATTTCCTGGATTTATAGAATATCACATTCATATGAAATTATTTAATTAAGCCAGATCACAGCTGCCATGTGACTGTGTACCACAGAAAACACAGATCCAACTACCACCACCCCCACCTATTTTGGAGAACAGGAACATGCAGTTATTACTTCTAATCAGACAACATTACTGAGCAGTGCATAAGTGAGTCCAAAATTAAGTACAATCCATATCTGTAGCTGATTTGATAGGCCATGCAAGTCCTCCCTATAAACAAGAAACAGTTTATGGGAAGAGTAACATCATCCATTACACCAATTGCTGTTTTGGAAAAAAAAAAAAAATCTCTTCCAGACACAAAAGTCCTTAAGATCTTGTGAGGGTTTTTTTCCCAAAAAAATCTATCCAAACTAATAAAATCTGCTTCTCCCTTCTAATCTTTCCCCAGCAATATCCTTTAAACACCATAGCTGTAACAACACTGTGCTTTTCTATACATCTTCTGTCTGCCTCTTCTCTATGAAATGAAATATAAGCTTCAGGTCTGCAAAAAATGGTTGTAATGCTACTCCTGCACCCACATTCAAATCCCTTCTGAAACATCTCTTTTGCCATGAGGACTGCTAAAAACAAAGATTGCTGATGTGCTGTGACAGCTGTTCTGCCTCTCCCTGTATTTCAACTGTTGGCTACAAAAAGCCTGAAGAAATTGTTTGCTCATTATTCTTTTTTCTGGTTTCACATCTGGCCCAACAGGCCTCTGGTTCACGACCTAGGTTCCTAAGCTAAATAATCAAACAAATAAATAATAAAGGTAGTCTGTGTGTGAGCTGTGGAGTCCCCACACGGACTATGTCGTATATGATTTCAATCATTTTTAAGGACAAAAAACCCCATCTACTTAAATTAAAGACCTCTTTTATCTGAATTGTGGATGCTTCCAAAAGGAGGAACAAACTTTAAAAGGCTATGACACAAAAATAAAATTGATTTCCTTTCGGGAGGTTGTATGAACCTCACTTGTAGCGTAGTCCTTTCTTCTTCAGACTATTTAAGAACACACAGACTATTTAAGAAAATTATCTTCACCTACAGCAGAAAAGCTCATGCACTGCTCTTGAGATTTTCTCCCACAAAAGAGCCTCTTACTTCAAACTTGATCTAAGGTCAACCAGAATTTTTTATCAACTTTAATAAGCACAGGATTCCTGGACAGTTTTAATGGAATTACGGAGGAAGTGAATGTCAGTTTTAAATAATGTTTTCTCGTCACTCAGGAGAGCTGAGAGGTGACAAAACCTTGGCATTGAGTTGACTCTGCCCCAAAGAGGGATGCAGGCTTCCATTTGTTCGTTTTGTGCAGCGAGGCTCCCGCTTACAAGGCAGCTTTTGAACCCAGGGACCTCTCAAGGGGCTGAGCTCTTTAATGACCTCCCCAACTCCTTCAAACGCATCTCCTGAGGCCACCACGCCGCTCCCTCTGCGCCAAGATTACGTGTTCCCAGAGCACCGCCAGAGCCAACAAAGTCCAGAAGAAAAAGGAAAGCTGCTCTCCTGTCAGAGCCTCGGCTTATCTCAGCAGCTCCCTATTTTTAACTCAATTGCAAACGATATCTGTGATCAAAGAGCCAGAACCCCTGGAGGAGCTTAGGCGAACAGCGTGGTGGCCGCAATTCGTCCTGATGATTTGTAAGCAGGAAAGGACTTTTGACATGAAAGACAGTTTAAACAGCACAAGAATAGCAATAAACCAGCTGTAAAATGCTTAACATTGCCCTTGAACTAATGCAAATTGTTCCAAACAATTTTCTTTTTCTTTCTTCTTTCTTTTCTTTTTCTCCTTTTTCTTTTTCCTTTTTGCAGTCTCTGGGTGCCCCGCTGGGACATTTAAACAGTCACATGCTCACCGTACAAAAGCCTATATAAGTGGGGAAATACAGTGCACTAATGTGTTCAGAATAAGGGAACCAAACAACGGCCACAATTCAGATCTGCTGCCTTCCTCTCTTTTGTTTGAGAAAGTGTTCATTAATGACAAGCTTGTTTTGGATACTGACTGAGCGTCCAGACAGAAATGTTGAAGAGTTATTTATTGGCTTAAAATACTCAATTAAGCTATTGAAGAGATAGTTTAAAAAGTGAGTAAAAGCCTGAATGCTCTGAAAGTAAATTAGCTGGGTCACTGAATATTTTAGATGTTTAGAAAATGGCAGTATTTACTGTCTGAGCTTCAGCAATATTAAAGAAGTGTTTACGGAAGTGATGTTTCAAGGTCATGCTCTCTCCTACAGAAATTATACTACAAGAGACTTACAGAGCCTTTTAATGTCATCTTTAAAAGCATTGTTTTCCTTTTGTCTTACCACGTGGATGTAATGTAGATGTTAAATTTCAAGCAACGACACCTATCTTTATCACCAGCAATTAGTTACAATAATTTAATAAGTTCCGATATGGAATAAAATAAGATAATCTTGAAATAATTGGAGATAGAAAAGATCAATGAGATCAACAGTTTCCAACATTTTTGAGTACTGGGATATCTCTGTAAGGCAGATTATAATGGATTTAGTAGAAAACACCAATTCTCCACTACATCTGTTCACTAATTTCTACTTCTTCCTGACAATGCTTGTTCCCTTAAAACAACACTCTTTTTTTCTCCCCTCAGAAACATTTCATTCCTCCCCACTGTCTCGCAGGTCATTGTACAAAAATCTTATCAAGAAATTAAGCATTTTGATCAAACATGGTGTATTTCAAAGAGCTCTAAGATATACATTTAGCTCGGATGGAAGGAAGTGGAATACAGCTAAAAGTTTAAAAGTTACATCCTAATCAATAGCCCTGACTGGGGGGAAAGATGGAGGGCAAAGGCTGTGCTGGCTCATGAAAAAGACACATCAGAAATAAAATAATTAAAAACAGACAAACAAATATTTTATGTAATTTTATCTGCAGTTAAAATGACTGCAAATTGAAGAACTTAAGTTTAAATTCAGGACACTTTGCCAATCCACCACTGCATTCATAACTTTATACAGTATTTTTCATCATAGGACAACTGGGCTCAGAAAAAGCCACAGTCATACGCAATTTTACAACCCCAGTATGTCAGACTTCAATCTCCCTCATTTCCATCATTCATCAAATTAACTTCATAACAGTGTGATAACAAACTCATTAATTATTTAAACTCTTCAGGTGAGGAGCAGGAAGAGAGTGCTGTGCGTGCATGGCCAGGAATACCTGAGGTTTCTGGGCAGCCTAGGAAGCGCCCTCAGGAATCAACATCCCAGGACATCCAGACATATTTCTTCATCCTCTGGAGATTTCTCTGTCTGAGGATGACGGGATAGGCACTCCTGCTAAATCTGAACAGCATAGGAACCTCTTCAGCTCCTATTTCTGGTGATGCTGCAGCCATTTACTGACCATACCAAGCACACGGGGCTCAGAATTGCTTCAACTAACGTTGTTTGAGGTCCTGTGTGCAACCACAAAGTAAAGCACCTAAAATATTTTCAGCTTCCAAATATGATGTCAATGAAATATAGTTGGTGAATATTTTCTGTTGAGGCTCACATTAGTGCTTCTTTAATTCAAGTGACCTCATACTCAGTAAAAATCCACTATTGTTCTATTTTATGTAAATTTTCAATTACTTAAGAAAATCTGCAAGCATTTTGCTGACTTTTGTTTTCTTATTTTGCTTCCCATCATTTTTATTTCACGGATACATGATGAAACAACTATTAAATCTGCAAAGTTTTACAGCACCTCAAGCAACAATCAGGGAAAAAGAGCTGCCTGGCTTTGTCCCTGTTCTCCTTAAGACTAATTTCTGCAAGTGTTAGAGGTTAATAACACTTATTTCATCCATTGCTTGAATCTAATAAAAGCAGTGGGGCATAGCATTCTGTAAAACCTGGCAATAGAGGAAATAACACTAATGTTAACCTCTAACATAAATGTAGTGGTAATTGCCCTGGTCTACTTTTAAAATGAATGCCTTTTGTAGTCTCCCAAGTGGCACTGAAAATAAATTCCAATGTTCCAGGTAGCCCCCAGTTTCCCAGACGGAGAGCACTCTGTGTTGTCCATCCCTCATTGTGCCATACTCCACAGAGATGTCACACAAAGGATTAACACATTATTACAGACACAGGAAGAGCAATCCCTGGTTAAATAAGCTGCAGAGACAGCTTTCTACCAGAAAAAAAAAAGGATTTTGCCCACTCTTCTTCTGCCCAAAATTTAAGCAGACTACATCAGAAGGCAAATGAGGTATTTTTTGTTAATTCAGAATGGCACAGCCATTCTGTTTTATCCCAATACTATCTTGGTTTTAAATAAACTGTTTTTAAAACTGTCTTTTATAATTTTCAGGGTAAACCTGCATGTGTATAAATACTGAGTTTTTATAAATACTGTCATTATCTCACTTTTATTTATAAATACTGTCACCTCAAAGTCTCCACTGACCTGAAGGGGACAGCTCCAGACTGTATGTGTGCGCTGATACTTCATGTCAAAACTAGAATTTCACAAATATTCACAGAACTATCCTCAGCAGAAATTTTAATTCCCAGTTGTCTTCAAGCAGGGCAGGAAAGAATGTGACACTCACAGGCCATAGCCATTACTTAGTAGCTTCCCACCTACCAATATCCTCAGCTAATCCTGAGAATTATATTCCATTCTGTTGTATAAACACAACCTTTTAGAGCCACTTGATATCCCCTCCTGGCTTCCAATTTACTCTCCAGAAGAGCACAGAACTCCCACATCCCAATCCAATAGGAATATATTGGAGGCAAAAAGTCTCACACAACACTACTTGGGAACTGGGTAGAACCCAAAATATGTCACTCCAACTCTTTGCACACTTCTTTAGTTTATTATCCTTTTTACCACTGGAGTTTCCTGAACATTTGGGAGATAATATTTGGTTGCAATGGGGCGGCTGTAGCCTTCTGAGCCTCACCTACAGCTCTGAAGAAATGCTCTCTTATCGCTCCCTTGGGCCCTGAATGATTAAGTAATGCTCCAATTCAGTTAAATTCAAAAATATCACACTGTTACCACACACTGAGTTTTTCCAGAACAGTTACTGTACTTCACTTTCTTCAAAATCCTTCTTACTATCTGTCAGAACCATCAGACAGACAAGAGTTCTGAATCTCCAAGTATTTACTTGGTGGATACAACCTAATGACTGAGGAGGATGATCAGGGATATTCTTAGCAGGAGAACTGGTATCTTGCCACTATGGGTGTGAATTAGTAGAAAAAGTGGAGCGCAGGATGGTGGTGATGGGAAAGGAGTTCTGGAGATGATCTCTCAAGAAATTAAAGAAAAAAATACAATAATGAGAAAGAACCAAAAATATCAGGTAACTTCTGCAGAAAGGCTAGAATTTTAAATGAAAAATGAGAACCAAAGAGATTCTGAGTTGCACACCCAGCTTCTCTGAGTGACTTTGGAGAGACAGCATAACACAAAAATGGAGAAATATGTCTATCCATCCATTCCTTCATGGGCTACCTGATATGGAAGGAGGCTCAGACTGTTTGCTGTGCTGCCACACTAATGCTCTTCAGACGCATTACATTCACTAAATTCTTTTCTAATAAGGCAAGACAGCAGAGTTCTTTTCTCTTGACATTTATGAAGCCTGCAAAGTGGAAACAATCAGTACTTTGTCAACACCTGACATTTAGCCTGACCTTTTTTTCATAATTGTATTAGAAGGCTAAACTAGACCTCAGAACATTTGGAAACCAGCTGGATTTATAAACAGTAAAATATACTTCTGTCTACTATGCTCAACTAAGCCAGTTCAGAGCGGATTCCTCAAAATTTAGCTGTGATTTTCACAAAAGAGCAGCATTGTAAGGTAGCTTTTTAAGGAAATGGACCCCAAGTCTCTGCATAAAATAGAAGTACAAATGTAACCTTTCCATCACCATCCACACAGACTTACTTTTCTATCTGAAACACAATTTTCTGAAACTTGCTGTAGAAAACCCTCAAGACCTTTTCAGAACAGCATCTCTCTCCCACATTAGACACAGATAAACGGCACTAGAGGGAAAAAATCATTTGGAGTGACTGATGTTGTGATATTCATCTATGTATTTTACTTATTTCATGACGTCATTGTATTTGGAGGTCTTCTGCAAGACAGATTCAAGTAGAAATGTGACATCCAATAGCTACATTACATACGGGGAGTGATTAAATCTGTCTGCAGAGGAGCAGCTACTCTCATCTTCATTGTTCTCATGGTACAGGGCATGTTCGGGCACATGGCAGGTGTCATCCCTCTCTACCTCACTGACTTTTCCCTGACTTCCAGAAGTAAAACTGTAGCCTGATTAACTCAGCCCTTGACATCATTCCCATTTACTTTGTCCGTGGAACCACGTCTTTCCAGAGCTTTCTTGTTAATCTGGGAGGTTCTCCTCCACCCTTTGTAAAGGCATAGCCTGGAAAGAAGGAAGAGAAAGGTACTGGAATCATGGAGCTCTCCACAAACTGTAGGAAGAGCTATGCCCCAGAGAAGCATTTGAACAAAATAATCATTCTGATACAAGAAAAACAGTGTTATTATTGTAGTGGAGTAGCTATGAAAGGAGGTATTCTGCTGTACCTGCTGTGAACAAGGCCCCTGCTTTAATTATGTCTGAAGCTTGGTGGCAAATATCCAATCCCCAAGTGAAGGGGAAAAAAGGAAGCAGTATTTTTTTTTCCCCATTCATTTAGTTGGCTGATTATTCTGAGTCTTTGACTCTTTGACCTTTTGTTCTTTATGAATGTGCCCTGCATATACCTATAGGGTCAGCTTAGACTGACAGAGAGCAGCTAAATCTGGCTTTGTACAGTGCTTTAAACACTCTCTGCCTCCTGCCCTTTACTCCAGTGCTGAGACCTCACTCCTAGGAGCTGGTAAGGGCTGGGAACTGGTGGGCACATTACAAAAGCAAAGGTTGTTCTTCATCACAAAACACAACTGCCAGCATTGCCAGCTGGTGGGAGACCTGCTTACAGGACAGCAGTGCTGGCTAGGGACTGATCCAGAGATTAACAATGCCAATAAAATAACTTTGACAATAATCCCAGAGGACTCAGACAGATAACAGTGTGACATTGCTGGCTGTACACAAAAAGCACTGACTTGTGCCTCTAAGGAAGCCCCCTGTCCAAGAGGACCCTACAGCCAGCTTCTGGTAAATGACTTCAGGAAGGATGACAGAGCAAAATAAAAGGAAAATTCACAGCAAGATGCTTCAGAATATATTATTTTAAAAGCCTAATTGCACTGAAAGATTTTGGTCCTAAAGATCAACAGCACATTAAGTTTGATATGCTGTGCAAAAGCTCCCCTAATTGAAGCTGGAAGGAGACACTGGCAAAAAGATGGAAAGATATGAATGCAGGAAAGCACAGGGCTTTTTTGTTAGTGATGTTAGCTTTTTTCTTTCTGTTGGACAGACAGGAAGCCTGGGAAATGAAGTTTCTAAACCAGTATCTGACTTGAATGATGAAAATTGGGCCATGAAAAGAACCTGTGAACTCTTCCCTTGAAGGTGTAGTATGTGTGATTGGTTTGGTAGGAGTTCCAGTTATTATTACTCTGTGTCCATGAAAGAAAATTGCACGATTCCTAACACCTAAGCAGCAGACTGCCAAGCATAAGCCTTTCAGAAGGCTTGTTTTCCAGAGCTCTCTGTGACCCATTGCATTTTCTGTAATCCCCAATCTAAAACCCGAAAGATCTGTGTGCTTCTACTATTATTGGAACACAAATCATGAACACTCTGATTATTTCTCTTTCTATTTGTTCCTCCTTTCATTTGTGTTTTCCCTTCTGCTTGCAACAATCTCCAGGTATTTCAGCCTCCTTTAAGTCCACAATACTCAGTGTATTCAGAGGACCTGGACACTTCCACTCCCCAGTATATTCCAAACCAAGCTGAGGAGCTGCAACAGATCCAGTGCTGTTGATTCTGTGTGATTTAGCACCTAGTCCTTATTCTGATAAGAGTCCCACAAACATTAGCACCCTAGGTTATGCACTAATATGCTCCCAAAAGCAACTGTTTGGTGGGAGGGACTCATTACTTTACAAGTTGTGACCCACAGATACAGTAATTGGCACCAAAATGGGAGCCACACGACCAAGTTCCTCAGTCTCTCAGATAAAAAAGTTAGACTGTTCAAAGATTCCCAGGGAAGCTAAGATCAAAGCTCACAAACAATCCCACAGCTGATTAGTGACATAACCAGTCACTGTTGGGTAGAGGGGAAAAGAAGAGAATGCTCAGTTTGATTCATAAGTGTGATGAACAACAGCTTTATAATTCACCATGAAGGGCACATCCCTAAGAGGCACCAAAACTACCCCCCACAGTAAATGCAGGACCACTAACTGGTTAAACCAAAAAACAAATCTGGAAAAGCCCTGAAAAATGGTACTTGGTGTAGAGATCATGATTTAGATTAAAACACATGGAAAGGATAAATGCGATCCTGGATAGTGCTGTATGGGAAAAAACTGAAATCACCAGGCAAGTAACAGTGACCCAGGCTCTGCTGGGCACCCTGTCCAGAGAAGGCCACAGCTATGAAGAGTCTAGTCAGAAAGGGGATCTGAATCATTCTCTGCTCCAGCTTTAAATAAGGATGACATGTGGTACTCAACAATTCAGGAAAAGAATCTTCATTTAAAACAGTTTATAACTTAAAAATGGGTTATTTGCAATTAAATTGTTGACATTCAGTCTGTGGAAAAACATCTCATTGCTGGGTCTTCTTTTCTCCTGTAAATCTATCTTTGTCTACCCTGCAGTAAAACCATGTAATTAAGGATGTCACTCATTCAGGAAGGTGGTACAGATCTATTACCAGATTCCCTCCTCAGAGGCCACTGCACATTGCCTCATCTTCCAAACTGCTGTGGGGTTTTCTGGTGCCTGCTCTGTGGGAAGATGTTCCCAGAGAATTACTGCATTTATTTAAACTAACTGCAACATATATAGCTATATATATATAGACAGATACATATATATTAAAAATTCTGTTGCAGCAAGTAATGATGACCAAAAAAAAAAAAAGCCACAAGTTTTTCTACATCTGTTTTTGTTACACATGGTAACCAGGGAGATGAAAATATCCCCAGTCCTTGGTTCTGCTACTCATAACAAAGTGCTTCTGCTTTATACACTGAATGGTTCCATTTGATTTTTTTAAGAGACTGAAAATAAACACAATCTCTATGCATAGTTTCCTCTGTTTTCAGGAACTATGACCTTTGACTCCTGTAAATCTATTTAAAGCTAATGTCTAAAGATCTGTTGTTCCAAGGATGTACAAAATATACCTAAGATTTATGTAACAATAAATCTTTCCTGGGCTTTCCTTTGTCAATTTTATTTCATTAACCAAAGCCAGTAACCAAAATCAGCTGCACATCCTCTGGAAGCTATCTAATGGGTTATTTACTTTTATTACAAACAATCATTTGTTTGTATCTCATATTAATGTTGAAGGCAGGTGAACACATAAGGATTTTCTGTCACCCACAGACGTCCAGTAGCACTACAAACAAGAAATATTATCATTATTATTATTATTATAAAAACTCATTAATGCCATGATAGGCATTCATCTCTGAAAACAACCCCACTAAAATAAGCATACAAAATGTGGGCAACTGCACAAAGCACTCCTAAAAACAATATTTTCTGCCTTTTGAAAGTCATGGAAAATGTTACAATAATACCATTTTAAGACTGCTCTTGAAAATTTCTTGATCCTCTTATTTCCTACCTAAACCACTATCCCCACTTCCACCAGCCCCAGATTAACATTGACTTACATCTGTTTTTAAAAATAGATGTATTTTCTTCTTAGCAAGTACTGTCACCACTCCAATGGTCTGAATAAGTTTAAAATTGGTGAAAAACAAGCTTGTTTAGAGTGACTTGGTTTTCCAGACATATTGCTTCAAACCATCTCCTTTCCCAGAGGAAAAAACTAAGCTAAAGTGATTGGAAAGAAAAACTACAAAGCAGAAAGTAAATTAATCAAACCACTTGGGAAGATGTTTATCATTTGAGAAAAGACCACAAAACCATATCTAAAGAAAGATAGTAACTTCACTAAATGGCCAGCTGGGTCAAAATTAAGATAACAAACAAAGAGAAAGATTGCAATACACAACTCCTGGAAAAATATCAGACTGCAATCCATAAAAATCCATACTGGATGAAGTTTATGGCCATGGAAGGTGCTAATTGCTATCAGCTAGCTATAAACAGCTTAAAAACAACTGGCCAAGGTAAGAGGCACAGATTCCTAGAAAAGCTACTGAATACATATCCAGCCTGATGAGGTGAATTCTTAATACATATTCTAATAATGAGGACATTCAAGAAGATTGGAAGAATATTAATAATTTGCAGTACCCACAAGGGCAAGGGGGGTGACACAGGTAATTGCAGGCTGGTTAGTGACATCTCTTTTTGGTACAACATCAGAACACCAAAAGGGGATTGAATTGATAAAGAACTCAGAGATAGGAAGACAATTACTGCCAACAGCATGTTTTTATGGAGAGCAGATCTTGTCAGATATCCCATTCAACCTTTTGAGATCATACATTTCACTAATGGAAGCAACTACACTGATGCAACAATCTGAGCGCTCTGTGAGACATGCACTTCTGATTTGTTTACCACTATCCAGTATCAGTGAGATTTATATCAATGGAGTAAGACCAACCTTAAAATGAGGAATAATCACGGAATGGAACTTCACTAGCTGGGGCCCTGACAAATTGCTATTAACTCCAATGCAATTCAGCATTTTCATGACCTGTGATTATTCATTTCCACTGACTGCACTCTGAGGCTTGCACAGACACACACTGATATCACTACAGACCAATCCAGTTAGAGACTGGGCCTTAAAAAGCAGCAATAGGAAGGGATTTATGCATCAGAGTGAGTAAGTATTTTAAATAGAGTTTCATCTCCATCTTTCATTTCTCTTAAGAAACCTAAAATCCATAAAGAGAGGAGTAGTGAGCAGAAATGTGCTTTAACCTCTAGACTGAAGCTGATTAAACCTCCAAGGAACATTTGGACCTATGAACAGATGTTCACTTTCTAAGAAGAATATTGGAGAACTGAAATACCTAAGGTGAAAGAAGCTATAAAAATGAGAGCTTTTCAAAATCCTTATTACGAGATGAGATACATTTGAAGATCTCTTTTGGTTCCTTTAAAGTGAGAATACTGGACAAGGATCATGGAGTGCAAATACCTTCATGAAGAGAAAATACAGACACTAAACAATACTTAAATTTAGCAAAGAACTGGATTTCAGGATCCAACATGAAAGTTTAGATTCAACTTTCCCTTCACTCACTTTTTAAATTTATTCTTTTTATTAAAAAAGGGGGGTGATTGCCTCTGGTTAAGGTCTGGCCTCTTTTATTCCAAAAGATCCCTTTTTAAGGCAGTTCCTGTGTTCTCTTCTATAAAGGGAATTTCTCAGCTGGACAAATGGCTGTGCTAGTTCCCACCTCAGAGCATACCACTTCCCAGAGGACCTGCAGGACACACTGTGGAGCACGTTACTACCACAGGAATATCCAAACATCACCTTCACAAGAGGGCTAGCTGCACGTAAGATCATGTCTTCAATGACTAAATAAGGATAAAAGAGCTTTGAATTTAAAAATTCTTAAGATCATTTCAGTACCATCTCAGAGTCCATTTATGAGGCTATTTCCAGCCTTTTCTTCTTACCACCATGAAGATATTTTCCCTATCATTGTCAGGTGACCGATGTTTTTTGAACTTTCAGGAAGGCAGCACTCCTGCATTATGGGCCTATCTTTTTCAGGTGAGATGGACAAAATGCAATTTTGAAGAAAAGGTTATTTTAAAGTGCAAATGAAACAGAAACCTCAGGAGGCTCAAGTATAAACATATAAAGCAAGAGTCTTACAAACTAACTCAGGCAGCCTGCTCTCTTCAGCAGAGACAGCATAAAAAAAAATGTTGATAATATGAAAAGCAGATGGATTTGGGAATACTGGAGGAGCAGATGGGGAGCACTGGGAACAGGAAGTCTGCTGTGGGAGGACAGCTAAGAGGGCAAGCTGTTCTTGCACACAAGGTTGTGGAAGTGGTGGCAAGCTGCTCACACCTGATGCAGCACCAGGTGAGGAGCCTGCAGGGACACATGAAAAAGAGGGAGGGGACGTGATCGAGCTGATGAGGAACACAAGATTTCAGCAGATGCATTTCATATTTACTGGGAAGGGTTCTGCTTGTTTTGGGAATGCTAAAGTAGTGGATGTCCCAACAGTCAGGGTCACATAAAAGTAGACTCCACAGTTCTGTGTGGATGTTAGGAAAAAAAGCCTGTTGGCTCACACCAGCAGTATTGCTCATTGTTAGGTTTGGGAACAGATGTTTAATTGATGAAAATCAGAGGAGCTATATGAATTTCAGTGGAGATATGGCAGCTTATGATTACTGGCAGCTTTAGGTCTGTTTGTCATTAACTAACAACTTATCATCAACAAATAACACATTTTGTACATTTACAGCACTAAAGATTTTTAGACTGAAAAACTTCTTTCCCTGTCAAAATGAGATAAATTAGCTGATGTTTACTGCCTTTCTCAGATCTGTTGCTGCCACTGACACTGATTTTCTCTAGCTTTAGCTTGGTAAATATTTGATATTTTATCAAGTATTATGTCATTCTCAGTATTTGGTTCACAATCTTGTTGCTTAAGTTTCTGTGGCATGCATTAGTTAATTGGAGATTGACATATGAGTTTGATTTAGGTTAAAAAAATATGAACCAGAGTAGAGGATGAAGAATTCAATTTATAACCACCAAAACTGCCAGGAAAATACAACTGAGAACAATGTTAGCATTCCTCAAAATAGCAGATATGTTTGTAGTTGTGGTTAAGAATGGGAGGGCAAAGGGGAGGATTTTCCAAAGGAATGGAATAGAAATTTTACAGTGGTTTGTCTGGCCCTTCTATTCATAGAGTTTGTTAACTCCCTAAATGAAGTCAGTACAGAAGATCATTTGCATTTTAAATAATAGGTTTTGCCTAAGACTCTTAACTCATTTTATTGAACAAACGAGTAAATAATTAGGTACAAAAGACAACTAAAGGATAAAAATTCATATTAGCAAAACAACTCCTAATTGTAGGGCTATGCCATATGATCCTCTGGGAGGCATTGCAAAAGCATTTTAAAATCTGTCCATTTTCTCATTTCCTTAATCTTTGATTCTTTCTTCTAGTCTCTGCACTAATGGGTGAATTTTACTTCAAGTTCTTCTGAAGAGAAGCCTTCCCTTAACACTACTAAATGAAATTTCTCCCAATCTGGCCTTGCTCAAGTCTTCCTTCACACACACAAAAGTACAGACAACACAAGAGAATAAATTGTCACCTGTGTTCAGCAGTAAATTCTAAAAACGAAAGAGACCAGGGGTAAGGAGTCAGCTGCCTAATAAATTGGCTTAATTCTGATTCTCTCTTTACCTGGGGCAGCCTTGTTCTTTCCTCACATTTCCTCTGCTTTCTGTCCCTGAAAACATCTCACTCTGGATCTCTACATTGTACAAACATTCCATTCAGAAAATAAGTGGGAAAAACCTAGAGATTGGGCGTTGCCTTACTTATCCTCACCCTTGCCTGTGTAACAGAAACCATGAAAATTTTTCCTGGTATTTTTATTCCACCTCTTTTTCTAAATTTCTTATCTGGAGGTTTTTTCCCCTCACTGTTCAGCTATAACCCCACAGCGTTGTCTTAAGCATGGCAAGAAGCAGAAGTTCATTTATTGACAATTTCTCCCGTTAGATCACCTTGTGAGACTTCCTGACATTGAATTTCACTCCAGAATCCTCCATCAAGCTCTCTGGAGGCCAAACACTGAGCCATAGGCCTTAAATCAGGGAGGCATCAATAATCAGCATTTCCTGAGGCTCCTGGAGTGGCAGAGAATTGATTAGATGAGCCCAGGTTATCCTCTCAGGCAGAGTTTTCTGGGGAGGCCATTCTTTCTCCATTTGTACTGATAAAAGTCTTTCCCAAAGCTCTTCAGCTCATGAGGAAGAGATGCTGAACAAATATAGAGGGACGAGACTGGCAACGAGAATCAGAGTTGCATTTTCCTCTACAAGAATTCCTCTCTGCTTCCCATCTCTCTGCTAAATCACCAGACTTTGTCTCTGCTCCACTTCTGAGCAAGCTGAGCAACAGGAGATAAGTAACTTAAAAATTTTAAATCTCATACTCTCATCATTTTTATTTGGGTCTAAAACTAAAGCAAATGAATGCATTCATTCCCAAAACCTTATTATGGGTAACTATCCAAATACATGTGGCTACACAGTCAAACAGAAAGGCTAATAAGGTTTTTTAAAAAATACAGTTCATCTTGAAAGGGAAACAATCTGCTTGTTACCTGGGTGAGGATCACTACTCATTTTGAAAATGTGCAATAAACAAAGGGCAACAGCAGCAGTGACTCTGCTCAGGAAATGTCTTAAAATATTAATAAATGCATACACCTAGATGAAGAAACAACATCACATCTGCTCAAGCCATTATAAAGTCATAGAAATGCATTTGTATCAGACACTTAAACCTTCCTGCTTGTCTTCTTCCTGTTCACGTTGATTCCATAATGCATTGACATCGCTGAGTAAGCTCTTGGGAAGTACAACCAAATATAGTTTCAGAAGCTAAAGAGATCAAATAGAGGCTGATCTAGTTTGCAGTAATGGCAATAAACAAAACAAAGAAAAATACCTCCTGAAAGAATTGTTTTTCTATGGAAATCCTAGCCATGCTCTTTTTTTTGATTCTAGGGAAGAATGTCAATATTGAAGTAGCTTAACTTAGTGGAAACATTCAATTCTCATGAGTGTAGCTTTATAAGAGGTCTAGAATGTCATGGCTAATAAATGTCTCAGGTCAGATTAAATAAACCAGAGTGACAGCATTGTTATGGCTTAATTTTATAATCTGCATATAAACTTAGAGTACTGTAGTAGACTCACTCTGATTTATTTATGCCTGTACCAAGATCCATACATTTAGCATCTCACAATTTAATCAAGCTAGGAAAACAAAATCCTGCATGCTACATTAGTATTCATTATACAGTTTAGGAGTAAGTTCAGCCAGGGTTTCTAAATACTTCCCTTTCCAGGGCACCTGAAAAGATATGAGGCATTCTCTAGGCCTCTACTCAACTCACAGGGGAAAAAAAAACCAACGAAATTATTTTGACATAATAGAATGGGATACAAATGTGAAGAGAAATTTTTAATATTCTTAGTTCTTAGGAGATGGGATAGCATCTAAATATGAAAGAAGTGATGGGGTTATAAAATTAAGAAGTAGAACCACAAGGAAGTTTAAAAAAATAATAGTTTGTGTCATGTTTAGGCCCAACAGAAAGGGATTCATGCTAACTACTATGCAGTCTCTTTGGCTTCCATTTCCAAGCTCTAGGTGCCCCATCAGACAAAACCTGTCATGGAATATTACCATATCCCTCCATTTCTCACCTTTTACAAACAAGTCAGCCACAACAAGGGATTCCCATAAGTTCCATTCCTGTGAAACCCACAAAGGCTCTAGATTGTGCTGGGAAACCATAGCCACCAAGGCAAAGAAGCTTCTTCACGTAAATTACATCAGATCTCTTTCAAGTATATTCAGAGTTGGCAACACACTTCTTCCCAGCCTCTCTTCCAACCCCATGAACAGGAATTACGTCTGACTTTATGCTTACTTGCAATTTTGGCCTCTTGAGGATACATCACAGAATTTTTACTTCTCTTTCTCATATTGTTTGTTGACTTATATTGCCTAAACTTTTGCTGCAATACTTACATTTCCAGAATAGTAATAACTTAAGAATCTGTGCAGAAGTTGTGTTTTCCTGTGTCTTCCCAGAGGCTTGGGTTAGAACTGCCAATAATTCACTCACTCCTCTTTTCCCAAAATTGTTTGATATTCTAGGATATTTCTTGTTGGTAAAAGGGCTCTTCCTCAGAAGCATCCCTGGGAAGTAGTATTCCCGCACAACAGAAATGCTAAATACATAGTCTGAAAATAATCTGTTAGTTTTTTGTACTATCACCTGCCTACTTTTTGAAGATTTTCTGAGAGAAATAGGAGTACAGTTTTGCATGTCCTAAATGGCAAGATAAACTGAAGGATAATGGTAGGGCCATTAAGATAAAGTCATGTCTAGAATGCCATTATGTTGAAAAGTGTAATTTTAATTTCTTGACCACTTTCCTCACTCTCATGCAACACAAGGTGGCCAGTTCTCCACAACTTGATAAGATACAGCCAGTAGGACATCTTCTGCATATATCTATTCCTATGTTGTGGTCTATCCCATTACAGTAAATTAATTCACAACTATCATCATCCAACACTGGCAGGTTTGTGAAACACCTTCTACAGCAGCTCGTTGCAAAGACATTCAAGCATTAACTTTCTCCTGGAGCTTATGTGAGCAAAGAACCTGTGTGAAATTGTGGTGGATGTATTTCTAATAAGTGTACCTGACATATTTGACCCATAAGACTGAAGAGCTAACAACAGTTTGAGTACTGTGATAGCGCAGATCATAGCTATTCCAGACACACTTCTACATATAATGGAGGTTATCAGACTGGTATTTCTACTTTGCCTTTATCTCTTTTAAGATGTATTTTTTTCAGGTAAGTAACTGCCATGGGATGTCACCCATAAAAATCTTTTCAGAACGTTATAAGGCACGAACCATGAAAAGACCTAGCAGAAGGGAGAAGAAGGATTAAGGAAGAAGTTGGCATTGTCCAGCTGTGGGATAAACTCTCTGGGTCTTGCACCTCAGTGATTGTGCATCTAGATAGTTAATGTGCATTCACATCCACTCTGCTCAAAAAAGCGTGTGCTTTTGGGGATGAGAACATTGACTGCTGGAAAAATGCATGCTTTGGAGTGTGAGGACATTGACTTCCTTTTTATATTTGCTATTCTAATTATACTGTCCTGATTTCAAATTAAAGACACAATGGTTTTTGCTTTTCCATTATGTAATTATAGATTTCTGTAAACATTCTTTCTTTTGTTGGTTTGTGCTGCGCGCAGATTTTTTTTTAAAACTCACAAAGCAATCAAAATAAATTCTGAAATCAAAACAAGAGAAAACAAATGGCGCCTCAGATATTCCCTTAAAAATTAGCTCTGTGCATCATCCTCAGGCACTTTTGTCATCTGTTGCTATAATAACAGCTCTGATTACACGAACACTCACCAAACTGCACTTGGCTGACTGTAGGGCGCTTCCCAGCAGCTAAATGAGTATCTCTGAAGCACTGCTCGCTTCCAGCTCAGTACCAGATTCTGTCCTATCACATCAACAGCCACAGAGCCAAGAAGCGGAGCTTTCTTGCACATGGTCTCCATGGTGTTGATGTGTTTCTTCCCCAAACAGACAGATGCAGATTAAGCAATGCATGTCAATCTCATTAGGAGACTGTGAAATGTGCAGAAAGTTTGTTACACATTCATGCAATCATACACATTGTGAACATCCTGTTTATTTGGCCTCTTCTCTGATGATTGGCTGTGGTGTTTCAGCACATTACTGACAGCTGGGAATTGCTCCAATGGAACATGCTTTTCCTATGACAAAGATCCAGAGAGCAGCAGTAACATGTGTCTGCCCATTATTTCAGCCTTACCAAAAGAAAAAATTAAAAAAAGCCCAGCACAGTCCCTCCAAATGAATAGCACATTGGTTGTGTGAGCCAGGCTGCAGCACCGCTAGATGGGCCCTCAATGACCTTTAGAGGCCATCTGAGATAATAAATCCTCGGACCCCCAGTTCCGGAATGCTTTGGGCAAGGTCAGGATGGCAAATTTCCCACTTCCACAATATCAGATGTTACGGTAATTCCTTTTAGCTAATGTGTAAGAGCTAAGGAATGTCTTCAAACCTCATCTAGGCCCTGTGGAATCTGTTGAAAATGCATGACAGCTGCGGGCTTTGGCTGGGGTCTGCCTGTGAATATATGGGATTTGGAAACCTTTCAGACAGGGAAAGGAGGGAATGACTGTACATTCGATGTGTACCATCAGTCTCTCCCCTCCCTTCCCAGCCCCATTTCACACCACACAGCCATGTCACAGCTCCACGGTCACGGCTGTCACGCATTCCTCACGACTGAGTGTCGCGGCCAGCACACACAAATACAGATGTGCGGGCGTGTGCACCTCCAGGCAGGCACGCACATGAAAAGAGGGATAAAAAGATGGATTCCCAAAAGGGCTGAGAACAGGTCTGAGAACTGAGTAGCTCCCACATATTTCCATAAAATTGATAGGGAGCAAAGAAGTGAGAAACTAAGCAGTGGATTGCTGTTTGATGTGTCTGGATGCCCAAGGAAGGAAGGAATCCCACGTGAATTCTCTTGTTACCTGTTCTCCAGAATTCAGGTCATGCAAAAGACTGTGGTCCCCATCCCATATCCTTATTTTCAATCAAATGATCATGGCCTCCCACACATCTGTTTTCTTAAGCAAAAAAGTTCAACATCAGCTAGCCTGTTTAATCCTCTTCAGTGTCTTGTGTTTTCCAAGGACTTTATAGTCTCGACTTCTCTAGTCTGGCCCTCAGATCCAGGGTCTGCAATGTGTGTGGGAAACTCTGCTTGCCATGTGCATAAATTACCAAGACACAAGGCATAGAAGGATCAAAACAACAGTCTGGGAGAGATACCTCCTCTATACAGAGCTTTTCCAATCTGGAGTTGACAACCCAGACTAACACAAGCGTGTAACTATTCCTGAACCACTTCAACAGTGTGAAAAAGCTCCCAGCACAAGGGGCTTCTTCCAATAACCGCAGTATTGCACACAGTGTTTCATAAACTTTTATTGTATCACACACACTGCCATGGAGCCACCTGCACATAGACTGTGTCCATCTTTTACCCTGAAAATAGCAACGAACCTGCTGTATGTGCAATAATAGCCATTACAAATTGTTATTACCACCAGTATAAAATGAAATGAAAGAATGGATTCAGCAGTATCTGGATACAATGCACCTGATGGTGAGAGACTTGGACCAAGTACTTCTCCCAGACTCCAAAAAAGGTCTTTTGTTTCCAAAAGAAGCAAAAAAATGACTGGTTAGAGAACTTGAAAGCAGGACTTGAAAAATGTTTGGGGCTGTCACACACAAGCTGCAGCACAGAGGGAAGAGGAATTGGGAGATTAGAAGTATATTAGTTATAAAGATTAAAGACAGCACATTCATGGCTTCTTACAAAAGCAGCTGAAAAGCACAGCAAGGCTAAACTTGTTAGCCAAAGCCTGGCCAAGAGAGATAACAGTCTTCGGTAAAATCAAAATATATTGAAAACTTTTTCCATTTTTTGCCAAACGGAGAAGGGCTGGAAAGGCTATAATTTGTCCCAGATTTTCATAGGATGGGGAGGAAAAACAATTTCATGGCTGGTTTCAAGTAAAGACAGTTGAAAGGGCTTATTTAAACAGAAAAATTTCTGAAAAATAGTTTCATCTCCTTCAGAGTGCAGATGCTGAATTAGTGAGCTGGGCTTGCTTTGTTCTGCCATATGTCTAACAAGCATCTACTTACCTACATCTACACAAGATACATTTTGAATGAAGGAAAGTGGAATTATCACCCACAGAAAAACAGCCCTGTATTTGATTCTGCAAAATATTTCAGTCCCTCTATTTAGGGGCTCATAACCAGTATCTACAAACTTAATCTGCTCACACTTCATAGAAGTCTGGAGGCTGTAATTCTCCTAATTTTTGTACTGCTCACAATGTCAAATATCACCTCAAACAACTCCACCTTCTAGTGCTATACTGGGTTTGTGCTCAATATGGGTGGAAGGCGACTCTGCTGGATTTTCCATTATTTATTAATCTGCCTCCCCTCAGGTGGAGGTGCCTGTTCTCTACCCCATGCAACCTTGGCTAATCCCTGAGCCCCATACCAAACTGCCTTAACACCTTTGAGCCCTAATGCAGTGTCATGATGCAAAATGCTGTACTAGTAAACACAGACCAGTTGTTCTACCCAAGCATGCAAAAAATAACACGGTACAATGCTGTTTGGCCCACTGGCATTATTATAAACTGTGTGCTGCTTTACAGTAGATAAACCTTGCCTTCCAGATTTTGTAATTCCTAGGTGTACACTGGAGGTTCTATTGTTAGTTTCTATTTCTTCTACAAGGAGATATTTTCATGTACAAATTGCCTACATATTGATTTTTTTTCCAGCAAATGCTTAGTCAGAGAACCACAGATACACAGCATTTTTAGTTTATTCACAGATATTCTTCTTCTGACTGTGCACAGAAAATGGACTAGATCATTAAGAGGTGAGGACCCTACCACTCAATCAGATGGAATTCTTGCTGGAAAGAAAGAAGAATGAGTGGCTCTGAACTCATACAAAAGATATAACAATCATAGGTCACTGAATAAAATAATTCCCTTCATTCAGTGAACAAAAGGTCCAAGTGTCCTCTGCCAGGGGAACATCAGGGATAAGGATTCACTTTGCAATTGCTATAATCCACATGAATTGACCACACTGACCTGGTTCTCCAGAGCAGCAATGCTTCAGAGCTGATGTAATCTTAAAATCCAAAGACTAATTGTTCATTTGTTATGCCTGTGGATATAGAAGGCTTCCAATCATTACCACAGGAGAAAGAAACCCAGAGAGATGTGTGCAGAACTGGTACAGCACCAGTCATTTGAAGTTCCATCCACTTTTCCTGGAAATATGTATGAACAGACCAGTTTTTGCCCAACCAAGAGGGAGCCCTTTATATAGAATCCTTATAAAATATTAAAAAAGCCAAAGAAATAAACCATTCCAGTAACACTACTGTAGCAGTTGATGACATTAAAGCAGGCTATGGCAGCACCCTGTTTTTAAGAAAAAGGGAATGACAGTACACAAAACCAAGCAGAACTCTGTTTTCAGTGTGGAAAACTAACCATACCTGATTGATAGACAAATTCTCCACAGGTAATATTAGTCTGTCTACTGCATTCGACATGGTTTGTAATCCTGACTCTGCTTAATTAGGAGTTTTACTCGTGATTTCAGAGAGATTTTACCTAATGCCCTGCTTTTATGCAAGCTTCCTGACCCCTGGTAAAGTGCACAAAGAGCCTAAAGCAAAGGAAGAGCTCTGTTCAGAACATACTATCAAACTTCAAAACCAGCTTATTTTCAAAATTGCAGCTACTGGAGAAATCTCTTTTTTTTTATAAGTCTACAGACATGCTGGGTTTTTTCCTTACTAAATTATCACCCCATCCCTCCCACAGTCACAGCTGATTTTCTTCCACACTCAAAAATTTTCAACAGAGCTTAATCAATTCAGCAAAAAAAAAAAAGTTGCTTTAAAAATACACAGAATTCATGAGGATAAACTTTCTTTGTGGAACCTTATCAAATAGCAGAGGATTTTTTTTGTGTGATCAGTGGCTCTTTCAATTATGTCACTGAGGCAGATTCAGCACTTTAAAATAACAGTAGAAATGTAGAGGAAATCCATGTATTTAACTTGGTCTCAGGGGATTTCACCTAGATTTACACTGCTGTCAATAAGATGAAAATTTGGCCCATTGTTTAGATTAGGTCATTTTGCAATGTGATAATAGCACTATTTCAGAGCACTCACTCCCAAGAAATGTCAAATAATAGATGCCACTACCCTCAGCTTTTTCAAATAATGAGGAGCAGCATTCAGCCTGCACACCATTACATAATAAAGACCCCAAAAAACCCACACCAGAAGAAATCTATTTATTCAAAATTCTATAAAGCCCATACGGAAATACAGTTTTAACCCAAATGCCAGGGAAGTTGTAAAGTGTTTTGACCATAGCAACCATTCACCTTTCAACAACATTATTTTCCAGGCATGATCTAAACAGATTTTTAAAGGCAAAAAATTATTTACTATTCAGCTGAGAAATGCTTACTGAAATTCAGGCAATACCAATATCTAAAATATTTCGTCTGCCAGAATGCCTTCCAAGCTGTTTTTGATATTCATCTTCCAGCTTGCATTTAGACACGAAGGAAAAAAGCCTCTTTAATGACTAAGTAGAAAGAATTTGTAGAAGCCTTTCCAAACTTCTAATTATACAAATAGTCGTGATTCCAAACTGCACGTAATAATCAAAGTTGCATGTTCCACCTCAGGAAAATCCATTTTTCATATTGGACGTCACCCTTGGTTGCATGGAGTGGAAGAACATTTCTGTTTTGCTACATATGCTTTCCATTTGGTCTCTAAAAGTGATACTACCATATGATATAGAAACAAAACAAGCTAGTGGAAAAAGTGCTTAGAAGAGTGACATATAAATCTTTAAGGTCTTCTCACAGCATGACAGGTGCCACTTTTAATCAGCTTCTCCAAACCTCTACTTGTTCTGTCAGGTCACAGGATGGTCACATACCTGAGAACAGCTCTGAGAGCAACCTGCCAGCACAGGCATTCCCACTTCACTTTATTTCCTCCTCACAGCCCAAGAACTGCATCCTCTGATTAATTCTTTCACCTCCCTACATCGAGCAGGCAAGGCTCAGTAAGGGATTTGGAACTTACTGATGAGTTGACCCCAAAGAGAAATCCTCTGTCAGCCCCACTCAGACACATAATGGAGTAAGTGTGAGCAGTCTCCCCAAAATCCTGGAAATATCTCATCAGATGCTTCTCTTCACACTCACTTCCACAGGGCAGCCAGAATCACACAGCAGTATTTTTCCCATTAGGCACACTTAACCAAAATAAAGGAGTCAAATGTAAGGGGGTCTCTCCTCCCACATCACCTGGCTGAGTTAGTGCCAATGAATTACCTAAATATTTTAAAATTGGTCTTTCATTTCATTGTTCCAAACTTGCCTTGTTTGATAAGCCATGATATATAACCAAAACAAGGTGTGTACTGCTGTTCTATAAGCAAAATATATCAAACCTATATCTCAGGTCACCTCTGGGATGACTCAGAAAAGGACACTGGAGCACAGTGCCAGGCCAAGAGGCACATCCTGAGCAGGATCTCCTCACACAGAATCCAGCTTCTCTTGGCACCAGGTTTCCAAGGGAGCAAGTTGTGAAATTTGCATTTGTGAAGTGAGTGAAGACTGAGGCAAATTCTAGTAATGTGTTTGTCTAAAGTTTGTGTCACTGAACTGGGTTTTTCTCAAAACTAGGCAGGACCAACAGCATATACACGTTCTTGTCTCCTCTGACCTAGCTGTACACCTGACTTGTCAACTTTCTTCACATGATCTATTTTTTCAGTAGGAGATATACCAAGTCAGTAAAATTTAAAAGACAATGCATTCATTGCATGCATTCCTAGTAACAAACATAATATCCAGGGATGAAAACTATTTGAGTATCACTTAAATTTGAGAATATTTTAAAGATGTGGCCTGGAAAATACAAAAATCCACAATAGCCACAACAGAACATCCACTGCAATCCCAAAATAAGCACAGCAGCAAGGTCTGCAAATTGCCTGCAATTTGCAGAAGGCAAACTTCCTTAGGTAAAAGTAGTAACTACTCAGCATGGCTTGGGTTTCCAGTAAGTTGCTCTCTTGAGATCTGCTTTTATAATCATTCCTGTCTCAGAAAGAAATATAATATTTCCAACAAATCTGTATCAGCAAAATCACATTGTCCACAAAGCTTCATTGCCTGGCTGGAATTCTCATGTGCACTGTTTTCAATTCAATTGTGTCTTTTGGGCCTCCTCCACTTGCAGGGGAGATAAACAAGAACAATTTTAATGTATACTAATTTATGTCCTTCTGAGCACCGTGAAGCAATAAACCCCAGGAGCCACAGAAGCTTTAACAAGGCCAAGACAAGCTATAAACCAAAGTCTTCAGTGGATTAGTGCAAAACTGAAAATTTTGCATCTTGCCATAGAGATTCTCTATGTACAGCATAAATAATGTTCCCTCTAACCCCCTCTATAATGTAGTTCTTTACCCTGTCCCAGGAACTGGTGCACTGAGCCCAAAACAGAAGCCTCCCTAAGGCTGGGGTGTATTTTATGGCTATTTTAGTTTGTACTAGCTGGGAATCTACCAAGCTCTTTGGGCTTGTTCCCTGGGAACTAATGTGGAATATGAAGGAAAAATCATCCTCCCAAGATCAGGTTGGGTGAATTCTTCTTACACTCTTGATGGCATAATAGAAAGTCACCAGCATACATGATGAACCTTTTTCTTTTCTTATCAGAGTTACTGAAATCTCAACTGAAATTTAGTTTATTCATTTCCTTCTCTCCCTTGTGGCACATTGAAAGCTCAGATCAAATATTGTGAAAACACAGACACAGAAACATGGAAGCCCTAGCTAACAAAAATCTTCCTAAGGTGTCTTTTGGTTTTTTTCAGAAATGCTGTCATTCTTTAATCATAACCCCCTCACAATTTCAAGAAAATATTAACTTAAAATATTTTATTTGTTAAAAATATCAACTCCAAGTATCTGTGCAGTCTAGCAACAGGTGAAATAAACTATTAAACTCCTCTTACCAGGAACCAGGCAGGATTAGACCTCAACAAACTCAGATGTGTCCAGTTTGAGACTGCGAGATATTTAATATTTCAGAACCACATGATGAAATCCTAAAGGACTTCAGCTGGGCTCAAGTATAAACAGGATTAAAAATAATATTTTTTTTCCTCAGGATCATCCAGCATGCTCTGCCTAAAGTGTCCCAGAAAAGCAAACCATCACACAGTGCTTGAAAAGATTCAGTTTCATGCTAGAAGGGCAAGGATGCTGAAAAGAGCACATCATATGGAAACAACAAGTCTGGGCTGGAGTTCCCTCTTGAGCAAGCTCACTGCTGTCTTCTGATATCCTTTGCTTTTCAGTCTTAATTCAAAACAAACAAAACCCAACCAAATACAAACAAAAATCCACAACAACCACCACCTCTAGAGCAGCACTTCTGTCTGATCTTTCCTTTTTTGGGTCTTGTAAGGAGAACAGCAAAAGTTATGACCAGATGAAATAAATTAACTGTGCCACATTTTGACCCTGTATATTTATCTAATCATAAAAATGCTGATCAAAGAACAATTAAAATGCATTTC
Source organism: Geospiza fortis (assembly GCF_000277835.1). Lineage (NCBI taxonomy): Eukaryota > Metazoa > Chordata > Aves > Passeriformes > Thraupidae > Geospiza > Geospiza fortis. The sequence goes on along the minus strand of NW_005054435.1, from coordinate 1,476,411 downwards.
AACCACCAAAAAAGCATTAGGGAAAAAATACAAGGAAAAAACCATAACCACAGACTATGGTAGAGAACTGGAGGGCACAGCTGCCCTCGAGCACTCACACCCTGCCCAGCTAGAGAAATTATAAACCATTCAATGCCTAGACAATGAACTCCATAGGCAGAGTGCAAACTTTGGGCTCTTCCCCATCATCACAAGGCCTCCAGACCCCAGATGAAGGAGTAACAGGTTCAGATGTGAGAAGCCATAGGCTGTAACCACAGAGGACCAGCTGCTGCAACAATCACACTCACAACAACTCTCATCCTAAAACATATTCTTAGACAAGTGAACAAAATTAATTCTGTCCTTATATTCACTACAACAAGCATATATTGAAAATAAACTCATCTACCTCCCAAAATAACAAAAGGTGAGGTGTAAGGGGTTCAGATTTATTTCTTACTCGCGCTGTGCTACACTTATATTTCACATCTGCGCTGCACAGCAGTCTTTCAAGGCAAAACCCACTGAGACTCAAAGAATTGACACTGCATGCTAATTAGACCAAGGATATAGATCAATGCCGGCAGGATGCAGGAATCATTTACTCAGAGATATATCCCTTTGCTCTCACCCTCCCAAATTTTAGCAGTATCAGGTCAAAATTAACTCTTGAGGTAGGAAGAATTCTTAGGTAGAAACCCCTTAATCCTTGGAAGAGGAACTGAGTGAAACAGCTTTCATCAGAGCAGTTTCCCTTCCCAAGCGCACTGCACCAGAATCAACCACCACATCAGCCAGATGCCAGCTTCTTTGTGAAAGGCATCACTCAAAATGTAATGATTCCACAGAGCTATGGAATTAGGGAATGCAACTTTTCAAAAGCCAGATTCTCTTCTCTGTCCAGAAAATTATGTGCAAATGTGATGCAATAGGAAGGCCTGACTTTATAACATTCATTTCAGATTATGTTCCATAGCTTTATTTGAACAGCCATATACAAAATGACTTATTGTAAATCCAAATTCTTATTTACAATGATATTCTTTTAATGGACGTGGGGAAAGAAAAATCCAGAGTGCTTTGATTTTGTGAATTGTCAATGGACAGGATATTATTTTGAAAACAAAATCTAGAAATTCCTAAGAGCTTAGATTCTACTCCTGCTGATTTGTGCTTGCATTGTAGGATTGCATTAGGATAATTTTTTTTTTTTTTTGCTTAGTGACAGACACATTTCTCTATATCTGCAGAGAAGCCACACTGCAAAAAGAAGGGAAGAAATGCATCCTCCTGCTACACCCTACCTACACCCTATTCAAGTACCCAGGAGAGTTTAAAATCATTTCATACCAAGAAATATAGAGGCCAAGTACTGCAGTTTAACTAGAGAAGCTGAGAAAGCCAGAAGGCTTTGCTGACTCTCCCTTACACAATGAATATCAGCCATACACCTACACAGACTTGTTAAGCAGAGCTGTCCTGCAGACAACAGCCTGTCAATTAAATTCCACAGTCCCACCATTGCAGGTTTTGGGGATTACCCCAAAACCAGCACAGCTTTGAACCAAAGTCTTGGCTTTGTGTAAACCACATGGTGACAACACTACCAGAATAATGCATACGGGTATTCGGTGCTTCCTTTTTATTCTAAAAAGAAGGAAATTGGAAAAGCAACAGAAAAATAGCCAAGACATCATATTTACCCACTAAGCAATTTGCATCACATACACCATTTCAAGTGACCCACTGGAACCAAATACCTCATCAAAACCTGCCCACAGAGGAAAAATGCAAGACAAGAAAAACAAGAGGGCAGTTTCTTGGGTAAGTCTCTTATGTTTGTTTTTTATTAGACACCTTCATTCCCGTGGCCTGCAAATGCTATGCTGTCCATTCTTCATTTAATTTCCCTGGCAGAAACCAAAAATTCTGGGGACAACAACACTGAAAGCCAGAATGGAATCACTTCAAACTGGGGCCACTTCTGGCCATTAGCTACCAGCAAACAAACACCTTTCCTGATGTCCCCCTTATTGAAAAGCTGTACTTTAGCCAGAAGACTTTGGGATTGTTCTGAATTACTAAAGTTAAATAGCAGTAAAATTGTTAATAGATGTATTGACTTCTTTTTTCTATAAAACACACACAAAACCAAAGCATAAAGATCCCAGAGAATGATAAAAGAGAGTGCTTCAATAAAGACAGCCTTTTTCCTTATGAAGGATTGAAGCAGAAACCTCAACCTTCAAAATAATTGAGCTGCAATGTATACATTCAATTTTCAGCTTTGTTTGGGTTCCTTTGACTCTGAGCCACCCCACTGCAAGATCCTTTTGTTTTTTAAAACTTTCAGTAATAAAAGAACAATCCATCAACTGTCTGGAGAGCCAGGTTCTAATCCCCATTCATGTACTGCAGGCGTTTTCTGGAACACCTGCACTGAGAGTCTCAGGAAAAACTCTTGGGCAAAGACACAAAGCTCTGGGGGAGGCACAGACCAAACCACAGAGAGCAGCACTGGCAAAGCCACAAGAATTTGTGTTTGTGTGTATGTGCACACATGTGTGTGTGTGTGCTTGAGGACTCCAGACAAATTTGTTCAAGGATCAACATGGTTTGTGGATACAGCCTTTTCACCACACTACCCCGCTGGTTTCCTGGCTTTGGGGAACAGATGATAATTGGATACACTGCCCTTGAGTAGGAAACACATAATATGAGAAAGCTGCTGTTAATTCAACACACAGGTCTTTCCCTGAGCTGGGGGACCACTGGTTATGAGCCTCACTACAGGTAACCAGAGGTTCCAATTAGGCACCAGCTTCTCGGATTTTATCAGCTGACACTCATAGGAGCAGCACTAAAACCTTCTGAAAGCTTACACAAAATGCAGACTTGGAAAAATATTCATTTGTTTTTCTATTGTTCTTTCTTTTTGTGCGAACCTTAGCTTTTCACTAAGAAATTGAGGGACAAATTTTACCTATGGCCAAGGATACGAGAGGCTTTGACTCTGCTGAAATCAAAACCAAAGTTTCCATCAACATCACCTTTGGAAAGAGAAGACATTTGAATGTCTCAGGCCAGCTATCAGCATACCCCAACACACCAGCAACTCTGCTTAAGTAGTTTCAAATTCTACGGAAAAAAATCAATAGGCAAATTCCTCATTAAAAATTCTGAATGAAAAAAACATTCAATAAGACCCTCCACATCATGAAACACTAGAGGAGTGCCAAAACTGATCCCCTTACACATATATCAGGAGAAAAAAATATTACTCAACTTCAGGAAAACAAGAAAACTGATCATTTTGATTCTTCAGCTGTAATATGAATACTACAAATACATTATCTAAATCTAGGCACAGTGTTAGGCTCCAGCTCTTTTGGGAGTGAATTACAGAAACTGAGTCTTCTACAAGAATGGGCATTTGCTCTCTCCCTATTTCTCAGTTAACTCCAGAGCTGCTATTCCCTATAAAAGTGTGAGTTTCAGCTGAGCTGACATACTCTATCACTCTTGTCAGTGCTTCTCATTGCTGTTTAGCACTTCAGAAAGTGAAGAGACAGCCAACCACCAAGAGAAAAAGTGAAAATAAATGAGCAAAATTTGTAACAACTAAAGAAAACAGGAGCTAAGATTGAAGGCAGGGATTTGCTTTTTGCCATTTGCAGAGTGACACCATGAAAAGTCATCACTCAACCAGCTGATCTCCTGCCTGATGTTGAGAAACACAGCTGTTCTGCATCACCAACTTTCCAAAAAGATGACACTGCCATGACATTCTTCATATGCCAGGGTTTTTTTTGTTGGTATTTTAAAATCAAGAGCGCTTTTTTCCCAAACCGTTCTTTTTTAGAATTAAAAAAACTTTATGCCTGGGTACATTTTGTGTTTGTGTGAACATGTGCTGTCACTTAGTTGTCTGCACTGCAAGCTACTTTGGCACACTAGACCAGTCCAGGTGGGGTTTTTGGGTCCATCAGAGGGGTGCACCATGTTACCGACTCTGTCTCACACAGTATTCCCAGCAGAAGGATAAAAAACCTACGTACTCCACAGCTCAGAGAGGTAAAATGTTGCAACACTAAATCAGGTGGCAGCTTGTAGCTTCCAAGGATGCAGCTACCACACATAGGGGCTCCCCAAGTTATCCTCAGAGCAATGAGAAATAGGGCTTCCAATAAGAAATGCAATTGGACTTTGGAAGAAGCACGTGATCCTGGTTTGCATGAAAACTGGGGTGAAGCTCTGGTTCTGCAGAAAACAACTGGACCTTACCAGGGGAATTTATTGAAGTTCCACTCAAAAAATTCCCTGAGTGAACAGTGCTGCTGGAAAATATTACTAGAACCTTTAATTTTTCAGCTACAGGGAAAATAATAAAAAAGAAAAGTCCGCCAGAAATGTAAGCCTTAGAGTAGATGCAAGAGAGGAAATCAAAGACGTAATTTCCTATACTGCAGAAATCTTAACTTCTGCTTGGAGATAAGGATCTCAAAGGGTTTCAGCATAAAATTCCCAAATTCATTTTCTCACACACTAGAGAAATAGAAAATCAGCAAAGTTTGATGTATATTTACAACTTCAGCCATTACATAAATGTCATGATTTTTCTAGGACCTGCTTATCAATGTGAATTACAGCTCAAAATCCCCTATGTTTAGAAAGGAAGAGAAAGCAGGTACAGACATTTGTTTTGATGATTTGTTATTTCTTACATTAGAACAATAACCAGACTGTGTCATTACTCAGAAGAGACAAACTTATTAAAAGAAGGAGTGACTGTACCATTAAAACCAGATGAATTCATCAGCTGTTTTGGCACTGTACCCCCAGGGCTGCATGCTCTATCTTGCATCCTTTTTGTTGTAATTTACTTCCTCAATTTCAGTATCATTATGTGGAGAGTCAAAAGATGCCATTGCACATTGCTTTACATCTTCTTTTATTTAGCTAGCAAGACCCGCTCAATCTTTCAAGAAAAGCTAATATTTTCAGTCATAAGTTTGTTCTACTTGTGGGAGGTGGCACAAGTAAACAAGACAATTTGTTCTCTGCTTTAATACCTCTAACGAGAATTAATTCCTGGAATAGAGTCATTCCATTGGCATTGCTGTTCCAGCAGTCTAGGAAAGAAAACAAGGATGAGGGAGAACATCTTGCATGCTCTTTGACCATCCCTGTCACACAACTGGGGAGTGCAGTCTTAAGTAAACTGAGAACATACCCAGACTCCACATCACCAATTTCTCATCCAGTGGGAAACCCAGCTTGCATGACCAGGAACATCTGCTGCCGCTCAGCCCCAGGATGATGAAACTTACATAAGAGTCTACCTTATGCTGTCAACAATTCTGTTTATCTTCCATTGCTCAGGTACTGGCTACTGCTAAATAATTACAAAGGGATTTGCACAAAGGGCAGGAATGTAACCCTCTTGCTGATATAGATTCCAGCATATCCTCCCCTCTATGACAACTCTGATTCCTTGAGTAAAAACGCATTTTATTCACATTAAGACATAAGATGGAAATCATCCCTCCCTGGCTGCTGTTTCCACAGTTGCACTGAGACTGGATTCTCAGGAGCTGGAATGTTGCTTTGGAGAGTTACAGGCTGCACAGGCACTTTCAGCATTTCAGCCCATGTTGCTTAATGCTTTCACACTGCATTAGAGGCCAGCAGAAGAACACAGTGTTCAGCCCTTAGCACAGCCAAGTTTAAAAGCCATCAAATCTGGTTTGAACTAAATACCTTCATAAATAGGATATAACTCTTCTTTGCAATGGCTGCAGGACTGAGTTCGTCTTTTCAATGCTACAAGAAGAGTTTTTGCAATACAGTTCACCTTGCATCTAGACTCTTGCTATTATTATTACTATTATTATTATTCTGCTTTAAACATGAAACTCCTGTGAGAGAAGAGGGATCTGCCCCATTTTAGTCTGGGCTCTCTGAGGGACACCACAGGCACTTCACATGGCCCATGTCTTCCCCCAGAGTAGGTTTAGACACAAATGGCCCCATCACATGTGATTAAACAAGACACAGAAGCACACAGATTTTGCACCTAATGGTGAATAGCACAAGTGAAATAGTGGGCACCCTCCACTGCTCCCTCAGAACATTTCCTGGGGTTATTGTTTAAAAAGGGGAAAAAAATATTTGGTTTATGTACATGACTCTTTCTCCCCTCCAGAAGAAAATACAATTCCTTGCTTGTATTTCTATAGCTGCCATTTCTACATGGGTGCTCTACCTTCATCTTCCACTTAACAACACCTCCTTTAGGAGCTCCAAGAGCTTAAAAATACTTCATTGAACCTCCCAGCACCTTTTTGCTTTGTTGAACCCCCTACTTATGCTGATGTGTAGATTCACAGAATCATTTTGTTTTGCAAAGACCTCCAAGATCACCAAGTCCAACCTTTGATCACCATCTTGGCAACTAAACCATGGCACTGAGTGCCACATCCAGGACTTTCCTGGACACCTCCAGGGATGGGCACCCCACCACCTCCCTGGGAAATTCATTCCAATGCTTAGTGACCTTTTCCATGAAGAAATTCTTCCTCATGTCCAACCTGAACCTCCTTTGGCACCAGCTGAGGCCACATCCTCTCATCCTGTCACTAGCTGCTTGGGAGAACACTGACTGAGAATTCGGGTAATGCACACAAACCACCCCCCTGGCATCTTGCTGAAAGTCATCCTGCCTCTGCAAGCCCTGCTCTGCAATAAAGAGAAACTGCAACAATAGGCTATTCTGCTTCAGACCCTTTTCAAAACGCAACAGAGCGGGGATGGTCCAAAACCGAGCGGAAAGACATTCTGGACTGGTTTGCATTCTTTTTCTTTGTCTCCACTTTTTAAGACACTTGTAGTGACTTACAAAACAAGAGATGGCTTTTCCTTCTATTCAGCTCCCAGGGAACGATGACAAGCAAGGAACACCCTGCATCTCAGCACCAGAGCCTGCCCTGCCACTTACTTCCCCTTCCCTGCTGCTTTCAGCTGTTTTCACTCCTGGGCTCCAGTCTCTGGTTTCAACTTCCATGGCACGCTTCATTTTTTAACAGAGCAGTAATTGTACATGTTGAGCATTAGAAACACCAGCCCACTACCAATATAAAACAAATCTGAGAATGAAAATGGCTCCAGGATGGCCAAACAAAACATAGCCGCCTAGTAAGGCCATCCTAGGCTTGCTCTAGAAAGAGGTAATGGATGAGTTTCCAGTGATGTAGTATTTCTATCAGAAATTTGCCAAAACTTTCTGGAACTTATTTCAACAAAGAACTTTGGTTGGGATGGAATAAATTAGATGCCCAGCATGGAGTGACTTCCATAGTGTGGAGTGCTTTGGCAGGAAAGAGAGGCAATCTAGGAAACCCTCAGCACAGTATTCAGAGCACACTCCTGAGATGGCACATGTCATCTCCACATTCTCCAGTACAAAAGAAATCTCTTTGGAGCCAGGTTCTCCTTCAGGATGGTGCCCTAGCCAGACGACTAACTAACTACTCAAGAAAGTCTTATTCTTCCCTCAGAACTGACAAAAATGCTTTTAAAATAAATCTTGGTTTCACACTGATGTGAATATCTTCATGACTGAAAAAAGAAAAATCTGTTTGGGTAGATCACTGCTTCTGTGCCTTCCCTCTTTTACTGACAGCTGAAGGTGTCAGTGAATTAGAGTAATGCAAAGGCTTCAGGCCCAATTCGACTCTTCATGAAGTGTGAATGGCCAGACCACATCAGCATATAAGTGAGCTTTATCACAGTTTGCTTTATCCTTTCCTCCCCTGTGAGGTGGCAGTGATCTAGGCAATTCTCATGCAGCAGGGAGCCCGGCTGCTGTGCAGACAGTGAGACATTCCGGCTGGTACATCCTGTGGCTGGCTGTCTTCATCACTGTCTGCTTTAAATCCTGCCACTGAACACTGCTTCTGGCGTCAGTTTAATGCACTCATCTTCTTCAAAAACAAAACCTAATCAAGCTCCAAATCTCTGAAACACTAAGAATTAGGACAGACTCCTCTGGACTTCAGAGACCTTAAAGCCCAAGGACTTAGAGAGCTGAGAAAAACTCAGCTTGTGCTAAGACTCACAGAAGATCTATCTAACCTTAGAAAAGCTGTCAAGAAAAATTATTAACATTAAACCAGTATGAAGATCTTAAAAAAGAAACTAAAACTCATTTAGAATCATGAAACAAAAAGGTACAAATCAATCCCAGAATATATCACTACATCTTTGTCCTATTGGAAACTCCTGGAGGCAGCATTCTGAGCTACAAAGACCTGAGATCTGAACGACTCCAGCAATTATTCTGTTAAATCCTATTTCAAACAGTAATATCTTCAATAGATGGACACTCAGGTTGTTCCATTAAATCAATTGCAAGTAAGTGAACAGTAAGAAAAATACCTGAAATAAAAAAATCTTTGGAGTTTTTTGCCCTGAAATTACAGATGTTTTAGAGAGCAGTCTGCATTGATTCAGAAAGGTCTTTGTCATGGTCATTGAATGTACTCCAGACTCCAATTCAACAGGATGCCTTGCAGGGTAAAATAAATGGAATACATAACAGAACATGTTCTAGAACACAGTGTTAAGTTAAATGCTTCCATCTTTGTAGATGCTTTCCACAATTTTTCTTCTTTTAAGCCTTTCCTGATCTTTTCATCTACAAATTGCTATGCTGACGTCTTTATGTTTTCTGTTTGATACTTCCTCCTTGTTATAGAAAATATAAAGCACGTGAATTTTACCCATCTCAGCCACTGGGCAGATTATTTAATCACTGCTGCAATCATTGAAAAAAAAAAATATCCAAGCAAAAAATCCTAAACACCACAAAAAAGAGAAAACCAAAACTAAAAAAAAAAAAAAAACAAAAAAAAAACCACCACGCAAAAACAGAAAAAACAAACCCACGCAGAGGAAGAAAAACCTCAGAGTGATTCCCTATGACTCTGTTGCAAAATTTAATGACACAAAATAGAATTACATCATCAGTCCACAATAGTATGAAATCAAATGCAAAATTAAATCATTTTTGTTAACTTGAAGCAGAATTATCTCCTACATAAGCCGAGAGCTTTGCGGGATCATTTTGACCATGCACATGAGCTAAATTCCTACTTTACCTACTAACAAACATGGCACATATGAAATAAAGACCTCGCTGTCATACAGTATCTCTCTCTACTAGCACATAGAACTATACTAGAAGAACAGAACTGTTTTGTTTTTATATATGTGTGTGTGTATGACTATATATAACTTTTAAAACATAGGGAAAGTTGCAGAGCTAAGTAAATCTCTTAAGATCTGTAAAATTACCCTTTTTTTTCTACTTTTAGACAAGCCAATGAAAATATTGTTCCAGCTTGTGACAAAAATCAGTTCTCTGCCTTTCTTCTACAAGCCTGCCTCGAATAAGGAGTGTTGTCTAAAACAAATTCAATTCAAGGAGACAAACGGGCAAATCAACTTTAAAAAACCAAACAAAGGTAAGCAATTGATGAATTGATCACTGACCAGTCAATACGCAGTATGCACCACGTGAAATTTGAAAAACTATTTCAAAATTTCATTTTAACACATACTCCACTAGTAATGAAAAATGTGCTGTCACTGATAAGTGGCCTTACCAGAAGAGTTTGTGGTGAGAGGGCTTTGAAAGAAGGAAATGGAAAGGGTACGGCCTTTCATTACATTAGGTAAATCTATTTGACCACAGAGAGGTTGAGACTCAGCTGCTGAGGTTACAAGCTAAACAGGCCATCAACTTAATTAATGCCTGACTTTTCAACCGAGGGCGCATTTGCGCGGCACCCAGCGATCAATGTAACTCCTGACAAGGCTCGCCCCCTCGGGAAAGGCGGCCCGAGCCCCGGCTGCCAGCGACGTGCCAGATGATCGCCTTCCCTCGGAAAGCGAGTGCCCAACGAGTGCCCCGCGCTGCCTCGCTCCCCTCCCCGGCCCGAGAGGAAAAGGCGGCCGAGCCCGGGTGAGCGTTTCCCACAGGCCTCCAGCAAGCGCATCCCGTGCGCTGACAAGTACAGCGTTCTGTAATCCCTGTTCTTCCGCCCGTCCTGTACACAAACCCGGGAATTTTGGATTCCCCATGTTGTCAGGGGGCTCTTGAAGCTGGGATCTGTTACTCATGCGAAAGTTTTTGTCCTGAAACTTGAAACCAGGTGAAACCTCCCCGTTGCCTCCTTCCCTCCCTTCCCCCAGGCAGCCTTGCAGAAGCTTTTGCCAAGTTTCGGGAGCATTTGAGCACACCTGGGTTGAGCCTCAAAAACTGAGGAGGGATGTGGAGACGTTGATGGAAATTATGCAAAGCAACACCAAACCCCCCCCCAAGAGGTTTCACACCGCCTCTGATGTGTTCCTAGGCTACTAAAGCAAATAAAAGCAATATAACTTCCCAGCTTGTACAAATGTTGCTCTCAAAACTGCATTTGGGGACACTTTTGCTGCTGGCTAGAAATGCATCCAAAACACACCTGTATTCCTCTTCTTGCAAATTGTGTCATTAAACTGTAATTTATTGTGTTAAGCACAGGACCAGGTCATAGTATTTTGTGCCTCACTTTTTCTGGAAACCCCTGCACTGGAGGCCCACAGCAGAGCCCATGTGCCCTGGGCCTAATCCTTTAATTTTCTGTCTGATTCCATCCCAGAATAGTGACTGCATCCTCTAACTCTTGACTGAAACCTATAGATCCTGCTTAACCTAGAGTATTTGTTCTTTTTTTTTTTATTATTCATGCTTTGTTTTGTAGGCATTAAGTGATAAAAGGCACAAACCCAGATTAGAAAGGGAATTATCTAAACAGAAATTACACCTTCAATGATAACCATAGCCAAGGTGTGGGTGCTCAGCTCACCTCTTGCTCTTTCAGAACAAACCACCTGTCCTGGGAAGGGCAAAGGAGCTATACAAGTCTAAATAAGAGAGGAAACCTGTGTAGTGAGCAGAATTTCCTAATGTTATTTGTCATTTATTAAATAATTAGTGTTACATATATGTTATTTCTATAACATTGAACATAAGCACAGGGATTAGTTCCTGTCTGTCTTTATTATAGGATATCTAAACAGAAAAGAAAGAAGTGTAGGAAATTTGTAAACTTGTTTTTCGGCACTAAAAATCCCACCTGCCTAATTCATTGCCAGCTGAGCTTCAGCAACCCAAGTCAGGCAGATTCCTTCTCTAAAATTAAAGCTGGGATTTTTCTCAGCCCACTTTTTAAAATTTTTTTACACCAATAATTGATTTTACAGAAGGAAAAAATTGACCATCAGTCACCCCTTGACACTTTGGGCAGGGAGGGCAGTTCAGATCCATCACTTCCTTTACCTTTGTCTGTTCGTGCCCTTCCTTCAACATCACACGTCTTCACTCACCCTCCTGACAGCATCAGCACTCATCTCTCTCTTCTCCCTCAGCATCGGTGCCTACATGTTCTGTGACACCAAGGGGGGACACTTTTTTCACCACAAAGTCCCATAGTCCCACAGCACAGAGGTTCAGCCAACCAAAGAAGCCTCTATGGGGCAGATCCCCAGTGCAAGTCCCACAGACAAAACGTGGAATTTTAATCCACCTCTGACCCATATCCATGCTGTAACTCCAAGTACCTCAGTGTCCTTGCACAGCTAAGTCTGCTTTAGCTTGCTGTCTGTGAAAAAACAGAGGTGGGACACATTTGTGCCCAAGAAGTGATGCTCATTTAGACAATAACACAACTGATAATGATTGACCCAGAGCTGCACAGATCTGCTGTAAATTATATTCCTGGTATAATCTCACCTCAATTACAAGCACATCTGTGTGCACCTCTTCCTGTGTCATTGAGAGAGGCTTGGTCTGGGAAAGCCAGGTAGTAAAAGCCATCCCACTGGGAGCCAGAGCTCGCTTGCTTGCTTTTCAACATAATAAGAATGGGTCAGACAAAGCATCCTGATTTACTCAGGTGGAAGGACTTTTCCAGAGAGGAATGGAAAAGGAGTGGGTGCGGTGGTTTATGCTAATTATCATCTATTTATTTTGGGAGATAAGCTACTTATACATGGTATGTTTGGTTTGGATTAACTTGGGCAGACACAGAATGACTGTCCACAACTTGACCTTGACATGAGTAACTGGCCTTTGGCAGAGAGGGGGGACTGACAGATACTGCCTGAAGAAAGGGATCAGTCACAACCCAACTGCTGCACAAGTTGCTCTGGGCAACACATCGGGGCTGGGAAACTCTGGCTGGAAATGGCAAAGGGAGCAGGGGGAAAAAATATGAGCTGTGGTCGGAAAAATCAGAAAGCAGGGGAGCGAGCTTGACCAGGGGTACAGACACCTCCTGTTAATGTCATTTGTTTTGGAATGACAATGTTTGTACCGAGCTGAACTCGAGGACAGGAAAAGGCAGACAATAGCACAAAGCTGCTGCATTGTTCGCCCCATGTGCTCTTTTCTTTCCCTTGGCTTACCCAGCTGATCATTATGTAACCAATCAACTGGGCTAATTTTCAACCTGCCCAGGATATTCTCAATTATGTATTCTTCATAGAATGTCATGGTTTATTTTTAAAAGGCCCAGAATATTTCCTGTGATTAATGTCTGGATTAGTCGTTGTTTTACAGGGTATATAGACTTGGGTAACAAATGTTAATCCCGACTGAAAGGGCAGTTCAACACGAGCAAGCTTTTAATTTAAGTATCTTAACAAAGGGATTATATATTCTTCCCCTTCCTTACAAGTCTTCAGAGGAAAAATACAGCAATAGCAGATGAAGTGGGGCATGAAACACATTGTTTTCTGTTCTGGGAAGGTTTGCTTAAAAACCAAGCAGATTTCAAAATGACAAAACAATTTTTCCTGGCAAGTTTGGTATCAGGCTTTGTTTTGCTAAACCTGATTATGTACTTTGGCTGCTCAGCACAGGCATATGTTCCAAACCAATTTAGTCCCTGCTCAGAATGAGTCTCCTTATTTGTCCAACAACTTCGGAAATCATTTTTTCATGCTGACTTTGAGCGACTGTTTAGCACACGCTGCAAAGGTATTCCAGGGACAACAGACCTCTGCGGCAACTGAAGGTCCAATTCAAGACTTTTTTTTTCTTTTTTTACTCATCTGTTCAAGCTGCATTAATAAAGCTCTTCTCTTTGTTTTTAAACCTGCTGGCCACATTGTACACATTCCAAGGGAAGAAATGTCAACCCTTCTGTCAAGGTTGCAAAACACCACAAAGGTGGACAAAGGGGTTACATTTTTTTAAATGGTCATTCTTTTAAATACAACCCCCATTTCCATGCATTTGTACAACATAAAAGTCTTCAGATGTACAAAACTGGGTGGGAAAGATGCCCAGATCTGCATAAACTCTTCCACATCCTCTTACAAGATTTTAGTTGTTCTGTTTAGACACTTTTAGTGCTCTGTCCAGTTTCTAATCCTGAATGGAAATATTTCTAATGTTGACTTCACACATGCTGGACCAGTGGGGAAGAATGATGTATAGGTCTCAATGGCCAGAACCTCCTCTTCATGTTTAGCAGACAACTTTCTCAGACTCAGGACATTTTCATGTTGGCAAAACTACCAAAAATCCTGACAAATAGCACTGTATCTTTTACAAACACCCCTCCACTAGCACCAAGTACTCCCCCTCACTGGTATTCATACAATTCCCTTACAGTAAATATTTAGTGGACATCTTCTTCCATTCCTCCTGAGAGATCTATGAGAACACAACACAATTCAACCTGCCATGAAAGCAATGCATCTAAATATGGGGGAAATGAAAAATAAACAACAAAAAAAAATAATAGCCACCAAAACTATTGCCTGGTTTGGACTAGAGGCTAGGAAACCAGTTTCTTTGGAGCCAGTGAAATAGTACTAGAGGAACTGAGTCTCCCCATGATAAGGAAATTAGGCATTGCCAAACTGCTCAGCTAGCCACCTCTCTGTCCTCCCTGGCCACAGGGAACACATTTGTTAGCCTAGGAAAACCTGGGCTGGGCACATTTCTAGACACCAAAGACCCAGAGCTCAGCTAACAACCCCTTCCCTGACAATTTCATTGTCACAGCAGCGTCACCACCAGGCTTTATCAATGGGTTGGACAGGCCACCCAAGATAACCCATAATAGGCAGGCAGAAGCAGTGCATTTAGCTATGCACAGTGACAGTGAGCAAACAAACTCTATTGAACGTTTTGGCCAGTGCTAATATGACTTGGCTAATGTGGGAGATTAACCTCTCTCTGCTCCGAATCACCCTTCCTGTAAATGAAAATAAGTACACCAACCTGCATGCCTCAAGGCAAAACTTCAGCCAATAATGATTGTTGACAGATTGGCACTAGAAAGTATCACAGTCTGCTTTTCCTCACTCAGTGGGAATGGCAGATATTTCAGGGGTTCTGATTGTTTTTCACCCTCATGGAGCAGAGAGGACACGCAGCCTCAGCACAAATAAAATAGCTCCCTTCGCTTTCAGACACCTTAGATCTGTTTCCAAATGGGAAGTTAGGTTTCTAACTTCTCTGATCTCCATGACAAGTGGACTAAAGGTTCTCTTAAAACTGAAATGACCACAAATCTTTCCCAGGATAATGAGAAGTCCCCCTAAAACAGAAAGGTGGGGAGTCAGACATCTGCAAAGAAGAGCAGTAAGAAAAGGTCCCTCCTTGTCTGTTGGTAAAGGATGAAAATACAAAACAGGTCCTACTATCCTTAGCTCTGCTAATTGGTCTCTTAAAGAGCAACCTCCTGAGATTTACAGCAAAGCCATGCAGTTTTACACGGGTCTTCTGCAAGAGGAAAATCACTCTCAGCCTATTTTCATGCAAGCCATTTACTAATCTGGGTCACATTTACTTGCTCTCTTCTTTCAGGGCCACAGAAGGCAGAGTAAAGAGATCAGAATAAATGGTGTCTAAAACAGCAATCTTCAGCAGCAGTGCCTACAGATGTCTTTGTAGGAGATTGCAGGTTTGATTAATATTCAAGGCCTCCCCTCATTCACCACGGTGCCTTCTGCCTCCAGGTACTGAGCTGAGGGGAGCAGGCCAGTCACACTGACACAGTTTCTCAAATGCGACAGGTTTCTGCTGCTCGTGTGTGAACCCACTCCAGGATCTTGTAATGCAATCAGGCTGAAATAAACTCCTTCCATCTGAAGTAACGGATTGTGTTTCTGCAGGCTTAGGAAGGAGAGACCTGGAACAGATAATCTTTTTTTGCTATCACAGCAATCCCACCCGGGGCACCCTCTGGGGATGTGACAGGGGTTCACTCTCCATCAGCTCCTGGTTTACAAATGCTGGGTGGTCAGCCACAGCACCTGCTGCACAATGCTCAGCATTTCCTCTGCTACAGGGAAGGTCATCCCTGGGCTGTGTCTTCTACTCCCAAAAGACAGCACTTGGCCAGGCCAAGTCAAACTGATGTCTTGAGGGCAGCTATCAAAGGACAGGGGACTGACAAGCTCTTAACTGTTCATTACATCAATACTTCCTTGACATCTTCCACAATGAGTTGGAAACTGCAGTGAACTACATATAACTCATGGTTTTTAGTGCTTGCTTCTTAATACTTTGTGTTACATCCAAGTGCTCCAGGACAACGGTTGTCACCAAGAGCACCTGCTACAGTGCAGTACATTTAATTTATTTTGAATGTGAGGTAGGGAGGGACATTTCACCAGTGATGAAATTTGTCAAGACTTTGTGTACAAGCCTTTCAACCACACGCCCTATATACTTAAGAGAGGTTTTACTTTCTGCTTGCTTTAATGCTTTTGCTGTGTTGCTAACAACATCATGCTTTCTTTTTATCCTGATTAATCCATTTCATCTGGAATGCCACCATTAGAAGATGTGATGGCATGTATCATAGGCATTACAATTATCAATAA
>NW_005054435.1:1432241-1460429 GCF_000277835.1 Geospiza fortis | reverse complement strand
TTAAGCAGGACCATACACAAGAAAAACACCAAAATGTGCAAGGGATGCTTGTGCAGATGAACAGGATGGGGTTGCACAACCTAAGAATAATTTTCCATTTTCTCCTGGTGCAGCACTTGGTCACAAGGCTGCCTTGCTAATTAAACACAATTCCGCTCCACACCAAACACATATTTGCTTCTATGTATTTGTTTTTAAGCAATTCCAGGAAACAAGACCTCTTGCTTCTTTCTCCACTCCATTCTCCCACCTCCCCCCTCCATCCTCTGGAAGGATGCCTTTTAGTTCTGACCTTCCACGTATCTCCATGAACAACTGCACTCCAGCAGAGGAAAAGCGGAGGCAAACCTTGCAGAGACCTTTTGTTGTTCCCCAGGTAGGATGTTTAGCTCTCCATCCATGCAGCCCGAATTCCTTTCTCACCACACCCAAGGTCATTTTAATGAAAATTCCTAAACCCATGCCAGGGGGATAGAATTGCTCCTAATCCTTCAGCAACACGTCATTTGATCCCCAGGCCCACTGGGGTTATTATTGTGTGTCTGCAGAGCGCAGCAAAGCAGACAGGAGTAGAAAAATGGCAACCACTGCAGGAGATCCCCTTCCCGTTCCCAACCTTCCTTTCAGATCCCCTACTTTATTTTCTTTTTTCCCCCACCAGAGCACATTCACCACCTGCCAGTTTTCAAGGGATAATGCCATGTTTTAAGTCACCTTCTGCCATTCCCTAGAAGCTGCACACGTTTTTAATGAAATTAATGAGGAAGTTTAATTTTAAAGGCAGATTGTTTCCTCTGGTTTGCATTTTGAAAGGAACTACATGTCTGTGTGGTCCATGCCTTACAGTACTGTACTGATGGTTTACATCTGTGTTCAAGCAATGTTTTAGCATCATGAAAAACAACACAAAACCAAAATTAAAGTAAAATTGCATTTTTGGCAGGATGCAGAGGAGGGAAAAAGAGCTAGTGAATCCCGTACAACTTCATCTGTTTTTCTGGACTTTTTTTCCATGATGCCACAGCAGCCTGTATTTTATAGAGAAAGCTTTTGGTGGGTAAGGTAAGGTTTCATTTTTCTCCTGTAGTTACCTCCTCATAGCCTATCTGGGCATTGATTCCCTTTCCCTATCATGGTGAGATCTGGAAATCCACTGTGTCCTTGCCTTAGTATGCCCCAGGCCTCACACAAATCTGCCTGCTTTTTCCTATTAGCACTCCTTGCTTTCCTGCACAGACATTTCAGAGCTTTCCAGCCCTGCCAAGTCAGATGAACACTTAGAAATTAGCAAATTTCCTCCCCAGTATTTAAGTATGAGTAGGGCTGGGATCACAAGCTATTTCCTACTCTCTCATCTCTTCCCCAAACATGATAATTTCTGCCCAGTTCTTGTCTACCATCTTTTCACTTGCAGAACTCAGAGTGGAGCATAGCAGAGAGGAGCATTCCTATCTCCAAGGAGAAATTGGGCCAAGGTCACCGGGCATACAACAGCTGAGACAGCAACAGAAAGGAAAATCTTCAATCCAGGCCAGGAATATGTCCCAGCTTGCTCTAGACTTGACCTGGACAATAAAGGACCAGTGCCACAGAGCACCTCCATTCTTCCAAAGAACTGCCTGACTCACTCTGCTACTATGGGATGAAAGTATTGACAGCATTTACAGTATTTTTCAAGGTACAAAAGTGTTGCCAAAAAAAACTTTAAAAGTTGTTGATACAAATGACAGAAGCAAGACACTGCAGCAAAATCAAGTGTGTATCTATATAATGTCCACGCATGCACAAACCTGCAATTTTTTATATTGATAAAAATTTAAAATCTACTCAGGTCTACCTAAATTGTTGGGTAGGAACGTGCAGAAATCAGCAACCAGATGAATGCCCAAGAACTACCAGATCTGTGTATATTACCATGCTCTCTCTTTAATTTAGCTGCATTCACTCTGAACAATTATTATCCTGTAAACCATTCTTGGTTTATATTACCACTAGCTACAAAGAAACAGTAAATAGGGCCAAATCTACTGATAAATCAAGCTAGAGCCAGGGATGATGTAAACACACTTGCTGTGCCAATCCACCTTCTTCCATCCTGACCTACCATCATTGTGTTATTCTAGGGCTGGGCCTTATCAGAGGTGCTTCCTCGTGCCAAAAGATTAGGTAATCTCACACAGATACATACAAAATTTCGGGGGGAAAAATAAACATAATTTAAAACATTCATCAAAATTATCTTTAGGGAAAAAAAAAAGAAAAATAGCAAAATAATTATCAGAAAAATTTTGGGAACATCACTTTGGGCAATAGGCAAAAAACAGATGGATTTTTTTGAAGGCCATTTTATTTAACATTTTTCAGGGGGTGGGTTGGGTTTTTTTTTTTTAGGACAGGGCAGTCTAGCTTGTGTTATCCTGCAGCCATTGTGCAGCCTGATAGGAGACTGATTGATTGATCACAACTCAGCTTGTCAATGACCAGCATCATAAAGGCAGAGGTCTCCCCTGCAGAGGGACTGTGCAGGCAGACTTGACTGATGGATGGAGTACAGCACAGCCCCACACTGATCTGAATTGTAAAAGTTAATGCCACACCACACAGGGGTCCTCCTGATTGATAGGATATTTGACTGGCTGCAGCCCAGTCCCACAAGGATCACAATTCTGGGGGTTTATGGAGCACTGAATTCCTCACCGTGACACAAAGCTGGGCTCAGTTCACATGCCTCTCACACGCTAATCCCAAACATCAATTCATGGCAGGTGAGGGTTGCCCAGCTTTCTATTGGAGAAGTACAATGAAGAAATGTCTTAATGTGGCACCTGTCTGGGGGGGGTGGTTGCACAGCCTTGGGGACAGTGTCCTGCTAATATCACATGTGCAATGTCACTGCTTTGTTCACAAAGGGGCATTAGAGAGGAACTCACAACTTTGAGAAGCCAGCCCTTTCCTCTCTGTTGAAGAGTGAGTCCTTAGCCTTCAAATCACACAGTATATAGACTTTTATTATGGCAGAATTAGGGTAGCTTTGAGCCTGCCTGCCCTGCTACATTCATGCTAAAATAAAACCTGAAACTGCAGTGGGCAGGCAATAACTGTGTATACACACTCACCAAGATCTGGTATGGTTTTAGTCTGAGGAAATTCTACATCATCCAGTGATAATGTGGAAGAAATTTCCAAAATTATCTGAAGCATGGGTTCTACAGCAAGAAAACATGTTTTGAAGCACAAGGTGAACCACAAGCTTTGAGGTTTTACTTGGGATCAAAAAAATCTTGGGTCCATTAAATCTCATCATTTATTGATGCTGCTATGCTGTTATTGTGAAAAGTGATTTAGATCTTATTGGGATCTTTTCAATCTCTTTCAGTTTTAATATTAATTTCCTATGTATGCAGTCAAGAAACAGCTAAACCTTGCTCCTTTTCAGTAATTCCCTTATCAATTAATGTGATTTTTATAAAAAATTATGCAACCAATTTATTCACTCAAACTGGGGATAGATAAACTTACCTGCTAATAAGAAAATAGTCTGTGTGTCATCTTCCTTTGGTACTTGCTTTTCTTGGAGAGAGTTCCCAGGTGTGATACGTAGGAGCCTTTAAATACTGGGAAGTGAAAGTACAGAGCCCAGAAGACTTTCACTTTTCTCCTCACAGTTAATATCAACCCAAGTCTCACAGAAAGTCTCTGCACTAAATTTGCTGATGCGCCTCATGTACTTTATATTCATACTTTCCAAAAAGCAGAAAAACTGTATGTAGTGGTTCTGCTCATTTTTGGCAAAGTGGTGCAGGAAAAAAACCAGATATTGCATATGTATAGTGCAAGTACAGCAATACGTGGCTGGAAACCCTTCAAAATAAGAAAGAATCAAATGAAACAGGCAAATGCAGGCTGAAATTAGAGCCAAACCCTACGAAGCCTCTGAGATTGCCTGAAGTCACAGAGATCGTGCTGCTGGTGGGGCCGCTGGAGAAGGAACATGAGGAAATCCCCAGCTGGATTTTTTGGGCCATTCCATTACATCCTCAAAAAGCCAGACAAAATCCTGAAGAATGGGAAGCTGGAAGCCACAACCGTTTGTTCCCCCACGGGGTAACATGCTCCACTTGGCAAAGGAACAACAGCTGCACAAGCAGCAGGGGGAATGGCTCTGCTACAAAAGAGCAAAGCACCTCAGGCCATTTTGAAGAACAGAGGTGGGTGAGATCCTCAGAGGAGCTCACAAGGAAGCCATGACAACACTCGCCTGTCACCAGGTAAACAAAAACAAGCTGCAGTTGGAAAGGTTACAGGAGTTAGATAGAAACCCAAGGAAACAGTGAAAAGAATCAGACCAACCGGCAGCCTCCCTTCCTCTGGGACAGGAGGCCATGGCCAGGACCATGGAAAGGCAGCAGCTGGTGGGAGGAGGAGGAGAGGTCCTCATGGGAGGCAGCAAGAAGGAAAATCACACCTACAGCAAGAAGGCCTGGTGGGGTAGAAACACCCTCGTCCAGGTCTGCCTCCAGTTCTGGCTTAGTGCTGGGGCAGGAGCAAAGTGCTACTGTGGCACCACCCAGCTCTTGCTACATGAGAGAATGCTGCCCAGCCTAACCAGCCCATGGGATGTGCCCCATGCCAACACTTTTTGCACAGATCTCTTAAATTTAGCAGAAGCAGCCCTTTACCATGTGTAGGGATTTTCTGTGCTGGGGGAATTCCTCCCTGGACACAGGAGAGATTTCTGCCTGGCTGTTTGCTGCTTGCAGAGACGCGTTTTAACGATGAATTAGGATTTGTGGGTTCATTACAGATATTTTCAGTTTTACCTCAGAGTTATCTAGTATTGATGCTTTTTAATTTAATTTAAAATGCAAAAGACATGGCTCTGGCATCTTCTAGCCACACTCACTTGTAGGAAAAAATTATTGGCTCCCTTTTAGAGAGAAACAACAGCACAAGCACTGCTAGTCCTCAGCATGTTGCAGTGGCACACGGGCAGCCAGACAGGCACAGCACATTGCTTTCCCATCCATCCATTCCAAACACAGGAGGATAGGAGTTTTCATCAGAAGGATTACAGTTTAAACATCTGGAAGTTAAACATTTCCTTACTCAGTTAAATCTATCAGTTTTGTTTAGCTACATCCCCTCCTCAGCAGCCCTATCCAATTGACTGCCACATCACGAGTTCCAGCTGTTGCCTGAGCTCATGATTCCTGTACTCCTTATCACCCACAGGAAAAAAAACACCCTCACCTCCAAAAAGACACTACAGCCTATGGGTACTGCAAATCTGACACAACTCAAATGGGGAGACAACACATTTAGCTGAAGCCAGCAGGTCTCAGCTGGCAAAAGGACCTCCACAAAAGTAATGAGGAACCACACATTTGCTGCAGGACAAGCAGCCAGTGGTAACCTAGTCATAGAGTGTACAGGTGCCATGGCAGCCTCTGAATTGCAGTACATCACTGAGTTCAACACACAACACCACTAAATCCTGATGATTATCCTAGAACTCCTTATCTTTCATCATTTTAATAACTGGAGGGGGCATTCCCTTTCATTTTTCTGGAGCAGAGGTAGGAACACATGCACCTGGGTTAAGAAGCTCAACTAGGATCTCTCATTATATAGATACATGTCTCTGTTCTATTAAAAGTTCAGACACAAATTCTAATAACACATGGTGCATGGAAAATTCCTTAGGGCAATATTCCAACTTGCCAATTTCCACTGACCCTTGCCTGTGAAACACAAGAAAGCAAAGACTGTGGAGGAGAATGAATCAGGGTGCTAACATATTTGCTATTGGCAAGGAAAGATGCACATATTTCAAGCTCTGATGCTTGGAAAAATAAGGGTTTATTTTGAATTCATCGCCCTTCAAACCCAATAATTACTGTCATTGATAATCATGATTTATGTAACCTCACTAAAGTGGTTTAGATGCCTGCATGTTTAGGAACTTGCATGGTTTAAAGAGAGAAAAATACATACTTAAGTATTAGAGCCTTTACAGCAAAAGCCAAACTTTGACTTACATTTTGTCAAGCAGTTATTCTGGAAACATTTTTACCTTTGTGACCAAAAGGTACCAAAACAGCCTTACTTCAAAGTCCTTGTATTGTTTCAATATGTGTCATGCAGAATCACTTTTTTGGACATGGAAAAAACTGTGGGCAGGTCATACATTATTGCACTGAACACTCACAAAGGAAATGTGACAGAATCTATCCAACCTATGGGCGACTTCTTTGGCATGAGTCAGATACACTCTTACCTCCAAGCTTGCACTCCATTCCTCCCACTGGTCGGAGAAAAAAGCCTTCTCCGTTTGTGCATGGACATACACACTGGTTCCACCCTTGACTCACACATTGCTCTCAGCTCCTCCCAGCCCAGCTGTCCAAAGGTGCACACAACAAAGCCCAGCTAATTGCAAAGATTCCTTGTGCCAAAGTAGCTCAGCCCAGCACTTAACCAACACACTCTGCATCATTCCCTTGCTACAGATACTGCTCTTCTCTCCTACACAATAATGTTTCCCATCAAGCTTTGGTTTTGTAGCTGTTATTTTCCTCAGTGGAAGATCTGAGATAGCATAGTAAACTCTTGTTTCACATCCTAGTAGAGGGTCCTGAAACAATCAGAGGCTTTTTGCTTGCAACCCCTTTTCTTCCCCAGTAGATCTGGTTTCTCATGCAAACCCTATTGGATTTAATATACATCACACAGCAACAAAACCCCAGCAGCTGCAGGGCTAAATATATATATTCTTCCTCTCAGCTAACATGCCATATAGTCTAGGAAAACTGCATTCCCCAAAGTGGGAGTTAAATACAATCAATTAATCTGGCTACTCATGACATTTGGAAAAGCTTGTTTCTGTATCTCTTACCCAGTTCTGAGCCAGGATTTGAACCTGCATATCTAGATGATCATCTCTGCCTGGTTCTAAAATCTGTTTCTTCTCCTCTGATGGTTCTGTTGTGTACAAATATGCCAACATTCAGTGGACACCCAGGTACCACATGAATACCTTCATGGTGTTTCCCTCACTCCCTCCCTTTGGCCTAAGCCCATGTCTTTATCCTGGACATCTCTAACTACCTCTTTTGTCAGCAAGTTACTTTTCTTGCAGCTGGATTCACCCATATCCCAGCCTCAAGCTGATTAGAAACCTGGATACCCGACACAGAGCCACAGATTCCATGGGTAGCAGGACACCCAAAGCCTGCGCTATTTAACCTCTTCTGTCTGCCTGTTCCATAGCTTTATTTCCTTCCTGCCCTGCTCCTCCCTCCCTTTCTAGCAGAGAAAGAAAGACCTATGATAAAAGTCCAGGAAGAACATAGATTAAATTAATGGTTAAAACTTGATTTTTTGTTAACTGCAAGCAAAAGAGGTATTTCAGTAACTAGTATATAGTTGGAGCGCCCAACACTTCCTTTCACAAATATCAGAACAAAAAATAAAAAAAGCTTTCAATCTTGCTGAAAAGAAAATAAAACCGGTATTATTAAAATGCAATAAAGAATGCCTTAACACATGTTCTGACATTGTTTTATGAGGAGCTTTATGCTAGCTATGTGTAGTGAAGGGGGCTTCCCTGAATGGCATTCAGAAAGAATGGTGCCAACACCCGGGTGGGGCATGAGTGGCCTCCCCTGAAGATGTTTTCCTTCTCTATTCACATAACCCCACTGTCTTCTTCATTCCTGTAATTTAATCATTGAACCAACATCAGAGACTTCCCACTCTACCCCAGTGCATCACAAGGCTGATCCTTCCAAGAGATGTTACCAGCCAAATTACGTTTTTCCTCATAAGGTTCGTTTCTAATGCAATCATGGGGATGGGGAGATCAGCACTTAAAGGTGACTGGTAAAGTCAGGCTTTTGGCCAAGGTGCATTGTCAGCAGGTGCCATTGGCAGCTTCCACACCAGTCAAACTTCCTGCTGTTTCATTTTTTCCAAAGGAAGTAATTGAGAAAAGGTAGGTAAGGAAGAGTGCTGTTCCATAAACCAAGTAAACGCTGAAGGACAATGACAGAGCCTGAGAGACACAAACAGGGAAGTGATTTGAGGATATGACACTCCTACTTTTTTTCCACTCTTTTGTCCTGCATGGAACACAAGCTAATTTAATGGAGATCAAAAGTTATGATTTTGATAACTGGTACAAAATAAGCTAAGTGATAGACTATAGTCACATTTGGATACTTCCACATGATCAAAAATCACCACTTCAATTGGCACAAACAACAACCTCATCAGCAGTGTTACTAGAAAGATTAAGGGCCAATCAGTCTTCAACATTATACAGCAAATGCTCAGAAAAACAGATGGTAAAAGGATAAAGGAAAAAAACATTTTTCTGAAAATCTTGAAGTTCAACTTATTTCTAATTTAGGAAGGAAAAAAATCCATAAAAATAGATTCTAGGGACAAAAGCTTAACTCAAAACATATGATGAGTTTTCACTTTCCTACTGCCTGAACACTGCAAGGATTCCACACTTCAAAAATATTCTGAAATTATTTTGCCTCCTAGTGATAAAAAGGCACTCCCTCTGTGTCTGCTGAACACTTCAGTGGAAACAGTTTCCTAACCCGCCCCTGTTTCACCAAAACAGAATTTTCTGCGAGAACCCAAATGATCCTAAGGGAAAACAAGTGAAAAAGAGCATGTAAACTGTATTTCCAAGTTGTAATGCCATCTGTCAGTAACAGCAGGACCTAAGGGAAATTGTTTGCTGAATGTTCTGGCAAGCTTGCTCCTGCCCATTGTGGGAACACAGTCCTTTATAGCTGCTGTGCATGTAATGAAACTCTGTGGTCATTCTGTAGGCATCAGCTAAACAGGAGCACCAGTGGGAAGGGTAAAGACTGCAAATGCTTGGGGCAAAGACCAAATGGTCTCTACACAACCACTTTCCACAATTGCTTTAGCAAATGAGTTTATTCAAAGGCATGGTGGTAGGAAAGGAAACTTTTATACAAGTGTTTTTTATATGTTAGCTAAAATTGAACTAAAACATTCACCTCAAACTCAGGACTTTAATCATTCAGTTACACTCAGATAATCAACACAAGGATATGATACCACAGAGCCATAAATTTCATAGCCTCAAAAACTTGGAACAGCTTGGAATGAATATTTGAGCCTGAGAAGCCATTGAAGATTTCTTGAACAACATACATCATAAAGATGATTCTCCTAGATCATTTTCTAAATGGCTTTGAAAAATAAATGTGAGAGCCATAATTCTTACATAGCTCATGTTCTGAATCATAATTGTCCTCTCCTGAACTACTTGTTCACCAAACATTACTTTCACTCAATACCTAGGAGAACACCAATTAAAATGTCAATAAAGAGGGGAAGGAATGTAAGACAAATATTCTCAAATTAGAAGATGCCAAAGTATACCCAAGGCAACTATGCAAGGTACTGAGCTATCTTTGTGAGTAATTCCACCCACTCAACTCCCTCACAGGCAGCCTCCCTGTTTCTGAAGGAAGTCTGTGTTTTCTGTATTTTCCTAGAAATGATAAGTATTAAGAGCAGAATGTGTTCTAATCACAGGGGTAAACTGCACATGTTCCCCATCAATATTCTGTAAGACAGAAAATCACCACCATTGTTAGATGCATCTCTCAAGTGACAAGAGCTGATTTATTCCCTTTTCAGTGCAGGTTTTCTCTGAGGAGAGAAAAGCCACAATAAAAGCACAGCCACTGATGCAGAGCAGTTATTGGCAGGGCTCTCTTGAGAGAAAGTCACACACACAGTCCCACGGAGGATAACTCTGCACTGTCCCAGACCATTTCTATCTGCACTGTCTCTTCATACGACATAAGGAACTAGACCCAAGAGTGGATAGCAGCAGAGTCTGTCATTAAGCTGACATATAGCAAAACACAATAATTTTCCCCCTGCATTATTGTTTCTCTCATAATCAATAGCTGAATTCTCTGTGTTCAAATAGCCTTTTCAGAAGTCCATTCTACTGTAAGCTCTCTCCTCAGAAAGTGTCCTGAACTTCCAAAATCATTTGGCCAGTAGAAAAGGAAAATGGAATTCAAAGCTGTAAAACAGCAAGTGTCATATCAAGAACAAGAATTTGTAGCAGGTACTGTGACCTGACTGGTTTGCTTATCAGTATCAAGTGCAACTACGAGTCCCAGAGATAACATTATTGAAATTCCAGCAGTGCATGAACAACATGCTGAAACTTGTTTCCTTGCACAGTTTATCACTAAGCAATTCTTACAAGAAATTCAACATGCTTCTGTTCAGAATTGGAGTTTTTACTCCACAGACTCAGAATTTATGGTTCTAGTAGCAAAAGTGCAAGCCAGCATCTGCAGGGAAAATAAACTTCCCCAAGTTTGCAGGATGGAAAATTCCCATGAGTGGAACCTCTGTATTTCCAGTTCCACAAGTGGCTGGAGCAAAGAGAAACAGTAAGGATTTTCAACTGGTTTGACAGAAATATTTCTGATGATAGTCATTCATTTCTACCCTCCACAAAAGCCATAATTTGCCTTGAATTCACAAATGGAACTTAAAAACTAAACATCCAGAGTTTAAACACCTTCACTTTCTCTACCAAGAGATGGTTTAGACCATTACAGATGTTCCCAAGAAGGAGCGTGTTTGCAACAGCATTTTCCCTGTCAATAACTGTATATCCTAAAGAAATTCAATAAAAAGCAAAGGAGAATGAAAATTAAAATTGGGGAAAGCAAGTATCCTGGGAGGGGAAGTGAGAACAAAACCAGCCAGCCATCTGCAAAGCTGAAGGTTTCAAAGAGGAAAAAAAAAGCCTCTACTGTTCCTGAATCAATGACTTCCCATTTACAAGCGAGCTCACTCTGAAAGACATTCAAAATGGCTCTCAAGGAACCCATGCCAACTGTGAGGTCTGTTTTCTCAGCTCTAGCCCCCTCCCCTCTTTCTTTCCCAGTCACAAGGATGTAAGTATTTATCAGTCCTGTACCCCTGCCAGCATACACTGGAACGAGTCAAAGGGACCTGGCACTGAATCACAGGGATTTGTGTTGCTAATAAATACAGCAGGCCCCATCCATTGTTGATTAATTTTGACTGAAATCTAAACACCAAACAACAAACACTCTTCTGAACTGCTTTGGTACCCATTATTTTGATGTGTTTATTAGACAAGACTGTATTCTTTCAAGTTTATTAACAACAGATTAGAGCATCTGCAAACAAATATAGGAGTTTTATTATTTAAAGGTGTGGGCACCATACATTAACATCTTTAGGATTTGACAATAAATAAAACCAAAATTCCCATATCAAACTGTACTTAGGGTGACAGAAAATACCCCAACTAGTTAAAGTGCAGCATAGTGGCAGCCCTCCACCTTTTCAAAAGTTTCAGCTCAGTAGATGCAGAATGACACTGCTGGAGTACACAAAGACTAAAGATAAATTTAAAAAGAAACTAAGAAAAGCAAAGTGTAGGAGAACCACAGAAGTTGCACTAGTTCAGAAAGGATTCACAGCAAATAAGAGAGGTTTGTTACTTCTGTAATATACTGTGCAGGTAAAGAAATTCCTTGAAATTCCTTTTGTTTGCCAAATCAACATACAAGTATTCCAGCAGCTCTTAGCAAAAGCATCAAATCACTATCAAGCCCCACAATTTCTTCCCCCCAGGATTTCATATCT
Organism: Geospiza fortis; assembly: GCF_000277835.1. Classification (NCBI taxonomy): domain Eukaryota; kingdom Metazoa; phylum Chordata; class Aves; order Passeriformes; family Thraupidae; genus Geospiza; species Geospiza fortis. Next base: position 1,448,729 of record NW_005054435.1, on the reverse strand, counting down.
TTCAGACAGGTGTTTACGGGGCTGAAGCATCTGGTATCAACCAAGGAAAGTGTTTGCAAAACATTTTTAAACCTTCTAACCTGGGATCTGCCCAGCTGGGAGTGGCACTGTGGAAAGAGACCTGGGCATCCCAGTGTCCAATGAGACGCATCACCTGCAAGATAAAGAAGTCCTTACTCCATTCAGCACTTCCCAGGCTAAACCTGGAATCGTCTGCTCAGTTTTGGTCCCCAATATGCTAAAAAGACATGGATGGGCTGGAGACGGTCCAGGGAAGGGCCACAAAGATGATCAAAGGATTGGGAAGCTTGCCATGCGAAGAAAGGCCGAGGGAACTGGGATGTTGAGTCTGAATAAAAAAAAGGCTTAAGGGAGTTTCAGTCTTTAAATGGGTGGCTACAAAGAAGATGTAGGAAGGAAGATGAAAAGGAAGATGGTGATTCCCTTTTTATGGGGAATCAGGTGGAAAAGATATGGGGTAATGGTTACAAGATACTCCCAGGGAGATTCCGATTGGACACAAGAGAGAAAAATTTCCCAGTGAGAATCATCAGCTGTAGGAATATTTTCCACAGGCAGGTGGTGGATTCCCCAACACGTGCCACTTAAAAGATTCAGCTAGGCTGGGCACTGGGCCATCTTGTCTGGATCATGTTTTTGTAAGGAGAAGATGGACCAGATAATCCTTGAGGTCTCTTGCAACCTGGTAATCTGCAATTCTGAGTCTCAAAATAGGACAAACTGAAGAACCTCTCTGCTAAAACCAGAGACAAAAGCTTTGAGTAGGATGCAAATGGTGACTGTGGAAGAAAAACACCTAAACATTTATCAATTCTCTAGCAACACTATCTAAGATTAAACAATAATAAATTATTTCCCCTAATCCCCTGCTAAAAATAAAAAATAGCTTTTGACTACTCTTATTTTAATTCATAGACTGATATAAGATGTCAATATGCTTTTTGTTTCTGTCCTAAATTTGATTTTAGTTATTCCTCTTCAGACATTCGCAGGCCTTTGAGTTTAGATGACAGTAAATTAAAGTGCATCATTATTACTTAGATGGATGAGAACACTAAAGTTTAACCCAATAAAGGACCAAACCAAGGGCAGTTCAAAAGGAATAAAACAAAACCTTCCTTGTTTGATGCGCACGAAGTCAAATAATAAATCCTGCCTCAAGGGAAGTAGGATTCATAACCATTAGCTGGCAATATCATGAAAATACATACTATTAGATTTTGCATCTTAAAATTTTCCAACCCACCAAAATTCCAGTCTTTTAATACCTATGCACCCCCAAAAGATTGGGATGCAAAGATACAACTGCAATTGCTGAGATTTTAGCAACAAAGGTCAATGTGAAGTGCTAGGAGCAACTGCCAGAGCCAAGAGTTCAGACTTGGCCCTTAGACTTTGGGAACAGAATTCTGCATCAAAACCCTCCATATCTGAAGAGAAATTGATATTAAAGTGGTGCTAATCTCACCTGTGTTTTCCATAGCATTATAATATATCCTTTATCCTTTTCTTTTACCCAGGCCAACATTTTTCTTTTCTGCTATGATTGCCACTGTACCTCAGTCAGATGTGTGCACTGAGGGGGCTCTCATACCTAAGTCTTATGTTACTGCAGTTAATTCAAAGCTCAATAATAAATAAGACTAAATCACTAAGAAATATAGTCACTGTTTTCCAATAGCAACAATCTTATGCTTCTAGCAGAAAATTTAGTTTCTCACAGCACTGTTTCTGTCACTAGTTTTATTAGAAATTTCTGACTCCCCAATAAATAATCCTCAATAAACAGTGCTGAAAAGTTTGCTCCACAGATCAAACAGTCAAGTGCCCAAATAGCTTTTCAATTTAACAGGCTCTTTCAAGCATTATTTCAATGTGCTATGTTGTCATAACAATATTACAGTGCCTGTTACTCGACCATAAACTCATTCAAGAGGAAAAGTCATGCTGATTTTACCAAGGCTTATTAGCCTTCATTGAAGATTCAAATTTTATAATTTATTAATCTAAAGAAGAAGACTACCTAATAGAAACTTTATGGGATTTAGGAGTTATTTTACAGTTTCCAAAATATTTGGACATCTTTTGGCAGAAAATCTTCCTATTGTTTGGACAAACCTATCTTCACAAGCAGATGTGAATGCCATTACAGGCAAGAGCTCATAGGAGGGCTTTACATTACAGGATTATTTAGTAGGGGGTTTTGCCATCATCTTCACTCTGGCTTTTATTTTATATAAATCATTTCATGTGTTCCTATTTAAGAAGCTTGAAAACAAGCATTCATCTAACTTTTCTTTAGCTCTTTACTATGCTCTGCTACTAGAGCCTATAATTGCCATAAATATGCTTGAATTGCACTGGAAAATAATCTTTTCACATTTTCACTGGCACACAAAGACAAACTACCAACTACAGCTTACCATACATTAGTTAGATGTATCCAAAGAGCTGTAAATCTAGTTTTAAAGTTTTATATCTCTCACTGATCTCAAATGAAATATTCTCGCTACTTTTTCCTGTATTATTTTAACATATTTATGTCCTATAAGCCAGGCCATTCAGAATCATTGGTCAATGTCAATTTTTCCATGAGTTGGTAGAACTCAAGCCCATAGGAAATCTCTGCAGAAAGATTTCAGAAATTCCACACACTACATCAATCCCGTGTCTTAAAAAATACATCACCTAAAGTTCTTTTGTTCAGCTGTGTTCCATGACCTGCTGCAAGGTCAAGAGGAAGCAACATATCAAAAGTCAAGCACCTCATTGGGTTTTTCAAGGAATTTCCAAACCACATATCTTGTCCCTAACTAGTCTTCTTCCTAAAGCACATATAGTCCCAGAAGGAAGGAGGCTCAACAATCAAGTAATGGGGATATTGATTTGTTAATTACAACAAAATACCTGGAAGATGACAGTCACATATTGATAGTTTAGTGGTGGGGAGGAGGGACAGGTTCACATGAAGGATTTTGATTGCTCAAGGAACCCCACTGCCTTGATAAGAGCAGCAGCTGTGTTTAACATTATCACCGGTACTTTATTGTATCTCCTTTCCTAAATCCTCACCCAGCCTCCTGACTTCTTCAAGCACTGCTTTAATTTTCTTCATAATAAATCACTGAAGACCCCAGACTAACCTCGAACAAAAGGTGTCTAAAAGTCCCCTCTCTAATGGATGAGAAAGATATTAACAGGTTAAGCTTAATATAGGGCCATGAAGCAGAAGAATTCCCACTCCCTTTTAGCTTTAAAGAAGAAATTTTATGATTTTTTTTTCCTGTGCAGGTCAATTTGGCATGCACAGCATTAATTTTGAAGGAAGCTAACACTGCTAATGAAGGATTTTCCAAATAGCACAAAGGAAGCATTTAATTACTTCTGGGCCTGTTGAGCCCAAAGCCTAGTAAAACAAGTCAAAAGTGAGTTGAGAATAATAAAACAGCATCTGTGTTTCCCTCTGATACCCTGAGTGAGATGGGGAATTTGCATAACATTTTAATGTAGAGTAAAACTGCAACTCTTGAGGTTAAGTTCTTTCAGCACCACACTAATGAGACAAACACCTTACAGCTAACCCTACTAATGATCCTATGTAAAAATTTAAATAGGGATAGGATTAGACAGGAAATTCCTCTTTTGCATGGTGAATTAGGAAGATCTAAAAAGATCTGCAGTGCCTGCAGAGGCTTTGAAATTACAGCTCAGACACAAGAAATACTGAGCTCATTATGTTGCTGAGATGGTTACTGTGGTGCTTCATTCAGTGCCTGGGTTATAAATGTCCATTTTTAGACTCTTGTTTCCAGAGATAATTTACATGCCACTTGTTTTATGTGGCTGTATATCCACACACATTCCTTTCTCAAACTAATATGTAACACCTGCAAGTTTATATCCTTTTATTCCTCTGTTTACTAAACCTAGCAAATGTTCAATAAATTTCCAATATGTCCCATAGAGACCTGTGTTTCTAAACCACTTGACAGAAATTTGTAGTTATAGAAAAGGCATTTATATCATCCAGCATTCTCACGGTAACTGGTGTGAATTAATTCACTTAATCTGGTTATTTGGGGGTCTGCACACAAAATTATCCCAGTTTTTTTTTGTTTGCTGAGACCAACATTTGGTAGGAACCAGTTATAAAACTGACCAATATGTAACTTTTTTACTTCCTCTCAGATCAAAAATGTACTGTTAATTTTAATTTCTAACTTTAAAAATATTTCCCTGAATCACAAACTGTGGCACAGCTGAATAATGTCAATCTCATATTATTTGGCACTTCATAGCTCAAAAAGGAAATTGAAGATCATCTTCTCAAATCAGTCTTGGTGTACACCTAACCAAAGAACTTTAGGACTTGGTAGGGTTAAAACCTATCACGGGTACTTTTACCCTGAAAAAGAGATTAAATAAGAAATAATGGACAACCAGACATTTACAGGGCAACTGTATGACAACCTACTTTATACCTTAATTCAGGAGCCTGCATTTCCTGTAGAGTCAGTGGAGAAAAAAACTGCTCAAAAAATGACTGAATGCTTTTTTATTTGTTTAGACTACCATTACCCATTACTTCACAAACCCTCCTCCTGACAACAAACTTTGACCTTTTTGTGTTCCAGCTGACCAGTGGGTTTTTTTCCCCTTTAGTGCTGATTCCATTATTTCATAATGAGGATAACAAAATGTCAGCATCCTCAGCTTCAAATTAATAAATGTCTCTTTTGCTATCTGTGCAACACTGTTTATATTGTCCTACAGTGTTGTTCCCATGAGGAATCCCTCGGGGCTAAGAGCTGGATTGTCAAACCTCTTCTCCTGGTCGCACACATTCTACAAATTCTTGCAATATAATATTGCTGTTCATTTATCTTTTTCTCCAAATATCAGGCATCATCTTGCAAGGATTATCAGAGCTGGCACAGTTCCATGGGCTGTCCTGCACACTGTAGTTTTACAAGGTATCAGTCCTTTTGTATTTGTACTTTAGCATCAGGGATTTTTCTGTCAAGCCCTGGCACATGTCTGTTTCTTTCTCTAGGTTTAAAGCCCTGGGTGTTCATCAGCAACTCGAGGGAAGTTCTTCACAGCTCTGCCCATCGAGTTGCTTTCAGACACCCCTATCATCATCTCTTATCTTTACAAAGAAACAGAGTTATGTTCAGTATTCATATTAAACATGATTGGTTGCCTGTAGTGGTACAGAAAAGGAATAAAAGATAGTAAGCATTACATTTTCACACACAGGAGAGATCTATGATACCTGCAATAATTGCAATGGTACAAAAGGGGCCTCAGATTGGCTTAAGAGCAGCAGCCAAGTCAGTTTCAAGACTGCAGTTGCAGGTCCTAAATATCTTATTTCTATCTTACTGAAGACAGTTTCATGATCTAGGAATGACTGTTCAAGGTTCTGTACAAAGCACAATTACAGATACTGCTCCCACTGCAGATTATTTAAGGCAATTTAAAAAATAAAAAAAATAGAAAAACCAGACACCACACCAGACCGAAAAATCCCATACTCTCATTATAGGCTTATTTGGAAGTAGGGTTAATCAAGATTTAATCAAATTCAAGTTATCAAGGTCTCTCATAGAACTGCCCAGACAACCTGGGAGGAAAGGGACTTGAAGTTGTTCCTGGTCACCAAGCACCCCCCCTCTACAGAGCATTTCCAGCATGGTGTCACACAACTGACTGCAGGAGGATGGACTCAATAGCCAAAGCCAAGGAACAAAACCAGAAACTCACAGGGACTGAAGTACATATTCCTATTAAATAATTTCAGCCACCTCTTACATACTGTGCTACCCAGACAAGTCCACAATACAGCAAAGACTTTACTACACAAGCACAGATTTCACTTTAAAGCAAAAAATGTTGCCACTGCTTCTTTCTGCCTGTAAAAACAGGCAAGGTAGCAGTGCAATATGCTACCTCAGTCTAGAAGGAAGAAAGAAAAACTTGGAATTTTGTTCAGCAGTGATCTGTCATTTACATGGTCTCCCTCTGGGTCTAATACTCTAATGACATTCAGAAAGACAGTTCAATAAAGAAATGGAAGCTGAGGCTGTATCACAAACTGTACTTCATAAGCTATCAAACTTCAGACCTCCACATTTCAATTAATCACAATCCATCATATCATTTGTACATTGGAAAAGGCATTTTAGACTTCATATCAGTCACCATAATTAATTTAAAGAATTAGAGTCATGACAGGCAATATAATTAAAAGTAGCAGGCTTAAAAAGAGTTGGAGGGGAAAGTTGTTGGGTTTGAGTTTAGGGGGTTTTGTTTTTTTTTTTAACAATGTCATCTTCCAGTAACTTTCCTGTTTCATCCTATTCCATCTCAGCCTCGGAGGTTACAGACTTTGCTTCAAAGAATTTCTTGGCACTCTCATAGTCATAAAACAAATATTCTATAAGTTCCAAGATCAAACACACTTTGGCGGGATGCAAAAGAGCAACCTCTGCTCCAGTTTGGGCAGACGCGCTTGGAAAGGATTGAATTTTTGCCTCTGCACCTGAGCAGCACATGATGCATCATGAAATATGCAGGCCTTCATTATGCTCGCCTTTCAGACAAGCTGTGTGTCCTTCCCTAGAACTGGAGCTAACACCTATTGGAATGTGTTTTTCCAAGAGGAATCAAACTTGTCACAGGATCCATAAGAACCTCCTGTACTGCTGGAACTCACAGAACGCTCCATTTTCATATAGTCAACGTTGATTTTAATGAGTTCCACTCTCACAGGCAGAGAATGCCTGCTAAGGATTAGGTGCCAAAATGCTGTACTTTTTTAAGGAATAACTTCTTATTTTTGAAGAATCTTTTAGATATAGGAAAGAATAGTTGTGGATTTGTGGCCAGAGTCAAGGGGACTGAAGTGATAGCAGAACAACAAAAAAGAGCATTTATTACATAAAGCCTGTATATCTTCAAGTACAAATGTCTTCTCTCCTTACTCTCCTTTACTGTTTCCTCAGTAAAAGTGGACAGACAGAAGTAAGTGTAAGGATGAAAAGAAGTTAGAAACCTTAATATAATAAAATTATAATAAGATGTATGTATATAAACTCATAGACACACATCTCTTCTAGTTCTTCCAAAATATAAATTCGGAATTTTGTTCTATAGAAAATAGTGACTTGGAACAGAAACATTTTTCAATTTCAAACTAAAAATTGAAATACTGGTTCCCAGCACAGTTCCTGCAGTAATAAGTGCCATGAAAAAAGAAAAAAGAAAATTCACAAGTTAGTATTCAAAGCAGGGCTTGAAAAACATGCAGCAAATGAGTCACAGGCCATGCTGAGGACAAAAAAAATAGCAAACACGATATACAGTTCAGTAAGCACTGATATTCTCAATGTTGGAATTTAGGAATTTCTTGGGGAAAAGTATGGGCTAACAGTTTTGGAATATTGTCAATTGTTGCAAAGTAAAGCATTCAAATGTTCTTAAATAGTGTTTGGGTAGAAGAACACAGACTCAGAAAAAGAAAACAGATTGATGCTGTACTGACCAATTTATTCTCTGATTTCTATCACTTTCCAACATAAGTTAAAAGAATGCAACTACAACATGACTTCCTCTATATGTTTATCAAGGCAACAAACTACAATTTGATATAGGTTATTAAACTGTCTTTACAGTTTGGAAAATTGATATACAGAGATGAAGCAAGCTGCCTAAAGTTGGAGAAACTGAGCAAGCAAAAGAAGAAAATATCCAATTTTCCTGAAAGCAGAGATCCTTAATGAAATTTAGTGCTTTGCCACTTATTAGTCACATAAATATAAAAACTCAACTTTTCCCCCACAGTTACTGCTTTCACTTATCCATACACCATGCTAATAAATAGGTTTTATATGTTAGGTGGAACTCAAGGATTGCCAAAGGGAATGATAACAACTTTAATGTTAATTAGACTGCATTAGGTGAGGAGATAGGATGAGACAGGGCTGGATGAGAGGTCTCTGTGCTCAGGTGAACTTGCTCTCCTACATAACTTACAAGGTTTCTTCAGAGTTCACTGGCAGGAACTTTGAGGGAAAATCATAAGGCAATTTTAAAAAGATGCCAAACCCCAACAAAACCAGCCTACTCTCTGTGAGCAAATATTACCATCTTTCTCTATTACAGTAACAGCCAAAGACCATGGTGGATCTGTTCTATTGAGTACCCAGCAAGAAAGGTGGTCTTTTCCCCTGAAAACTTTCTAACCCAAATAGACCAGAGACATCAGGCAGGGCAGGTACAGAGCATTTTTCATCCCATCAACAGCTGTCAGCACCTGAGGGCCACAGTCTCACCATCTCTGCTGAAACTGTGTCGCAGCATATGTCACAATTGAGACAGGCACAATACACAGAGTGTCACCATACCACATCAGAAGGCTTCAACCCACACAGAGTAACACCACACCACTTCAGAAAGCTCCAAGCATCTGCCCTTCTTGCTCCTCAGCCCAACCTTTTATCCCCTCCTGTTGATGCACTGCACCTGTGTGCCCTCTGTTCCCTTTGGTGGTTGGTCAGTGCCCCTGGGCACTCCTTACCTTCAATGCTGCTCACCTGCTGCTCACAGCTGTACCCACTGGGGATGAGGCTCAGCTGCAGCTTCACTCCCTGTGACCACAAACTCTTTGCCTACACCAAGGTTCAGTCAGAGTATCTGAGCAATATCTATATCTTAAAACAGCTAACAGAAATAAAACAGCAAGTAATCGTGACACACAGCTGACAAAGTCCAACAGATGCCTTCAAGACCAGATAAAACCATCTAGATTACAATCCACATGAAAACTACTAGGTCTCTTCCTAAACCATAAAATTGATACATCTACCTGGAGGAAAAAAAGTTGATAGTGCAGTCATAACATTCCTTCCTTTTGTCTTATTTATCTAATCTGGATAGGAGAAAAAAAACCTCAAAACTCTATTTTACAATTGAGACTATAATGTGGACATGGTAAAGAGAGCCACTTGTGCACTTCGGGTAGAATTGATCAGAATAGAAACACAAAGCTTGGTGAAAGGCACTTGTCACAAAATGCAGAACATTAATTACTTTCACAGTAGAAACACCAGCCTTTCTGCATTCCTCTCCCCCACAAATGACCCCAGAAACAAATCAAGTCACTTCTGACTTACATGTCTGGTAACCACAGCAGCCAAGGGTGGAAGAGTTGATTTGGCTCCCCAGTATTCCCAGCTGGTCAGTGGTGGCACACACCGCAGTTGAGGTGGCCACAACACACAGAGTTCCATAGAATTCCAGAAGGCTTCAGCCCACACAGAGCAACACCACACCACTTCAGAAAGCTCCAAGCATCTGCCCTTCTTGCTCCTCAGTCCAGCCTTTTATCCCCTCCTGCTGATGCACTGCACCTGTGTGCCCTCTGTTCCCTTTGGTGGTTGGTCAGTGCCCCTGGGCACTCCTTACCTTCAATGCTGCTCACCTGTCCTGCACAGCTGTAGCCCATTGGGGATTAGGCTGGGCTGCAGCCCCACTTCCAATTACCACAAACTGTGTACCTACAAAAGCAAGCACCTACTTTCCTACTTATTTTACAGAGCCACACAGTTCTGCACAGGTTTCCAAAAGACCACAGGCAGAGAGCTGCTGACCTTCAGCTTGCCTCAGCCCACCCTCATTGTAATTCCTCAGAGATCTCTTATCAGAATGATATCATCCGTATTTTGTGGTATAGAACAATGAATCTCTCTACTCTTTCTCTTCAGCACTCTACACTTCCCTACAACATCATTCTTTGCAGAAGCTCTTAAGAGGTGACTGGCATTTTAGATGACAGAATATTGAGAAGATCAGGGCTGTGCCACACAATGCAGCCATGTGCGGGGCACACTGGCCATTGAAACATCACTCCCATAAATCCAACACTAGCACAGTTTGTTCCAGGAGGTTGTGGAAACTCTGTGCTTGAAGGAGTTCAAGGTCTGACTGACCAGGCTGGGCTGAACATCCTCCTGAAATGCCAGATTATGAATCTACACAACCTGCCACTTTTCACCTTTCAGCAGTATCCTGATCCTGAATGCCTCACAAGAAATAGCCCTGATTTTATAAGATCACATCAAAGTCAATGTGGTCCCTGGCTGGTGATTTACTCATTCTGAGCCAATAGAATTGAGACAAGACAGAAATAAGCAGAGCTTAAGTAGGGATCTATTCCACCTGCAATGAATATTACTGTCTCTGGGGTTTTGAAAAATAAGAGGAATATTTTCCAATTGAAATTTATAAAGGGAGCTTAGCAAGTGATCAGCTCAGATTTAGGCAGGTTATCTGACAAGATAGTTATCCACATGAGTTCTGTCACTATCTTTGTTCCACAGTTTGCATGTTTCTCTTCAATCTCTCACAAAATGGACCAAATAAACATACTTCTATAGAGAAACAAACTCTAAGGAACAAAAAATGTATTCCTCATTCATCTCTTCTCACTCTCCACCAGTTCTTTTCCTTCATTGATTAAAAGCAGTCATGCGTGTGCATCTTCCACCACTCCCTCCCCTCACTCGTAGCCTTTTCTCATCTCTCTTGGTCTATTTTCTGCCCAACTGTCAGAGATAAAATTATCTCTATAATTCCCTCGGCCTTGACCATTCTCCAGTTATTTTCCAGCAATATCGTTTCTTCCCTTGCCTATCCCTTTTGAGCTCTCTTGCCATCTGTTACTCATCTTGAAAATCTTCAGAATTTTTTTCAGTATATAGAGTCTCCTTTTTTCCCCTATTTTGGAATTTAGACCACGTAACACTGGCAGTTATTTAACTCCTGCATAGCATATAAAGCAAATAGAGGTCTTGTAAAAGACAGTGAACATGACAAAGTAGTGTTTTATTTTTAATCACTACATCGCTACTCTGGATACATTTAATAACATTTGCAGCTGTCAGATTTGCAAGCTGAGACAGGTGAGGCAGAGGTAAAAGGTCAATGCTCCTTATTTTGATAGAAACAGAGGGAGCCTGATTTCTTTTATAGATTTTATGGGACTGTCATTCATAACTCAGTTCAACATGACATTTATCTGTTTCCCCATTTCACATCCTCACTGTGGCAGCTTTGTAAAACAGACCTGTCAGATTGTCTCCTCACCTTCAGCCTTCTTCCAGCTGCAAACTGAATGTACTGCACAAAACTCTTCTAAATAAAGCTAGAGCTTATTCAGTAGAAAGACCCATGACCAATTAGAACACTTTGCATTTCCCTTGGCTTACGTGAATAGCATAATGAGAAAAACAAACAGAAAAGATAACTGTGCTCTGTTAAAAGATAATCCCTTAGTATAATGATTGTCTAGCAAGTTGGAGTGCCAGTCAGAATTTAGTAATTATGTCCCCATTTATTTATGACAATTATGCTCTGGCATCTCTTCAGACCCTTTAAAAATGCTCCTATTCCCCAAGGCTTCAGCTATATTTATAATGCAGTATCCCCTACTATTTCCCCAGTGCTATGACAACAAAGAATCTGATCTTTAGGGAGCTCTCAGGTTGTGACGAGGCCAGGCAGCAGGCTCTGTTGCACATGGAACTGTGTGTGTGCCGCTCGCTGTGCATGGGCACACGTCAGCCAGGCCAGCAGGACAGAAAAGGCACCACGGGATGGAGGAAGGGCACTAACAAAACTGTGTTTGTTTCCTCTCTAAACCTCCTGGCTAGAGGCACTTAATCACAGTATAGATTAGACTGTGCTGACTCATTTAAAAAAGAACCTGAAATTCAAGAAAGCTCACTTCCTTCCTACTTTTTTTTTAATGATAGAGTGAGGCTTGACTCACAAGGTCATTGAAAGCTACAGAAATATTTCTTTCCACCTCAGTAACCTAGAGACTCCTATGCATGCTTCCACATCTTTTAATGACTTTTCTACACATCTGTAAACACAGCAAGGTTGGGACCCACCAGAGCAGGCTCCATGTTTCTAACAAATATGTTTTTATCTAAATGGACATGCAGCTCTTGTAGTGACTGCAGTTTTCCTGCACATCCACTTTGCACCAGCCAGCAGAGCAGATCCCTTTCTCACATTGCCATAGTCCAGGTCAGGAGACTGCAAGGTTTTGTTTTCTCACTCAAGCTAACTTCTGGAAGTCATTACTAATAGATGAAACCAAAGTTCAGGGGAGCTGTTAAGTGCTCCACTGAAAGTTTTCCAAAATCATGAGTCCTAAGACTTGATAAAGATTCTCTGAAGATTGTGCTTCCACAACAGTGCTGCTCAGTTACTGCCCTGTCAGCACTACCACAGATGTGTTGCCACCCTGTCATTTCTAGAACCTACTAGAAGTGGGTGAGGGAGGAATTTGTCTTCCTTTTTGTGTGTTGCACATACATGCACATGTCAAAAAGTCATTGGGCCATACCAGCACTTACTATAGATAAGGAGAGTAGGAGCACCAGGGCTATCCCATGCCCACATCTTTAAATGTTCACACTGCTTCCATCTCTGGCAAAAATAGGCTGTTCAACCTTTGTAGCCAAAAGAAATTCATGTAATTTAGTCAGAATCCAAACTTCTACTCTTGCCCAGCAGTGTGTTTGCCTCTATTCAGTGGACATATAAAAAGGGGAAATATTACTTTGGTAGGGAGTATTGAAATATGAAATGCCTGTACACTTCTTGAGTACTTGAATAATTTTTCTTGGATAATTATAAACCAAACTTCAGTATCTATGTTTCAAACTTTTTCAAAACACTTTGTTCACACCTTGAAGCAAAAGGGGAAAAAATTAAAGGGATGGGGAGGAAAGAAGGAGGAGAAGAAGAGGGATATACCAATGGAATTGAGCAGCTGGGTAAGTTGTTCTCATCTGGATCTGAGTCTATCCAGATACTCCAAGTGCCAATTATGCAGTAAGCTTGGTAATAAATCTAGCACAGGAGCACAAGAGCTACATACAAGAACTAAGACTTCTTCCCTCAAGAAGTGGACTGTAAGCACTAAGAACTTTCCTAAAACCACTAAGTCAATAACAAGCACACAGTTCTATGAGCAAGTCTGCAGAACTGAGCACAGCTCTTGCAGGCTACACCTCTCTGTTTTCACCCAACTGTTATTTTTTTTAAATTACTTTCTACCATTGTCTGAGGGAATTAACTGAATTAGCTGGGAAGGGGGGGTTGCTACGTCCCACTTATATAAAAGACCCATTGCCCTCTTGTGGCTCCCCCACTTGGGAGCAGACTGTGTCCACAAGGAAACTGAGAATAGCCCAACACAGTCTTTGTGTACCTTTTAAGATTTGCCTCACGGAAGGAAACATTGGCTTATATCCAGGCCCATGATTTACTGTAACCTTCCAAAGGAACATCCAGTTGACTGGAGCGATTTATTAGCCATGCCAAAAAACAAAGGCAGGCAATATTTCTGGCATGTTCTGTTTCCAAAGGCCCAAGCATAATAGGAGGGGTTACGCCTCTGTCTGCTATTCCTACATTCAGAACCTTAGACACGTTGTTCAGTTCCCTTAAGATTATTTATAGTTCAGCATTTTTGATGTGACTCGCTGATGTGTCAGAAATTGAAACCCCATCATTGGAAGGAAATTGTTATCCTCCCAAGTAAGAAATGAAACTACATTTGGTCATACAAGCCTTGTTGTACACACCTTCTCAATTACAGAAATCACATTATACTTCTATAGAACCAAACATGAAGACTCCAAAGGCTGAGAAAGTTACCTCTTAAAAACTAAATCAATACTCACTAATTCAGTATACAGGCATATGTGTAAGTGGCATTAAATGGGCAGCAACATGACAAGCTGCAATCTTGCTTTTAAGTAACTCAGAGTTATTTGCTATTCTGTGGGTTCTGATCAGCACAAAGATTCATGTCAACTGGCATGAAAAGTTGTTTCTGTTTATCTCCTCTCTCCTTCTCCCTCATGTCTCATCAAGGAACTTTTGATACTTTGCTTGGCACACCTAGATTCTCTGCAGCTGTCCCTCACACAGAACTACCCACCTTGCAAAAGTATTTTCCAAGTGATAGCCACGAAAACAGCAGGATGAAGTGAAAGACAATCAAACACATTATTTTTCCATACCAATGCTGAATTCACACAGTAGAAACATCACTGAGAACTACTTTATATTATCTCCATAGTAAAATTTCCCAAAATATTGTGACACCAAACACATTGTTTATCAGATTTCATGTCATCTTATTCATTTACAAGTTGGTCGTGCTTAATCACCATGACCTTCCAGAGATCAGAACTTACTCATCTAAGTTGCTTCACTTCCATTAGCTGACTGTATTAACAATATGTACAAAAGCACCATTGAAATACCTGGATTAAACTGTGGGACCAAGCTAAAAATATTTCAAGTCCATCCTCTTACATCAACTGAAAAGTCTGAGCTGAAAAATAAAAGAGCTTGGAGTTTAAAATGTGTCAAAACAATCAACAATTAATTTTTTGCTTCTTAGATTTGTGCTCATTGCTGCCTCAAAACTTTAGATGTGGAACTCTGACAGATGAAAAAAAAATTGGTTTAGACATAATGAGTTCAAGATTGTGAAAAAAAAAGCACAAAGTAAGAAATAAAAATAATAACAACAAAAAAAAATTTAATTTTAAAAAGAGATAGACAATTGATAATGCACAAATCAGGCTTGGTTAGCAGGGTACTTAGGATACAGAACATGCCACTCAATCTCACTGTTTGTGATTACAGACCTCAACATCTGGCTCTCAGAGTAGATGCAAATTTGATGGCAGATGTTTGCAAGAATCACAGAGCATTGTTTTTGTAGTTAAACGTGATTAAGGCAAGTTGTTCATTTTGCCACATTTTTGTCACCTTTCCATTTTCAGCTATCACCCTCCTGCCTCTTATCTGTCAGTCTTGGACAGGACAAGCCATTTGGCAATGGCTTACTCAATTAAAACTACTTCAAATGTGCCCTCATCATCCCAAATTCCTGATCCTTCCATCCATGCTCCACTTCTAATTCAGAGGGTACAGATTATAGCCAAGGCCACCTCACATATTCTGCCCAGGTAGGCTCAGCCCAGATGTGACCATGGAGATTGAACCTCTGCATGGCATTCTGCCCTCCCATTTTGCCCTGGTGGCTGCCTCCAGCTCTGCAGAGTGACCCCAGAAGAGCGTTGCACCCTCCAGCACACCCTTAATACTACCCAGAACCTACAAAATGGGAAGCTGCTAAAGCTTAGCTGAGGAGAAGAAAGGTGTCAATAACCCCTTCTCTATTCCCATACCAGTGAATCCACACCCAGGATATAAATCACTCAAAGTGACATTTCTCATCTCATTCCGTTGGTGTTAATGTTAATGTGTTAATGTTAATGTGTTAATGTTGTCTTTCCCTCCTTGTTCTGGGAATACTGCCCTTGTTCTGGGAGAGACAGCCCCTGCACTCAAAAGTCAGTTGCTAACACCACAACTTTCTTCCAGCCTCAATCCTCCTTTCATTTATGAATATCCATCTGTTTCTAGGCAAGAAAACAATTTACTTCACACAGTATAAAATAGACCATACAAAAGGTTGGATAGGGCATTAAACAACCTGGTCTAGCAGAAGGTGTCCCTGCCCATGGAAGAGGGTTGGAACCAGATGATCCTTAATGCCCCTTCCAACTCAAACCATTCTGTGATTCATTCTATGACCAAAAGCTTGTCTCAATTTTAGGAGCCTGATTATATCCATTTCCCACATTCCGGCCTCAAAGAATGGAAAGAGCACACTCTGTGCTAAAAATGTCCCCACTCATACATTTCACTCTTCAATGAAGCTTTTGACAAAGGAATCAAAGGATGCTAGACATTAGTTGGTGCTGGTAAATCAGGACAACCTGTTTCCCCAGCCTTTTTTTTTTCCTTGTTTTTGTCAAAGAATCCACCTTCATTCCCTAAACAAGCAAACCAATTTGCAAAACGCTCTGTACCAAAGGGGCTGCAGACAACTGTAAATTTTATCCAGCTTAACATCCTGAGCTGCACTTGAATTCATAACCTGCAGGCAGATGACTTCATAGGCTTTACCAATCCCGCACACCATCTGGCCCCCGCTTGGCACTGCCTTCCAGGAGCTCCCTGCCCCGTGGCTCTCACACAGCTGTTGTGTTCATAGCCTCAGAACTAAACAGAATTGCTGCTTCTGCTGTGATTACCCCTAACTTTCTGTTGCTACTCAATATGCCTCCTGACATTTCCAGGCACCATGACTCAGTCAGTTTCAACAATGTCCTATAGACATATGGCAACAAATAGCAAATTTTCCAGAAACCAATAAAGAGCACCCAGATTCCTGAATGCCCTTTTCAGCTGCAACTAGAAATGAGGGCTGTTCAAAAGACTCTTAATTTTGTGGCAAAGTGCATTGAATATCTCTGGCCATGCTGTCTCTAAAGTGCTCACAGACGCACCCTGAGCTTCGCA
>NW_005054435.1:1418883-1432230 GCF_000277835.1 Geospiza fortis | reverse complement strand
GACAGCTCTTACTCTCCCCATTAAATGGCCTGAGGCACGTCTTGGAGCAGTACCTGTTCCATGCAGGAGAGGGCAGCGATATACACGTGTGCATGCCTGGCAAATAAATTGACAGGCATTTGGACACACTTCCTTTGAGCATCTGACTCCCCTGGAGGTTCAGATGCTGTTCATGATCACGCAGTTAAGTCAAGGAAAAATTCCATTATGGCATATGACAACCTCAAAATGAATGCAGGTAGATTGATGCTAAATTAAAGGAATCAAAAGCGTGAGGTGGAAAAGGAACTGCAAAAGGCACAGGATATGCTGGTGGGAGAAAGAGGTTGAGCTTGGGAGAAAGAAGAGATCCACATCAATTTATCTTTTCTTCAAGAGCTGACAGTACAAAATTTTATTCAAATATAGGCACCCACAAACATTAGATAGGAGAAGGTGGTGCGGGGGCAGAAAAATGAGGTTCCCAAAGCATCCAAAGCTGAAATCTGCAAGCCACCTTGACATCTAAACACCAGCATGTATTCACACCTGGAGTGTGTTTCAATAGGAAGTTAGTGACACTTGAATAACCTGAAAATACTTCCTCCTAAAACTCTGTTTACTAAACTTTTATGAACATCTTTGCTTCTATTTTTGGAAAATATCCCAACTTCTTCCCATAGCAGAATTATTTCCTGGAGACATTCATGTGGATTACGGCTTTTTTTCCTTTTTACATGGCACTCACAGAGAAAACTTGAAGACAAAAATGTAAAAAAAAAAAATGCTTACTCTTCAATGTAAAATGCTAGAAATTTAACAAGCATGATTTCAAGTGGACTACTTCACAAATAGAAAGAAGCTAAGATGAGCTACAACCAAGGAAATGCTCTCCAGACACCTCTGGTGTGCTTAGTACAAGCATTACCAAGATATATTTAATACACACCTTACAGCAAATTTAATAAAAAATTAATTTGATAACAAATTTTTACTCAGCCAGTCTATAGGGGAACCCTTGCAGGTGCACCGAGAAGCCCAGCACATCCCAGAAAACCTGAAGTTTCCCAGCTGGGAGAGGCAGGAAAACCCATCACCAGGAGTGCTCACCTCACTGCTAGAATAAATGCAGCCCTTGAGGCAAACATGCTCTGCACAACTCCAAAAGCTGTCACTCAGAAGTAAAGGAAGGAAAAGTGGAGCTGTGTTGATGTTCACCTGCCTTGTACTTGGGCATGAAGCTGAATGGCATAAAGCTAAGTGAATGTTTAGGCTAATGTTAACAGCCTACTCATTTAAAACAAAAATACAGTAAAACAAAAACCAAAAACAGCTACCAGTAAAAGGATACAATGAAAGAGCAGCTCAAATATGCAAAGAGTACACAAAAAGATCTCTATTTCAGCAACTAAACTGTGGTAACTAGAGCTGTATCAACAGTACCTCTTAGTGGCCACAGTAATCTGCTACCAAAAAGAGGGAGGAAGGAAAAAAAAAAGAAGGAAAGCAAGTCATGAGTAGAAACATAAGGGAGCTAGAGGAAAAAAAAAAGTAGAAAGATTTGGTACCCTATCCTGGAATAATCTTGCAGACATTGATCCAAAGATAGCAGCTTTTTCCCTTCATCTTTAAAGAGATGTATGTGAACAGATGAACAGATATCAATCACTCAGCCTGTGTTCTGTGTGCCACATGCCTGCACTTTCCAGAAGCCCTGCTAGCAAAACTCACCCTGGCCTTGAAAACTCATGTTTAATATGCTTAAAAGTACAAAACCCACTGGAAACATTTCAAATATGTAAAGTAAGATCCAAACCAAGGTAAATAAACTTTGCATTTCTTTCCATGTGGGCTGGGGAAGGGATAAATGGGGAATGGGATACATCTATCCATTTACAGTGCATCTAGACACTTAAAAAAAACAAAGCATATTTTTAACGTCCTTGTGCTTTACTTCTGCAAGCTGTGAAGGATTGCCAGGGAGCTGGAGCAATGACTTGTGGCCAGAAAAAGGTGGAATCTGAAGATGACATAGGAAGGGGTAAGGGAACACTTTTCCTTGTCCTGCCTGGGGCATCGGTACATGGGCCATGAAGCAGGAGGCACGGCCTCCAGAGCACGCTGCTAAGGCAGAGCTTGTAGGCACAAGGGATAAAGAATACAGTGGCTATTTTGGGAAGATCATGAGTGTACACTACACGACAATTAAAGCAATGAAGAGGGGAAACAGTGAGAACTCCAAGTAAAATCTTCCCAGATGTAGCCACATAATTAGTGGAAGATATGAAATTTAAAATAAAGCCTGCTGCCACTCTCCACCTCATCAAGACAACCCAGGACACCCTTTCTAAAGGGCAATGTTCTCATGTTACATCTTCCAAACTTGATAAACTTGGAATTTAAATTGAACAAATTTAGATTTGTTCAATTTAATATAGAAATAAACATGTTGACCACTGGCAAAGTTTAAAGTAGTATTTCTTTGGAAAATAGGAGCATTCAAGTGTCCTCTACCTATCATTTAACTGTAGGCTGGAGTGCTAAATTTCCTCTGACTCTACCTCATGCCTGTAAATCTTCCAGCCAGTCATTAACTGCCTGGTAAAGGACTGGCACCTCATATATTGTCACTTAATTATGCTATGCTACATTGGGCTTCCTAGGAGGCACTCATTTAGCACAAAAACACCTCTAAAGAAAACGATGTAGACAGACTGCCCGAGCCAGAGACGATGCAGAATGCTGCTGACAGGGGAATAGAAATGACAACTAAAACAGCCTTTGGAACGGAAGGAGAAACCGTAGCGACGGGAAAAAAGAAACCAAGCATGGACATTTGAACCATCAGATAAACAGCAGCTGACAGGACATTTTAGATCTGGAAGGAGGGGGCAGAGGAGGAGGAGGAGAAGTGCACCAAAGTGGAAATAGAAAATTACTCTCCTGAATGAACGAGATGTGTTTGGAATGAGTCACAGGGGAAGGCGAGTGCAAGCATCAGCAAGTTGAGAAGCTGACTGCGCGGTACCTTGCTCCTGGACCCGCTCCTCAGAAACGAGAGACGGCTGAATAAACACAATGAGAAAAACAGCCTGTTCTCGCTTCCTACCTCTGCCTGCTGAAATGAAAACACTCTCTGGGCACAGCCATACGAGCACAAGGTAGGCACTGCCACTGCTGACGTCAACACAAGCAAAGGACATTCAGCACCTCAGAATTGTCCTTCCTTCTTCTCACTCCAAAGAGATGCTTGGATCTTCCCTGCTATGGGAAAAAAACCAACCCTGCTCTTGTACAATACACACTGGCTTCGGGACCTATTGCCAAAAAAATCCAGACCAGAACTGAACTTAAAAGAGCCAGACTGAGATATGAAACAATACCAATGCTGCCACGTGGCAGTAACACACACACACTTCCCTCAGTCACTAGAGCCACTGTGGATGCTGCCATGGATGGAGCATTTACAAGGAGTCTATGGGAAGGCAGCATTGGATCTTTGGCTGCTCCACAGCGGAGAAGGACTTGGAGTATTTATGGTAATAACAAATGGCTGCAGCAGAGGCTTTCCTCTCCTCCCCTGGCTAAACCTTTATTTCCTCTCCCCTTTGTAAACATCAGCATTTCTCAGTCCCAGTGACATCTACCAAACTGGAAACCATCAGCCTTCAAAGCTTCTGCTATGCTTGGCAGCTTTACACTTAACTCTGGTGTTATTCAGCTACTTTAAGTCACTGGCCAAAGTCAGGAATTACGTGGAAGTTGCCAGTGATTGCTAACATTCACGTAAGATTTTTTTTCCCCCTACAAATTTGATATTACCAAATTTAGGGTCGTGCAAATCTTGGTGGAAATTTAGGTTCAGAACCTAAGATACATACACTCATATCCCTAACTGGACTGAAAAAATTGTCTCAATTTTTCCCCCCATTTTTCATTGATAAATTCATAGTTTCTACTTGGGAAGAAATCCCACTTCCTAAGAAAACACAAATAACATGGTGGGCAGCGAGAAATTTGGTTTGCTCAATATTTTTCTCTGATTCATCTCCTGAAGACTGCTCAGGAAAAGCCTGTTTTGAATCTATAGATAGTAAGGAATTAGGGACACAGTTTGTCTATATAAAACTGTATATTTACTGATACCACTGCAGATAAAGAGCCTCCTCAGTACTGAAGATGTTTGCTAAATGACTTTATGTTGGTACCTGTGCAATGAAGCAGGCACTGCTGGACATGCAATTGCCTTATGAGCTACTGAAATAATTACTACAAATGGTGCTTAAAGGATTTCTAAAACAAGAGGCAGCACTGGTGTGTGTTCCTCCGAGCTGGAGAAGTGACTTGAAATCTCTCCTTTCCCTTTCCTTATCTCCACATCACTTTGCCAGCAAAGGTCAATTACATGCTCACAAACAACCAGCTCATAGAATTTGCACTATTAGCGAAACCTTAGTCACCAGTTCCGGCTGCCTGCAAGTATAAAAAGCAGCAGCACTGCAAGCCTGTGTTAGAGCTGGTCAGGAAATTATACCCCCACTTCCCAACCCACACAAAAGCATTTTAGGAAAATGAACAATTTCCAATTTAATCGGAGTTTCCAGTTTACATGCAGAGTTAAATTTTGTTTGGTTTTGGAACTAAGCCCTTTCCTCAGTTCAGTAAGTTTTAGTGTTTTTTGAAGACAGGCTAGAAATTCAACCCAAGTGGAAAGTTTTCATTTAAGTTTTTCATTTCATCAGAAAGTTTTATTTCTCCCATCCCACAGATTTTTGACCAAATTAACCAACCAGCCTCACAGGAAAAATCCCTTTCAACACACAGGACTTCTGCCTTCTTACTTATTATTACACACTCGGTTCACATTCTACTGCTCACATCTAAGAATCAAAATCCTAAATATTTATCCTGGGCTTTTTTACACAGTATTACTTGCAAAGGTTGAAATCAATTTGTAAAACTTATTCTAAACTAGTGCAAATATGTTTTGAAACTTTCATTGTAAATGTCATGGAACAATGCAGATACCAACATTTTGGACAGCTTTTTACATGTACTAACAGTACACAAAATCTGAGGAGATTAGCATCTCGCTGGAACACTAAAGGTAGATGACAAGGCTTCAAATAAATTATAGCAGCATAAATCTGTTCTGTTTTCAGGTCACTGAGATATATGGACACACCCAAGAGTTGTCTTTGTTTTTTTATTATAAGGAAAGAGAAGAAAAATTCACACAAAGGTGCTTAACACAGGAGTTTCCAGATCTTAGAGTAGCTCCACTTTTAAAGAAGGTGAAGATATTTATTTATTTATTTATATAGGGTGCAAACAGTAATTGCCAGTCAGACTTGTCTATCAGAAGATATTTGTGTTCCTTCAGGGGACAGAAATGTCCTTTAGTACCTGGTAGTTTTCAAACATAACTGACAAAAACTGTGCAAAGCAGAATCTACAAGTTTTAACAGTTTAAAATGAGATTGGGCTGATGTCCTTAGTGCAACTTTTACCTCCATTTTGCTCACAACCCCAGCCTACAAAGCTCCATGAAAACTACCAAACTGAAAATGGAGTAAGATAATAAAAATCAGAGCAAGAAACTGTTCTGTGTCTACTCCCTAACATGGATCCCAATTTCATGGATCTCTATTCTTTTTTTCATAAATTAATGTCCAAGACACCCCAAACTGCAGCTGAGTATTGGAGGTAGCCAAATGTGTTGGCCCAGCAACTTCACAGCAGGATGGGATCTTCAGAGCAAACACATGCTGGGCTGGGACTTACTGTTAATGGGACAAATTCTCAGTGGTCAAATCCCACCATCCCTAATGGAGCTACATCACTGAGGATTTGACCACATTATTTTTATGTTCTTTCCTCTACTTCTTCCTTAACTACAATTTAAGTCTCACCTTTTAGTAGAAAATTTCCACTTGGAGAAAATCCAGGCCCTGTTTCTATGGAAAGATAAGGACTGTGGTGTAAAAAGGTGTGAAAATAAATCATCTTCCACAGTGCTTCCCTCAAAGTCTCACTGTGCCCATTAGAAGACCAAATGATACCTGTGGTAAATATCTGAACTTAACTATTGCCTGTGATGGATACACATAAAGCAGCTTATGCAGTTTTTATAGAAGGCAAAAAATATATATATTTAAAAGAGATTTAATAGTGGCATGCCAAGTTATATGTTCTGTAAAATACTGTTTTATGGAATATGCTCAGGTCATCCCAATGGGGAGAAAAATCATAACTATTTTTCCTTGCTTTGTTTTGAAACAGTAAATATTTTCACCCTGAAGGT
The DNA here is from genome assembly GCF_000277835.1 of Geospiza fortis. Classification (NCBI taxonomy): domain Eukaryota; kingdom Metazoa; phylum Chordata; class Aves; order Passeriformes; family Thraupidae; genus Geospiza; species Geospiza fortis. The sequence goes on along the minus strand of NW_005054435.1, from coordinate 1,425,947 downwards.
CACTAAACTGCTCACTACATAGAGATTACTTATTTCAGCAGCCATAGTTAAGCCACATATATACTGTACTTTAGCCTTGTATTTATCAATATTCTACAGAAAGTTGCATGTTCCTATGTAAGATCACATGTTATTACTCCGTGCTGGAAAATATGCACTTCATGTTTGGCAAAAAATTAGCCAGGTAATCATTTAACAAATTGCACCATATTTCAGAATGGTCCACAGATATCACAAATACACTTTATCCCTAAACATGGTTTAGCCCAAGTCTCCTTGTCTCAGCAATAAGAGATTTATTAGGTACTTCCAAAAGGATTTCTCCATCACAATTCCTAATCAAACACACCAGGAGGATATTACATTTAATGTTATCACTCAGGAAACATCATGCCTTATACCAGTAAACCAGGACTCTCAGGGACAAAAGGAATGGGGGAAGGGCCCTTAAACCTTTAAAGATATGGCAAATAAATCTCATTATTATAAGAAACTTGGCATCATAAATGAGCCTTTGATAGAAGCAATATTTCACTATGGATACTTGCAAACTCTGTAATAAGGATCAATTTAGACTTTCCAAAAGATTATTATAGAGTAGATATGAATGAGAATTAAGGACAGCAGACTATTAAATCCTGTCTCTAATGCATTCTAAAGAGCAGAACGTCATAAGTTGAGTGAAAAGCAAGTGCATAATGGATTTATCATGCTTAACTACTCACAGCATCAAACTGCTTGGAGAAGAGGTCCTCTTGGAACCCAAATTAACCAAGAAAACTGCACATATAGAAGTATTTTAGTGAAAAGACAGAGTAATTACATTGCATTCTTCCAGAAATCATAGTGGCACTTGGGCAACAGAGATTTTTTACAGCATATACTCAGTGGTCTCAGGATAAACATGCTAAGCAAGGTTCTTTAATCTATTTAAGGAGTCTTTGTTTTGTCATAGAAAAAAAAACAGTAATAAATCATTGTTTTGTGACAATATTCCTACTTGTTCATAGCTGAGGATGTTTTTATCTGGCAAAAAAAAACTAAAATAACCTCACATTGAGTAGAATGTACAGGTTTGTACTAAAGAATCACAACACAAAAGCAGAAATGTCTCCGTGCTCAGGTTCAAACTGAACTTCTGTGGGAGGTCAAGTGTAAATTATGTAAAATTCATTGGTTAAAGTCTACATTCCCACATTACTACACAAAGCACAAGTGAAAACCAACTTGCACTATCAATTTAGCACCACAACTTTCCAAGCCTGGCCAGTCCTGGGGTCCTCCTCAGTCTTTGCATCAGGAATTATAGGAAATAACAAGGTACTGTGGATTACGGAACCATTATCCTAGAACCATATGATTGGAAAACACCATGCTGCAGCTAAGGTCATGCCAAATCCCAGACTGACACATGCCCAAGGGGCTAGATCAGTCAGCACAGACTTAGCAAACCACCTGGAGACATGTTCATGACTATGAATTTTTTCTTCAGAAACCACCAAGGCCACATTTGAAAGATCCCTCCAATGATTAAACTCCATGGTGCAACCTGGACCAACAGAATTTGAACATGTCCAAGCACATATTTCTGCACTGGTTTTCCCTTACCCATTCCTCTGGTATCATGCCTTGCTTTGTGCCTCAAGGCTTCAAGTAAAGTTACAAAACCTAGCAGAGGAATCAGTGTTTCCTCTGCTAGGAGAAATTTCAGAGCCTGTATTTGCATACAACCTGGAAGAACACAGTCCAGACCAGGATTTCTCCACAGCACCCCCTGCTACAAGATGTATGCTAGACCCTTCCTGAGACCAACAGCCAGGAGATAACCTTGGAAAAGCTGTCAGAAGGAATTTGGTATACCTGAGTCCTCTATGGAGAAGGAGCAGCCCAGGGCATTTGTTACAGATCAAAGCTTCCAGCCATGATTGCTGTAAGTCCAGGATATGCAACAAAGTACACCAAAAAAGTTCTCATATGAAGTTTGTAGAAATAGGGGTGTTTGAAATGTTCATGTCAAAATCAAAACCAAGCTGAGCTTCTCTAGTTTAAAGCTCTGCTCCACAGCCAAAGAGAAATAGAAACCTATCATACATAAGCCTATCATGTGTGAATGAATTCTGAATTATTTAAGCTGGCTTACAAATTTAAAATGAAAATCAAGCACCCCTGTGCAAAAAGTAAGAATAGCGTCTAAAGTTTCACAGGAGAAAAAACTTTACTTCCGGAAACTTGGAAACAGCCTTTGGTATTTTTGGTTATTTTTATCACCTCATGACAAACAAATCCTTCTGATTTTTAATAAACCCACTTGCATTTTCCACAGTTTGCATAACTGACAATTCTTTAAAAAAAAAAAATCAACTTCAAATACACCAAGCTCAAAATAGAATTTTGGAGAAGATCATTTTTATATGGAAGTCATCAAATCACAGAGAAGACTGTTTTTGCAGCCTGTTGTTCTCCAGGGCTTGTTCTTTGAGCAACTTTTCCAAGAGCAACATTGGTTCTGTTTGCAATTCATCTCTCCAGTGAGCATTTTTTAACTTGAAGAAGTGGCAGTGGTGGTGGGAGGGGAGGGGGGAAATGAGAGGCCAGAAGACAAAAATGTGGACATGTTTAAAGCCGGGGTCCTACAGGAACGAGAGGGTTCAGCTTTGCGTGCATGCGAACGCATTTTGGATTTAAAGGAAGTCTCGCTTACAAGGCAAAACCGCTGGCGGTGTGAATTATACAAGCCCAGCTTCCTCCAGTTTGGCAGGGCGGTGAGAGCAGCCACTGTGGTTTGACTCTCACTGATAATAGCCGACCCTCCCTCCACCCCCTGAAAACTCAGCGCTCTAAAAATAAGAAGGAAGCAAAAGGAGAGCCATTTCCTTGCCAACGCCAGTAGCTGGGAGGCCTGGAATGATGCCATTAGATACCCTGCTATTTATTGCCCATTTCCACCCCATAGGAAGCTTGGGGAAGTAGTTGCCAAAAGAAAAAAAAAGAAGGGAGAAAAATAAACCTTCCTGTTTGGCTTAACATTTGACAGGACAAAGTCAGATAATTCTAGCTCTACATTTTGCACGTTCTTGCCCACAGTTGTTTTCCTCCAGAGGTTCCTTCTGAAAACAAACAAGGATTTTTATACATCACTGCTTTCAAAGCAAACACAGGAAGTATCTTCTCCAGTCTCCTTCACTGCTTCACTCCCTCTTCACTGGGCACTTTCATTCTGGACAGCACAAAACCAGGAGTATTAAGATATATATGCTCATTAGTTCAGTTTCCTTCAGAAATTACTTTTTCATCAATACCAAAAGTTTTGCAAGTTAGTTGTAGTTTTAACAAGTTGTCTCAAATCAGAGACACGACTCTGGGGGAAGGAGTGGGAAAAGAGGAATTAACTGAAGAGAACATTATTTGTTATGTCCTCTCTGTCCAGATCAGAGAGGATTCAATTTGGTCTCCTGTCTGCCCAAGGAAGGTCATACCTGCGAGGCTAGAAAGGTACTTCAGCAGCTTCTCCTAAAGTTGTTACACTTTATTTAAATCAAGGATTAATTAAAAGGATCAAGAGAAACTATCACCTGGTGGAGCTAAGTTAGTCACCTAGCTCAGGCTCTCCATAGCCTGCTCCTTTGAGGAGTTAGGACTTACATCAGAAATGACAATAAAATAGAGAAGCTGTCAAAGGTGGGATTAGATGAGTGTCTGGACACCTATTTTATGTGTCTGGTCCAGATTGAAGCTGGCTAAGAAATGGTCCTGATAGAGCCCAGTTCCCAGTGCAGAGGCAGTCCAAACAGTGATGAAGAAGGGTAACCATCCACCATCTCCAGGCAGGCCACCAGTCTGAGTGATCAGGACAGGGCAGATTGAATCCTGCCTGACCCACAGCCTACAAACATGCCACAGGACAGAAGAAACTGCATATGGTGGGAACATGTGAAAATGCACCATTAGGACGGGGTGGGATGCATGTTTCTTGTCCTGCTAACAGTTTTAGGATTACAATAACAAATTCTTCTGCACCAGGACACAAAAGAGGAGACAGAGTGGGAAACATATCCTGCAACCCCTGCTCTGAAAAAGAGGCATCCACACAGGACAGCCAAAAGCCCAGTAGTCAGAGCTTGTAACTGAAGGAACAGGAACCTGAGAATCAAGACCTCATGTTTGGCAGGCACATCTCCCACATTCCCAGGAAAAGCTTTACCCTCCGGGGTATTAGCTATTCTGAGCTCTCTGCTCTGGCTTTCTACAGGAACTCGGTGCCAGATCACAGAAATTTTTCCACGCAAAAGTTTCATCCAAAGCGACAAGTTTCCGTGAAAAGTTTTGATGAAAAAAATGTTTTCTTGGAAAATTCCTAGCAAGCTCTAATCTTCACGTTAAATCATGGCCATGGATTTACAGCAGTGTGCTGCACACATGCTGACTGGAGCCTAGTAAAACTGTACCGAGCTCTAGTTCCTCCTCCAGCCCTCCTCTGGGACATGTAAAATCTTGCATCCTCTGGGTCCTACATAACCTCCTGTTCAAAAATGCAGTACTTTTTCTGTTCATTTTTTTGTTATTAATAAAACTCCTGTTATTTCTCAGGAGCAAAGCATCAAGACCTGAGTTTTTCTAACTTTCCCTTTTGTTCTCACCTAGTCACACCAAGCGATTCCCCCAGCAGGGATCATCTCAGATGTCCTCCTTGAATGGTGTGGCACAGACTTCACAGGCACAGAAAGTTTTCTGTTACTTGCAAAGGGTTACAAGCAGCTGAAAATTCTTCCCTTGCTCCCTGCTGTTTTGGAAGAGCAGTGCCATCTTTGAAATTAGTGGGGACAGCTGAAAACAGCGATGAATCTCCCTCCAGTGCAATGCACAATATCATGGAAGCTGCCTTGGTAGATGCAAGTGTTTGAATTGCAATTCTCAGCTTTAAAAGGATTTCTGCTTGCATAGAAATTAAGGTATATTCTCTTGGCAGCTTCCAGTTTCAAGAGGAAATGACATCTTTCTTTCACAAGCAGTAAAGATCAGGAGGCAGTTTAGCCCCCCACACTTCAGGTTTTTAGAAGGATTTTCTTCTGTTCTTTCCAAAAAGCCTGCAACCTTGCCACTCACAGTGCCATTATTTCCTTCTTTCAAAGGACAGCACTGAGGACTCAGCACAAAGCTACCTCTGACTGCATGTCATCCATATCAGAAACTGCAGATCCATGTTACGTTTGGGCTGAGGTACAACACAGTTGTCATACTGGCAACTAAAAAACTTATGAAAATCATATATTTCTACGTGCAAAAGACAAAGAACAGACACTGATGGCTAATCTGGCTTGAATTATCTCATCTTTGGTGTAGGCCAAGTGCAAGCACGTGGACAGTTCCCCTGGAGCAAGTGCTATGTAGTAAAATGTTGTTTCACAGCAACTCATCTGCATGCTAAACCTTTTCACTTGGAGCTACGGCTCAGGCAAGTCACAGTGTCGACCTGACCTTGACAAGAAGGAGCTGAAGGAATTGTGAGGCCTCAGTCTCTGAGCAGAGATTTCTTCCTGGCCAAGTATTGAACCCAGGAATGCTCATTTTTAAATATATCTCTCAACAGTCAGTGTGTATGTGAAACATACCTAGGAAGGGAATATACATGGGAGCTATTCAAGTTTCACGTAAAACCAACACCACTGACTCCACACAGTTTCCTCTTGCTTGAAAATAATCAAGGCTTGTGATACCAAAGCTTCAATCCCCACTCTCTCCCAGCACTAAATCCTGAGAATCAGTGTCAGTCAAGAGCTACTACAGTAGGCATGTTGCAGATGTATATGGTGATTGCCAATGGATTGTGACACCTCCCAGTTTCTGTGCAGGTCAACAGAATATGGAAAAGAAAATAATATTTTCCTCTAAGCCTCTTTTCCTTATGCTGTCAAAACATCAGCTACTCTGCCATCTCACCCTCCCTAGCTGATAGCACCCTGCACTTTTACACTGTTTGTACTTGCTCTGCTTAGAATTCAATTTCCTCTGGTGATCTGCATGCAGGCAAATATTGCCCAGGGCACTAATGTATATTTGTTCTTCTTGAATTGCACACAGAAATATTGTTGCTATGCGGCGAGCACAAAACAATCCAGAAGTCACCTGACATCCTCCATCAAACATTTAGGAGTCATCAAACTTAATTTCCCCTTTGTGCCATAAACCACCGAGAGGAAGCTTTAATAGATTGTATTATGTAACGGTTCTATAAAAATAGCAGGCCAGCACTGGAGCACTTCCTTCCTGAGGCCCAATAACCTATGCTGAAAGGATACACACTGGTTTCCCTGGCAACCATGAGAGATGACACTAGGGGAAAAACAGCAACAAAAGGACCATTTTTTGCTTAGTAAAATAAGGTCTGGCTTCAAGCTTGTGATACAGTGAATACAGAGTGCCTGACAGAGAGAGAACCAGTTAATAATTCTGCTCAGGTCCCAGTGACCTTGCAAGGCTGTTAATGCTTTTCATTTCTTCTTCTACTGCCTATGAAAAAAAAAAAAACCAAAAAGACCAAAACCACAACAGCAAGCTCACTTCAGCAACTATTAAAGTTTTAAATCTTTTTAAATTAAAAAGAAAAAAAACTAAAAGGAAAAAAAAGACATTTGATGCAGGACTGTGTCAGAGATTGATCTGACCTCCTAGCATTTCCACATTTCTCCCCTCCACTTGCATAGATCACAGGATTTTCACTTTTTGGTTCAAAAGACTCCTTTCTATTTCCAAGCCTGCCACACTTAGTACTCCATTGTCCAGCAGACAGCTGTTTTCAAGACAGGGCCTTTGCAAGTAACCAAAAAAACAAACTTCCTCCCCCAAAAAGACCTCACGGTGATACAACACCACACTAAAGGCACAATCCAATGAGGTAGAACACTTAACAAGATCATCTCTCTCATCCTTCCACAGCCCCATAGTCCCACAGGGAGCCAGAGAGAAAAGTGACAAAAATGGGTTTTTTTCAGTCCAACCATAAGGGCTGGAAGTTTCCTTGTGGCATAACCACATGAGCTTATTCTTGTCGCCTTCAGCTTTCCCTG
>NW_005054435.1:1398554-1418852 GCF_000277835.1 Geospiza fortis | reverse complement strand
ACACAAACAAGTTGCTTTCTTCACTTGCCCCTCAGAAACCTCTGGCACATTAGGGTATTACACAGTGCAGTGGCAGTGGGCAAACCCATGTTTTTGAGAAGATTAAAAAAAAAAATCAGTTGTTTTCTCTGCAATCTGGAAAGCAGCTGTCTAAAGCTCATTTCCAGCCTTTCTGAAAAATTCTCTTCCTCCTCCTTGTCAGTCAGTAACAAGAGGCAACACATTTGAACAGGAAATGTAGTGGCACATAACTCTCCTGCTGAGCAACTCCACCATCTTGAAGCAATCCTGGGGTCCTCACGCAAGCCAGAGAAATGTAACATGTCCTGCTGAGGAGGAAACCCAGGAACAGAGACACTACTCTATAGCAGCAGGTATCCTGGCTGGAAAGCTATTTCTGCCATTATAGAACCCTTGCTAAAAGCATGTCTTCAGTCTTCAAGTGGATATTTGGATATTGCTCTTCATTTCCTCTTGGAAGTGAAAAGGTGTTTGCTGTGGCTGTATTTCAGCAGAGGATTAAGTCACCCCTATGTGTTACCTACTTCACAGGATCACACACGTTCCTTTAGACCTGCTCACACCGGGTGAAACTCTCCCCTACACACAAGGCCAAGGCATTTAGGAGGTTAAACGGGATTTGAGGGGTGTGTAAGTCACTGTAGATGGATAAATTTCCCTCAAGATGATTTAATTCTGACACACTAGCCCTTTCAAACACATACATGAGGCCTTTATGAGGTGCCCAGTTTAGGTGGAAACAGATGAGAAACAAATTCTTCAAGGCAGTTTTGTGCAGACTCTCTTGTGCACAAATTCTGCCCAGTTCTGACTGGGAACTCATCACCAGGGCACTGGTGCAATGCTCTGTGGCTCCCAGCCCTAAAGTTAGCAACAACACAAGATTCCACAGCAAGGTAGCAACAGACCACAAGGAGAACTGTCACAGCGAAGTTCAGCTCCATGAAATCCAATTGCCCAATGGGATAGTCCCTAATCCAACATGGAACTCTGAATGGTGCAGAACAAGCAGCAGCGAGTGAACCTGGCACGGAGGCCCAAGAAGTGAAGAGCCCAGCACCAGCACACTGCCTGTGTGTGTCCATGCTCAGCCAGCAGCACAGCTGGTAGCTAGGGAGGCAGATGGAGTAAACCCTCAGGTGTCCTACAGCTCCTGCCCCTACCTGGGAGCTGCCAGCCCTGCAGCCACATTTGCTGACTTTGTTGCAGCCTTCATTACCGCGGAGAGAAAACCCTCTCTGTATCAGAAATGCCTCGCTGGCCGCCAATGGAGCAGCCGCTAACAGTGCCCGCTCCTACCCCGGCAGGGCGCCAGCTCAGGCACAGCTTACTCGCAGCCCAGTTACTTAGTTACTATGCTAATTAGGCACCTAAGTAGGTAGTGCATTAACGTGTCAGGGTTTCAAAAGTTAGTATGAGCTCACTGGGCATTTCCACTTCCGAGTCACAGGAATAATTAAACCAGTATAAATGCCTCCAAATGTAAGGCCCGTGTAAGACAGACTGTTCTTCTGAATTTTAAGGGCAAAAGCAAACAACATATCATCCTCAGAATATTTTAAAACAATAAAGGAGAATTCACAGTCAGAGGGAGTTAAGCCTACAAAATTACCCCCAATATACTTCAGACAACAAAACTACAGGCAACATGCAGCAGTCCTGAAGCAAGCTGTAACGAGGTGAAACAGACACCTGAGAGCATGCCAAGGCAGGTTAGTGTTGCCAATTAGAGCATGCTGAACTTGCAGCCACTAGTACCTGCTCACTGCCCCGCAGACACACTGCTGGCAGCAGGCTGTTAACATTTAACCAGGGCCCTGGGGCCGCTGCGGTGCCTTGGTGAGCCTGTGGAAACCTACACAAGCTCCCTGGCTTTAGGCTGCACCCATTTAGGGTTCAACACACAACCATGGCGCTCTTGGAAGATGACACTAGCAGCTTCTTACAGGATCTGTCCAGCCAGGAGCCAGGCCTGGATTGCAACAATTAGGCTAGTACTGATCCTGGTAATGACAGTAAGAATTAAGGACAAATATTTTTTACTCTCAAATTAGCCATTTTCCCAGTTTACCTATGTACATTTTATCATTTCACCACACCAGAGAGAACAGGAGCCCCAAAGGCAGGTGAAGCTTTTGATACTTTTAGGGCTGAGAGAGAGCAAGCTTCCAAAATAAAGTGCATGTCATGATCAGGTCCTTCAGATTTACATCTTAATCCTTCCAGTAACAAGGTCACAGCTTTTTAAAACAGGTGCCCATGCTGTAATATTTTCCCTTGTGGAGAAGCAGGTTATGTATGAAAACCTAAGAGTGTCTCAGAACAAATCACCCATCCCCAGCAGCCTGTCCCCCAGCAGTGGTACAGAGCAGATCTCTCAGGAGGAGCAGAAGAACTGGGTGAGCACACGCGATACCTCCTGGCAGTCTCCCAGCAGCCAACCATTTGAGGATCAGAGACTTCCTGTGCCAGACTCCTTTTTATCTATTTAGTCACCCTCAATTAATTTCTCTTTCATGAACCTGTCCAGTTGACCTTTGTACCCATAAAGCACACTATCTGGTTGCTCTAAGTGGATAGACAGGTATCCCTGGTATGTGAAGCAGCAGCATTTTACTGCTACTGAAGGGAGGAAACTACAAACCAAGAGCTTGTGCAAGGCTGCCTGCTTAACACAGCTCGTGATTTCCCCAGCACTGCCCCCCACCACGCAGGCTACGTGATGGAATCAGTGAGGTGGGATAAAGCTGGACGCCTCAGTGCTACCAGGCTTGTAGGGGCACAACAATTAGAAGCTGGAAAACAATTCAGGATTCAAGGGGGTTTTCTGATGGCTGAACTCAGCCTCTGAAGTATCTTAAAGGAAGCAGGAGTTTGCTGGTGCATCCCTATTTAAAGCACTATAAAGGTGCCTCTGCAAGATGCATCAGAGGACAACATGGAGAAATTCATTCCTTAGCTCCAAATCCACAAGGAAGAAAACAGTGACTGAAATCATCAAATAGCAATCTTTAATTAGTGCCTAATGAGCTTGTTGTGATGACAAGCTTGTTGTGATGACACATTAAATGAAGACAGGGAAAGAAATGAAGCAGTATAGAAACACTTCAGACACACTACCATGGCTTTGAAGCCAAAGTTCCATCAATTCTCATCACAGCAAGAAAGATCTCATAAGACAAAAATAAACCCACCAGAACCATCAAAGCAAAAGTTACTCTCTCTTGGCACTACTGAAATATTCATCCATAACCCTCCTCACTGGTGTGCCAGCAAGAACTGCAGTACTTAAGTCCTACTTGAGCACAGAAAACAGCCTTTAAGTGGCATTGAAGTGAAGCAAAGCAACCATGCAGACCCCTTGGACAGGAGAGAATTCTGCCATCTGTGCTCAGCATCTGCATCTGCTCAATGGATCAGCATCTGTTACTGTGTGCAGCAGCTGAGCAAAGCACCTTTCCCTCTGGAGGCTTTTTCCATGCTGAAACTGAGGCCTCACCCAAGCCAGTCCTCTGATCACAAAGAATCACTATCACTGTTAAACAGATCCAAAATTAACCCAAAAAGAAGTAGAACTTGAAGACTCTTTTAAAAAAAGCTTGGAAGATCCCTAAAAGGAAGCCCTCAAGAGGACAGATTCTTGAAGGCCTCTAATTTATTCATTCTGCATTGAGCAACTTTGAATGTAAACCCGAAATGTACAAACCGGGTCCCAGAACAACTACATTATTAAAAAAAAAACCCAAACATGTCACAGATACTTTATTCCCGAGACTAAAACCATGGAAAATCACCTAGCATCTTCAGTCTCTTGCCTGGAACACAGGCAGAGAATGCTTTTGCAGCCTGCAAAAGGACAGAGAGGGAAAGGTCACAATCTCACCCCTGCTCTGCACCAGTGCACACACTTCATTCTTGGTAGGGATGCTTGTGCTGTCTCTCTGATTTACACTCCCCAGAGACTCCTGGAAGGAGTGGAGTCTCTGGAATCCTGTCTGAGCCAGCCCAAGCAGTGTAAGGATTCCTAGAGTATGTAATCCAGGAATACCATCCCCTACCATGCCTCCAAAAGCCACGGACAAGCCTTCTACATGCAGATATTCACATTCTCTAAAAATAGAAATCCTTATGCCTGCAAGCACATCGCACCACCACGTATGAGTTTCTATCACTGGAAGTGCTGAGGAGCCTGCCAGGGTGACAAGGCACACTATGAATCAAACCTGAAATAGGCAAAGATAATGGAATTTTTTTTTTAAGGGAAAATGAGATCTTATGTGTCCAGCACTGAGAACTGAGTCTACCTAAATCACAAAAAAGCTCCATGTTCCCTGCTGCTCCCAAGGATAAACTGTACTCCAAGCAGATCCTGTGCTGTTAGCTGTTAGTTCCTCCAGGCAACTACTGCAGGGAAGTTAATTCTGTTTCCAAGTCACATCTTCAGGGCTCCTTTTGCATGTTTGCTGTCAGGCATCCAGCACATCAAGGCAAACATTTGGAATAAAGCCTTGGGTGCAAGCCACATTTGTTGCTAAATAAACAAAGCCAATGCTACAAAAAAAAACCCAATCATGCTTCAAGGTATAAAGCAACAGGGCTTTTTGGCCAAAGAAACACCCACCCCCGAATCGTATCCCCCATCTGGGAAGATACCTGGGCAAGTGATCCCACTGCTGCCTGAAGCACTGATAAAGGCCAAAGGCTGGGAGTGGCCAGGAGAGGAGATAAGCCATTGGACTGACCTAGCAAATCACACCCTTTGTTCGGCTCGTTTCCTGGGGATTTGAAACAGCTCTTCCTATTCTCTCTAAACCCAGATAAATAAAGAGTGATAGCTTTAGAGCTTTTCAAGCGACAAGAGCAGGAGGAAAGACAGGCCTGTAGTAAGAGGCTTTAACGAGGGCACTATCAGCTGACATAGGGACCTGTATATTGGCTTATTGAGCAGATTCCTCCCACGAACAGTGACAATAGCCTGTTCGCTCACATCCCACTCCAGTAAAGCTTTAGTACTTCCTGTATCCATGTTCCTGACTAATTAAAACAAAACAAAACCAACCCTACCACAACCAAAAAAAGCCAACACCATCCTGAAAAGGCCAACCTACAGCACAGGACTGCAGGGGGAAGATATTAATTTTCAGTGCTGCAAGCCCCTCATGAGTCTTATCTAGTCTCAAGTATCTGATAAGTATCTGACAGCCCATGACAATATCCAAGTACTGAAATTTCAGTAGAACACTGAAAAAAAGGCAATAATAATGTTGCAGGTTGCATGGGACAAAGAGTGTGCAATTAGAGAAGAGCAAAGAGCTGGCACAGAGCACTACAGCCCTCTCCATGGCACCTGTTCTTACTGGTGCTACACCACCAGAAAAACAGTGGTGCTACTTGAGCATTCTGAAGGACTGGAAATGGCATAATTGAGCTGCAACATATTCACAGAAATATTATTTGCACTTTTTCTTCCAGATGTTCCCACACCCTCCATCTAAGCTGAACAAACACCCACAAAAAGGTTTGTGGTTAGGGCAAAAGTAAAGCCATTATCAAATTTCTCTGAGACTGTCCTGGAAGTTTACATTGTGAAAGGAAAATCAAATTTTATGCATCTGATTATGAACACCACACATCTCAAAAAGTAAACATGGCTAGCCTGATTTGGGACTATGCAGGACAGAAAACATTCAACAACTATAGGAAGAAATGTATTTAACACGGGGAGTATCGTAAATGAACTCTAAATTCTATCAGCTTCTTTTCACAGTTCTTACTCACTGGAAACAACTCTTGTCTTTAGTTTGGTTCCTTTAAGTTCAGCTCTTGTCTGAATGTTTTGTGCTCTTATATAGCAGTACTGACAAAAATGGGTGCAATGTTCCATAATTCTCTACAGGTGGATAAGGAATTGTCTCTCTATCATGCTTCTCAGAGTCCCTCTGTGCAATTCAACAGGTGTATCAAATATTTCCAGTTATCCTCTCACAGTCATAAAAGCAAAAAAGAAAATTAAGGGCAAAAATTTAAATACTACAGCTGGAATACAGAAAGCTGAACTTATTAATAGATTTTGGACAAAATATATAAAATGTGTTTTGTGAAAGTGTGAAAGAAATGAAGTCAGCTCTAGACCAAAAGGTGTGTGTTTTGGAATTTGAGGGGTTTTTTTCCTTCTAGGACTCAAAAAAGACTTCTTACTTTGAAAGAGGTTTCACAACTTTAGGGCAGATCAGTCAAGCAGACAAATACATACATGATGGCTACCAGAACATATATCAGCAAATGCTGTCCAAGTTTTCAAGACAAGTGGATTTGAGTCCCAGCAGTGAATGGCTGGTGTGTTCCCAATAAAACACAAACCTACCTCCTTTCAGAGTTTGACCAGGAACACATTTTTAATGAAGTCAGTGAAGAAAAGGTGTCCCATTCAGTGTATTTGCCTACTTTGAAAGGTCTGACACCAATGAGCATCTCAACAATTATTCTAGGAAATAGATATTTTCTCCAAGCACTTTTGCTGGTTTAAACAAAATCGTCAATTTTGCTCAACTTCGAGATTCAAGTAAACTAAAAACCTCAGAATTATTCTCAGGTCAAACCCTTGAGATCCAAAGAAAAAGGGCTAATTTCACATAGTTTGGTACTGAATCATGTGGTAAAGCTGGGCTCACACAGTAGTTTTTAGGACAACATGTTTACACAAAATTGGATAAACAAAATCTGTGAAGAATTCACCCACAAGTGCATTTTAAAAGAGTTTATTCTTGGCACAGATGGGGACAAATCCCATCAGCTTGAGTAGAAAACTCACCTGTTTATGCCAGGACTGACTTTGTTCTCCAGAACCTGCAAAGATGAGGCAGAGGAGCAGCATCCCCACAGCAAACTGAAGGTTCCTACCTTTGTGAGGTCACTCTTTTTGATGAGGTGAACAGCAGTGGTCAACCAGGATGTGGGTTGCTGTGGGTTTTCAGAGATATTCACCAGCCATATTTAAGCAAAAAAAAAAAGCACACTCCTTCTGTCCATCTTAAGGGCTTGTTTGGAATTATAAAGACATATGGTATTTTTAGAGGCTGAAACAAACTGACTCACACTCACCACTGCCAATTGAGAATAAGGCACATTTACTGATGTAACCAATGTTCCACTTCAATCTGCTTTCCCATCAAACCTCAACATTTTATTTTAGCTGCAAAAAGGTTTATTAAAACCCTGTGGCTACATGATAATTCTCTCAACTGAGAAATGCAAGGCTCAAAAAACCCAAACCTATGCAGCTGCACTCATTTTAAAATCACCTTAAGTCGCATAGCATTCCACAGAGTTCATATTTTATTGTGGTGTTTAAATGAAAAGAAAACCAGTTGTTCCTCTGATTATTTTTTTTTTACACACCCAAAATCAAGGAAGTATGGGGTAATATCTCCAACTCTGTCACCAAATCCGCTTTGTGGATTCCTTTTGCTGTCCTTAACTGGCCGAAAATAATGATTTGTATTTGTCTTACAACAGCACCTTTGCCCTCTTCCCCACAAGCTCAGGTTTTGTGTTTTATGAGTTAGACATAGCTGCTTACCCACCCATTTTAGCAAGAGTTGGAAGTTTAAATCCTGGAACCTGAGATGCATGGGGGGTTTAAAACTTGTTAGATGGAAGATTATGTATATGTTGAATTTATCAGTTGGTTGCAAAGATACCTCTTACACATGAAGCAAGAATATCTTTGCAAGAAGATACCCAAGATAGGATATTTTAATTTTCTCAGTGTTCTGCTCCCAGTGAAGCAGCTGAGTGAATGACACACCACTTTTCTCCTAGATGACAGCAAACAAAAAGCACAGGAAAAATTTATACTGTAGTGAATCACATGCATATTTTGACTGGTGGAAGCTCTGCCAGAGAATGGAAAGAAGGATTAATTTAGTTGGTTTATCCCTTCCTTCGACTTCCACACAGACTAACACAGTGGCTCCTCACAAAGGCTGCCCACAGGCTGGCGAGGCTCCAGGCAGGCACTGGTGTGTGCCGGCTGTGGATCAGACAGCACTTTGTCCTGGCCAGGATGTGGTCTGCCTTTGTAACGAGGCCCATGCAAACGGGCGCCCATCGGCCTCTGCAGCCGCCTCTGGCAAACACCACTTGTCCCCTCGCTAGACATAAATGAACTGTAACTACCTCAAAGGAGAACAAACAACATAAGAAAAGAAGGGGAAACATCCAGATTTAACCAGATTAACGATAACGGCTCTCCCGAGGGAAGGCTCCCTGAAGAGGAGAATTCAGGGACTTATTAGCAGCCATTAACCACGTTTCTGGTTTGTGATGTGCCATGCAGTGAAAAGTACAAATCTATGACTTCCCCTGTAGAATAATTTAGGGAGGATTATTAGCTTCACAGAAGACAGATTAGTCACAGCACAAACTGCTGCCCTAAACATTTCATATTTATTTTGCATCCCCAGCATCCTGCTAAAAATAAAAGGGACAGGAAAAAATATCTGTGCTGGGCTTAGAAGCAAATGCACATCATACTATGACCATCACCATTCCTCTGCTGCACTAAATACTTGTTATTCATCTTGAGCCCTTATTTTTGTCATTTCGCTTAAGCCTGGAACACATGGACTTCAGGAAAACTGCTTCTTATCAGAAATTGCTATCACAATGTTTGTATTAAGAGAAAGAGAACAATGAACAGCAAGGGACTCAGATATTTTACTCAAACTTTCTTACCTTAGTCCTGCCAGAATGCTGTTAATGCATGATCTTGGGAAGAAAGATCGACAGAATTTCCGCTGCGTCTCATTTTCAGGGATGCAGGACTCCATTTCTGAAAGCAGAGAGATTAGGGTGGCTGAAATCTGAAGTACAGATACTGTGCTGGGAGAATGGGTGCTGACAGCAGGCTCTTAACTCATCAGCAGATACAGGTCTTGTTGACTGTATTTCAACTCAGTCATAGAAGCAAAAACCCCGTGAAAGGAGCAAGAAACAAGGAGCAGCCAGACTGGCCTCCCTCATGATTAACCCAAGATAACCATCTCTACCCATCTACAGACTCCATTGCTTTGGATAGAGAAAACACAGTTTTCTGGGGACTATTGGACCCAGATATATCATGTTTGGATAGTGGTGCACTTGCACCAAATTAAAGCAAAGCTGTGCTAGGCGCATCTTATTTCAGATGCAGCTGACACAGAAATAAAAACTCCTCTCAGAACTCTGAGCTGTTCAGGAACTTGAATATCAGTGCCCAAGTGTGAAAGACCACAGCTCCCCCCTCCACTTTCTTCACAGATCTCAGGCCCAGGACAAATTATGCAAATAATAAAAAGTAGAATAGTTAAGTATGTTGGCCCCACCATATTTGCAGCATCCTCAGGCAAACAGATTCCTATTCCATCCTGACCTCATCACAGAAGATGCTTGAGACCACTTCCACTAAGACTCTTCACCAAACTTCAAATCAAGGTGACACAGCCACCTTTTATGTGCCAAGCAATAAAACAGAAACTAATAGAATTTGGGCTATTCCAGAATAAAAAAACCTTTCTGTTTCCAACTCTATTCTTACAGAATGCCATCAGTAAGAGCTCCCAACATTAAGCAGATATCAGTTAGCAAACCCTGTGCCAATAATTTAATCGAATTTGAACCTGTGGTCAGCTATTCCTTCTTTGGGAAAACTGAAGGCCCTTCACCTTCCACAATTTGTTAAATGGAGATTCCCCAGCTGCCAGGCAGAGACAGACTGTAAACTGCATCCAAACTACACTGATAACATCCATCAACAGGTGCTTGGCACAAGGCAGCTCCCTGCTCCTGGTTTGGCAAAGAGCTTCTCCAACCAGAAAGGGGGTCTAGGGGGTCCAGGTTGCTCAGAACAGAAGGGGCTCAACAGTGCTTGCCGTGCTGCTCAGTCAATGATTTGGGGGCTCTTTATGTACTAAAACCTCATTGCTTGCCCTGCTGGTGCTGCTGAGGGTCAAGTCAGGAACAGATCCAGCAAAGGCTGACATTATTCCAGGGCGCTCTGAATTGGTGCACTAAGAACTGTTGTGACAGAATCTAGCCAAACCTCTTTTTCAATTTCACTTATATCAACACTGGGGTCATACAATATACTAGAACAGCCTTCCAGAAAAAAATTATTATCTTTGGGATTTATAAATCTCACTTACACACTTACAAATCACAAAGACTCTAGTTTGGCAATAACACTTGTCTGTGTTATTGCACAGTCTCCAGGTACTTCTTGCTTCTCATTCTCTTTCAAATGTTTTTGTCTCCCTGGAGCACCACCCCCTTCCCCAGCCAGTTCCACTCTGCTCCTAATGGAGAGAGGGTTAAATTTACAAAGTGTTTTTATAAATGCAAAATATATTTTCATGCATCTGACAGTCCCCAAAACTACCGGTCATATAAATTCTGCCAATTTACTCTAATTAAAGCTAAGCAGTGTCGTGTGTGCTTAAACGGTCAATCTGTCTTGAAGTAATTACACCTGAAAGCAGGAATACATCAGTTTCCTTCTCCTGGAATTAAACTCAGATGGGGCAGCTGAGAAACAGTCAAGGGACATTTGCTAATGATTAAATCCAAATCACATCTCCTTGCAGTGCTCTTAGCAAGTACAAGCTGCTGCATGGATGCTGATGGATTTGTGGAGGAAGGAAGCAGATGGTACAAGGCACTTGTCAACACAGAGCTGCCTACACAAGACTCTCTCTCACACCCAGTGCTGCAGAGGCCTGTGCTCTGAAGCAGTGCAGCAAGGAGGCAAAATGAGACTCTGGCAGAATGTAAAATATATACTATACTTGCAATCAGAAGAGCCAGCAGGCAGAGCTCCTGGTGTGCCAGAGAACTCCCACCTTCCATACTACCATGTCAAAGATGTCTCTCATCCTTTGATGGTCTTTTCTAAAAGACCAAAGATGACTTTCTAGAAATAGCAACAATATTGACTCACTTAGGAAAAGATGAAGAGGCTGCATTGCTCCATCCAAATCCTCCTTCCTGCTCTTGTGTACAGGGCAAGGAGCACAGAAGGCAGAGAAGGAAAGACAAAAAAAGAAATCATTAACCACTAACCACACTTACACAACCATATTTTGCTGTGCCACTCAACAGCAGCACGTAACTCCAAATTCCCATAACTCCTGACACAGTGCTCAAAGACTGTTAGTCAGAAGGATGCTTACTTTGGCCCCCTAGGAGCTGACAAATTCCGCTTTATCTCCCTGGGATCTGATGAGCCCATCCTGTCACACGGGAAGACGATTATGAATGACAATGCAATGAGTAACTTCTTAAACAGGCAAAAAAAGTCTGACTTGAATATTCTGCTTAGATTCTCATCCTTTGCTGGTTCACTGATATGTGCTAAGTTTCCCAAAAGGAGGACACATCACTAGAAGACAAGGAGGAACCAAGTTTACTCCCATAACAACATATAAAAGCTTATATAGGATGCATCGCTGAAAGATTCACCTAAATCCATGTTCAGCCTCTGAAACCGTAGTTTGAAAGATGCAGTAAACTGTGAAAGGACAGGCCAAGGACCTGTGCAGCTCTTTAAGCTATCTGTGATTTGTCCATCCTCAAAACAAACTAAAAAAGCAGTTTTCTGTCAAGTTTATGCTTGCACTCCTTTTACAAGAAGTGAAATTCTGTTGCCTCCCATTATCCCATTAATCATCTTCCTTATTTAAACATAAACATGGTTTTATTCGGGTTAGATTAAAATATTCTGAAGGATACCTATTTAGGAGTCAGAATTCTTTATTCCTTAATTATGATACAATCCAGCCATACTCATTGGAACAGGCCAGTTCTTTCTATCCCTCTGAACTGGGACCTTTCCAAAATGCCAAAACCAGATCTCTTCTGGTGTACCTAAAATAATCCACTGGCACTTATCTAGAAATATTCTGGGTTTTCAAAATGCAAGCAGCAGAAATCACTCAGTGACTGAATGTCATAGTTTGTGTTTTGTTAAAATATTCCAGAAGATTAACCTGCTAAAACACTTGGGGGTGGAGGGGGTGCCTTTAAAAGTTGCTTTGGCATTAAAAAGCATGCAGTATCAGGCACAGAAGAGAAGGGAAAAGACAAAACCAAAGAACACAGTTTTCCATTATCAGAACAAGGCAAAGTGGGATCAGCTGCTTTTTGAAGATAATTTGCTGTTGTGAGAGACCTCACATAGTCCCCAAGGCTGCATTTTCCATTCCAGTCTCGCCGTGGAGTATTGGTTGCAGCAGGACTGTTAATCACTGCTAATTGTGAGGACAGCACTGGGGCAGGAACAACTGTCCCCAGTGAAGCCAGCTGAACCAGTAAGTTCATTTGAGCTTCCTTAAGGGCTTTGGATGTTAGTGATTTCAGGTCACTAACAGGAGTGGGTAGGTAAGTGCCTGCCCTCGCAGTGCAGGACGTTAGGACAGTAATCCTATTTTTTTCTTATTTTAGCCCAGCTAACAACAGAATAAATTAACTTTTACCATTAAACCTGAACCAAATAGCCTATATTCCAAGTGTAAGGCTTCTCAGCCACAGCTGTCTTGCCCTTTAAAAAAAGGAAAGGAAGAAAAGCCAAGTAAATATTCTCTATGGAGACATTTAAGATTCCCTTCCTTCCCCGCAGCAGCAGTAATGTATGTATCTTCATCTTTTGGACTTTTTCCAAAGTGCTTAACTTTGGAATCTACATATTATGCTTGCCACAGCAAGTGTCTCTTTAGACTAACGCTCCTCTCCCATAGAGGTCTAAATTCTGTCACTCCTTTTCCCCAGAGTTTGCAGTAATGACTGGACAGCTTCTCTGCAGCAATTGTGGTCTGTCAGAAAAAACAAAGCAGAGGAAGTATGTATCATTTGGCTGTGTCCTTAATTTTAGTGTAACAATTCCATTTTTAGGTACAGAGAGTCCATAATAGAATGGGCATATCCGACTTTAGCACACAAAGCTCTAAATAAGACTGCTGCTTTACAAAACCACAGCACAGAATGGCAATTGTTTCTAGCGTGGTAACCGCAGTGATTGAGAGATGCCCAAAGTAACTTGTTTTTTAAAGGGGAAACTTCAGTCTGTGGTGGCAAGCTCTGAAACCACCGATATAAATGGATTAGGCCGTGAGCACAGCAAACAATAGTCCCATTACTTTGGCTTAGGTCTGTTTTAAGAGAGCTAGAGAGTACTTAAGAAAAAAATCTCCTTGGTGTTTCCAATATCACTGCAGGGCTGGGCAGGGGCAGAGATGCTTTCTGCAGGCTCACACCAGGATGTGCTAATATTATCAAGCCTTTTGCTTTGTTGTCGTGCTATTCTTACTTAGCTTCTAATGCTCCATGAATGCATGACTGCTCTTTCCAGTCCACATAACAGCTATATTACTGGAGGTTCCAGCCTGTTGTTTTTCTTCGAAGCTAGGCTTCAGCCTTGGTTAATGTTTGCCCAGAAATATGTAATTGCGGACTTCCTCCTCATAAACCGTTCCAGAGCACAGGCTGCCATCCTTCCATGTTATTATTATCTGTGTGCCTGCAGGCTAGAGCAGGGTGTGCTCTCCCATTTGAGAGCAGAGATAACCCTTTCCTTGCAGGAAAGGCACTCAATGCCTTGGATTGAGGCAGATGCTGCTAAAAAGAAGTGACCTGAAAGCTTTACTGGTGTTATTTTCTGCCCTCAGATTAAGGAATAAAAATACTTTTAGCACAGGCCTACTATGTCACAAATAAGTGTAAAGGGAGCTGAGTATAAAATCAGAATAATTGGAGTTGGAAGTGGCCTAAAAGATCAGGGGCAGGGGCACCTTCACTATCCCAGGTTGCTCCAAACCCCATCCAGCCTGGCCCTGAACACTGCCAAGGATGGGGCAGCCACAGCTCCTCTGGGAAACCTGTGCCAGTGCCTCACCACCCTCACAGTAAATGGACCTTTTAACCCATTTAATTCATAGCACTGTGTATACTTACTCGTGCTTCTTAATTTTTTATTTCTGATTATCTGTGCATTTTTTTTAAATCCAAGTTAAAAAAACAAGCTTATTTTCTATATTTTCCCCATATCATTAAATAATGTCACCTACAGAAAAAAAGTAAGAAACCTGGAGTAATTTTTGTATAAAACTCAGATTTTCAAACAGACAGTGGGATATTAATTCAGCATAAGCATTTTCTGGAGAAGCAATCAGCAAACTGAACACATACTATCTTAATTTTGGGCACGGGTCTTCAGTGCCAGATATGCAGTATCAGCAATGACAGCAAAGCCCCAGGCACTAGCAGAAGGTAGGTAATGTTCAGGATTTACAGTGGTAAACATGCCCCTGTAAAGAAAGCTGCCTGATTTTGAGCTACTGAAATAGATTTAAGAATCTCTCCTCTCCTAGGAATTGCCCACATCTTCCATGGATACCATGAAGAATCCAGGTCACAGTCTTTGCAACATTATGTTGAATGACCAGAAGGTTTGCAATGAAACAAACTCAAGAAACACAAGAAATTAAGCAGATGAAATCTCTCCAAATAGTTTGTAGGCAACAGGTCTTCTAAGGTCTTGCCCAGATCCCTGCTGGAGATAGCCTGGCATGCTTTCCAATCTTGACATTCCCTCTTTGCCCTCAAACCATCCAGATCTGGGACCTGTCAGAGTGTGTTAAAGCTCACATCCAGTCTATTCACCTGGATTGCCTTGTTTCAAGGGTAAAGTGGAAGCCAATTTGAGCCCAGGATCTCACCCTGATATAGATTCAGGGTATGTCTGGCACACGTACTTAGTCCAGGAATTGGGAACACCTCCTAGGTCAGGTGTGGTCTGAGGGGTTCACTGTCCTTGAATACACAGATCACAGGAAACAGGGTGGGTCAGGCAGAACCTGCACACTAAACTAAACAAACCCGTGTCCAGCTCCTCTGCTCAGAAAGATTAGTAAATATCTTGAGTGCAGTGAACTAAAGCAGTACCTCAGGTGGAGGAGTAGTACAGTGAAAAACCTTCATTTCCTCCCAGATTTAAATTCTTTAACAAGAGCAACAGCTGGAAAAATTTAGCCATCACTTAAACCAAAAGGTATCTTTATTTCTGACAACTGCTGGGTTTGAAACACGATGTTTTTAGTAGCTTTCAGATGCCTCTTCTTCCTGAGCTCACTACAAACTGCAGGACAGTTCAGAGAAGGGCTGTGTTCCACATAAAAATGAGATACAGCAGAAAGATATTTTAAAACAGAACAGAAAAGTAGTGACAGCTTAGAGAACAGACTTACAGCTAGTAGGTTATTTTTGGAAGGAAAGGCCTCAGCAAGTCTCAGGATAACAAGCCAGAGCTCCAGACACATTGAGGACAGACTCTCACAGAGAAATTACTGAAGGGCCAAGAGTTTACTCTCAAGCCAGTTGTGATTTGCCATGCAAGGGAAGTCACCTAGTCAGGCTGAAAGCACACATGAAATGGAAATTATCTCCTGAATCGGGAGTAGCTTTCCATGACTGACAAACCCATTGTCAGTTCAGACTAACCCATGTGACAGTCATCCTCATGTTGTTACAGCCTGCCCTAAGACATCCCCCTATAAAAAGGAATACATGATTTAGCAAAATACTCAAAAAAGGCCAATAGGAGTTTGCTTCAGTAAGGAGCCACTCAAAACTGGAAGACAAGCTACAGGACCGGGCCCTGGCAATCACAATATTAAAAAGCAACTGGAGTGGGATAATTTTTGAGCATGAATTCCAACAAAGCCAGCTTGCTGACAGAAGGTTGTTCAGCTACCGAAGATTTGTCCTTGGATTCCTGTTGAAATCAATCCATAAAAATCATATTAAAGGATTAGGCATCAAGCATTTGTGTGTTGATGTGCATAAGAAATTCTTTGCTCACAGACTGCTGACCTTACATTCTTAAGAGGATCTTTTGCCCCATAATAAAGTGTTCACTGTCAACAGTAATTCTTGCGCTTCATGCATCTGTTGACAAAGCCTGAACAGGAAGCTTTTCTGCAGGTAAAAAGTTTAAATGCTGTGCTTCCACAAGGCCTTTGTCCAAAGCATGATGGAGGATTTGGACATTTTGGCGAACAGCGAGGTACCAGTCGTGATATTTATGCCACAAGTGAACTGTGAAACAAAGAGATGCCACGCATTTACTTCAGAAGCTTGGTAGTTCAGGAATTAAACAGTTCTCCTTGCATAGCTACCCTTCTGTTATCATCTGTATTCCTTTAGGCACAGACACACTTCTATAGCACAATTATGCAGAATAACTCATGAGCACACAAGAGTGCTTATATTATGTCAACAATCCTTGCTTGTTGAATTAATAAATTTAACCTGCACTTGTTTTTATAAAAATGCACCATTTCAGGTGTCTGCAACACTGATTTCCCAAAGCACTGAAATCATCCCTGTGCATAAGCTGTGCACAACACTGAAGGACCAAAATGACATGTCCAACATAAGCCACCTGTGTTAGCAGGGAGCTCCGAGCAAAGAGATTTAATAGAGACCCAGAAAAAACACATTCTACAATTGGCTGACCAATTCCCAACCACGTAAATCCAGGGAAGAACTGGGCACAAACCTGGCCCACAACTGCCTTGTAGGCTGCAGCTGCTTGGTCAGAGGAGGAACAAATCAAATTCTCTCACTGCAGACAGGACTGCACTCTCTGTCTTCTTTCTCTCCAGTCATGCAGGAGTATTGGTGGCTTGGCAGGATTGAAATCCCTGCAGAAACATGGGGGGCAGACAAGGTCTGCTGTGGTCCCTCGCTCTCCTACTGTCTCCATGGGGACAAGGTATCCGATGTATTTAATCTTCTCTGTCCATTCTGTCTGCTTAAAAAATAAATCTCTACTCTGATTTCTTACTGCTGGCACCTCCAGATGTTTCTTTGCTTAGGAAAGTTGCACCAGTTCACGCTAAAGCTCTCTACAGATGCGAATCATTTTGCATGCCAAAGATTTGTTTTCTGCCTGCAATTAAACTAAATGCACTCAGCTACAGAAGTTACATCCATTGAATTGGAACTGGTGTTAGGAAAGGCCAACTTAACACAACTTGCCAGCTAGAAATTCTATCTCCAGCCCTCTGCAGATAATTTCCTAGCCAGCCCCTTGTGAAAATGTCCTGCTCAATGGTAATTGAATTTACTGCAAGAAGATGGAAACAACAAATACGGGAAAATAACCGAGCTTCATATCTTTGGGTAAAATTGAGTGCTTGTGGCTTCCCCAGCTCCACAGCCTGCTGTGTTATACCTCATCTATCAGTCCCAAAAGCATCTTTTACTTTTCACAGAATAGTTTACATTGGAAAGGACTCCTGGGAGGTCATCTAATCCAACTCCCAGCTCTGAGCAGGTCCAGTTAGATCAAGTTGCTCAGGGACTTGTCCAGGAAATAAGAGATTCAGTATTAAAACACTGGGAAAACCATGAAACATTTGAAGGAAATCACATAGAAAAGTAATTAAAGTTAACATATGGAGCCTAAAGAGAGAGGCCCCTAGTTTGACTCCATTTCCTAGATCCCACTCCTACCTCAGACCACAGGTGCTAAAACCAGGAGTTCTACACATAGAGTTCAGAGCTTGAGGAAAGATAACAATCACAACCAGCCCTGCATGGCACAGCATGGTTTCACCAACAATTGCTTTTGCATTTTGGGAAATGCATTTTTAGGACAGCTGTCCTATAAGCAGAGAGATCAGGTCCCAGCCTGATGCAAACCAATGCTTACCAGCTGATACCAACTGGGAAACTGCCTTACTATTTGATTCTGTCAAGCAAATTCTCTGTAAGAAAATTTTGCATCTTCTGCTGAAATGCAAGAGACAAGCAGATTCTACCAGACATCCCCTGGTTCATACTGAATCACTGCTAGCACATACATTGGAGTCTTACTGAAAAACAAAGGACAGAATGCAGGGTAACAAGCGATCAGTCACGTCTGACACGCACACTGTTTCCACAGAATTACTCATCTCTGTGAGGTCTGATAGATGTTAAAGGATTTTTCCTAATTCACACACAGATGCCTTGTAAATAAATGGCAACTATTCATATGACTAAAGAGTTAGTTCGTAGGTATTTTTGACAGAAAGAGCTCGTGGAGTTTCCAATAATGCCATCCTCAAAACATAAACTGCGCACTTCCCCTCCTTTCACTTGTTTTTCAGGAAATCATATTTTCAGACTTCCTGTGGCTGACACAGGCTGGGTAGGTCAGGCTGTGCTGTATCACATCCCACAGCATGTGGCAGAGTGTGAGCTTCCCACGGTGATGCTCCACAATGCAGCAGGTGAGAGAGTCAGACTGGGAAATGCAGAGCAGCTTTGATTTGTTTCAGTTTTTTCACTGCTGGCATGACGTACAGTTAAACAAACTGCCTGCCAAGGGAAATAGGAAAGGGATGCTCTGAGCTTAACTGTGTGGTTAGCACATTACATCTTTCTAGGAGTTAACCTACAAAGTTAAATCCAAATGATGGATTTGGGCATCTCTCACTGGTAGCACCATCTGCTTTCACACCCTGACCTAGCTAATCCTAATCCTGCAGCGCTCTAGATTTTCATCAGCAGATAAATTCAGAATTTGATTCCTAGGACACTGCTTTTCTCAGCTCCTTTTTTAAAATTTATTTGGTGGGATTTTCAGGCTAACTTTTCTTCTGCCTACTGCACTTGCAAGCCTTACTCCAAGAAAACACACTGGCTGCGATCACAGGGTAAGATCTAGCCTGAGAAATCTTTCAAAAAGACTTCTTGGCAGCAGGTAGGGAAATCAGGCATCCCCAGCTCAGCCAACAGCTGTTTTCCTACAGTTTCCATGTCCCTGAAGACTGGTGATAGGGGAAGAAAAGTGCATACAGCAGGACAAGAGAAGAAAGATGAGGTGAGAAATTAATATTCCAAATGTTCACTGCAGCAAGGAGCTGGTGTCCCCCTCCAGACAGCTCAGTCTCCTAGATCTAGTGAGATCACTGTATTATCTCTTTAGCTTCCCTAATGCTTCACTATGCACAGTACAACAATCTCCAAAAGAACAAACTATAAGCCAACACCGCCCCATGTTCCTGACTCTGTAAGCAGCCCTGCAATCTGATCTGTTCATCCTCCCTTAGCAGCCAAGGCCTGTCCATTACCATGCAAATGCAACTCTAACCAATCCTGTTATTGCAAATAATTTTAGCAGAACAATGCAGCTAATAGATTGATTCCATTATTAGTGACAGCTTGGGACTGTGAACTAATCAATATCCCAGTGTGCTAAGGGGGGAGACAGCAAATCTAATCAAGACCCTACAGAACTTACACCTAGAATCCTAATTTACAATTAAAAGATTTGAGAATAATAGTTTACAATCAAAAGCTTTGATTCCCGATGGCCATTTTTCTACCTTTCAACCAACAACAATATACCACATTATACACATAATCAAATTATGATTTTATTGCTCTATAGATCTCTACATTCATCAGCACCATTTTCTCCCTACAAGGGTAAACAAATGAGAAAGGCAATTCAGAATCCTTTTGCACCTATACTTTGATGTCCACACCTCTGCAGGTTAGACAATACAGGGGGTGGTGACAAAGGGATTACAGCCAGATATCCCTAAATTAGCTTCCATTTATCTGCATATCCCATTCCTATTAATTACTCTGCTGTAAAAGTCAGCATGCCCAAGGTCAGTGCTGTTCCAATACTCAGATCCTGCACCTGGAACAGATGCTTTCCACCTGGTCATTAATTGCCCTCCCAACTGGCTACTAACACTACTTATGTGGACCTTGTCTTCCAATACACTGGGAGAGTTGTTCCATTTCTTTCTGTAGCCCGGTATTTGCCAAAAAGGCACCCATGCAAGTGGAAGCTGTTGCTACACTCATGCATTGCACAGCTCTGAATCGGGCTACACGCAGTGCTCTGCATTTTTCACCCACATGCATGCTGCAGAACCAATAATCTGCTCCTTCACTTAGGAATCCTTTGGTTCAACACACAAAAAAATGGCATTCCTTGTGAAGTCTAGAGCAGAAAGGGCAAAAGCAATGCAAGGAAAACTGAGCTTTCCATCTGTTTATGTAGCTATCTGCTGCACAAAGCCAGAACGCCCGGCCGGAGCTGGAGAGATGCATGAGTTGGCACACAGAGCAATCCACCTTCCGGGCCAGTTCAGTCCTGCTTCCTTCTACCCAGTTGTGCTCAAGGATTCCTGCAAAGGGAAAAACTCAAAGCTCCTCTGTGCACACACTCAGGCTGGACTT
>NW_005054435.1:1383308-1398539 GCF_000277835.1 Geospiza fortis | reverse complement strand
CTTTCTCCCCCCTTCTCCACATATTTCTCCCAAGTATATATATTCCAAGCTGGGATATAATACAGCAGAGTTTTGTTTAGACCTTCCCAACACCATGACTGTGATTTAGGCAGCAAAAGGATTAAGCCTACATGCCTTAGGAGGAGGCAGGACAAATTCTTGCTCAGCCATATGATTTATTTGAACGGTAGCAGACCTGGAAAAAATTTTAAAAGGTAACATGGGCAGACATTATACACAAAGGCACTTCAAAAAACTAATAATGCAATATTAAACAAACATGGAAAAGGGCATATTTGCCTTCTTATAAGGATTCTATCCTGTATCTCTCTGTACCTGCTTCTCACTGGCCTCAAACTGATCACTACTGGCACAACCATGGGCATTACAGTTTGCCATGCAGGATGTGCTTCAAAATGCCAGAATTAGCTCGAAACACTGCAGCTCCATTTCTTCCAGCACATGAAATATTAGCAATCAAGCTGCTCTTAGCCCTGAATAAAATGCATAAGGCACTTAGCTTTTGTTAACAATGCTTATTTTGGATGTGCAACTCAAGCAGTGATTTAGATCTAAATTCACAATAATCCTCAGTACAAAACTAGGCTTAAAAAAAGTTACTGAAGTCCAGATGCTAAAATAAAGCCTTAAGGAACAGCCCTGATTAGCTGCTGGGGTGTAAGTGCTCTACCCTTGGAATAGCTTGGCAAGGAATTGTCGGAATTCCTCCCTCCTCTTTCCGGGGGGAGCGGATGCAGTAACAGCTCCCAAGGGGACGACACTCCCTTCCTTTCGCCTGGGCTCCCTGCGGGGAATGAGTCTGGATTTGTTAGGCAGGACTGCGAGGAGAAGGGGGGGATGTAATCCTCACTCCTCACCGGATATGGACACAATCCGAGCTCAAGTTATTGACTTGTAACCTCACCACAAAAGGAACCATTTGAATTTTTGCTGCACTGCAAGGCTTGTGCAAAGGGCTGTTACTGAATTGCCAGGGCTTGCAGTGCCCCATGAGGCCAAGATCTGAGAGCAGTCTCGAACGTGTGCCCACTTTCCACTACAAAATCACTTTTTAAGGGCAAAAATCCATGTATGCAAATAACCCAAAGGGATTGTGAAAAACCCCAAAAAACTACCCATTTATGGATTGTGGGGTTTTGGAGGGGAGCAATAATTTTTTGTTGAATGCTTTAGGAATTTCTCCCCTCATTCCCCAGCATGACACAAACCTTCATCACCCCACCAGGGCCAGTATAATCTTCTTTTGGCACTCACTGTTTCGGGTCCTGGAGCCTGAAGTATGGCTCACCCAAAGCCTTGGCATCACAGCTGTGACTTCAGAAGGAAGATGATGAACTCAAGGCAGGTAGCAAGGAGCACTTCTATACCTTTATCTTGTTCTGACACCACACAGACAAAGCCTGACAGCACCGGTCTTCCCAGGCTAATCAGTGCAACCTTTGGCTCAAGTCCACAGGCATTTTGCTCATCCAAGCACCCCCATCAGGTTACTCATTAGGGCCCTTTGATTACAGTGCTGCATTCACCTCCACACCAGAGCACAGAGCACACAGAAAAATCAGGAAAGATTAAGGGAAAAGGCACCGTGGAAAGTAAAAAGTAAAGAACAAATTCCGGACAAGAAGAAACTAAATAAATTAGAACATGCCAACTGGCTAAGAGGGGACAGAATCAACATCTGAAAAATAATGAAATGGAATGATGTGGTAAAAAAGGGAATTATTTACTGTATGTAATAAAGGAAGTCGGGAAGCCTGTTTTAAACTGGCAGCAATTTAGAAACAAAAGGAAATGCTTTTTCATAAAACAATTACAGTGTGGAACTCAGTGCCCACAGGGGCTGGTCGAGGCAAAGCAGCACACAGGTTCAAATGGAGATCAGAGGAATGAACAACAAATACATCCAGGAGAAGCTACCAAGCACATGTCAGCCTCAGGAGCTGCTACACAACTCTTTGTTAGAAGCTGACAAGATAGAGCAGGGAAAGATAATTCCAAACACACATCTATTTTCTGAGGCCCTTTCCCCATCCCACTCTCACCGGCCTCTGCTGGAGGCAGGATACTTGCTCACAATAATCTTTGCTCTAATCTAGTGTGACAGCTGCTGTGTTCTCATAAATTTCACTGAGCTTCACAGATCATTGAATCATTTTCCATGTTTATTGTTACAGTGAATAACAGGACACGTTCCTTCCTTCACGACTTCTTGTTTTGCACAGATGATCTCAAAGGACAAACCCAACTCCCTCGGTAAAATTCACATTCAAGCAAATATTATGGAAACCAAACACAGCCTCTAGAATATTATTCTGGTTTCACATATCAACAATGAAGACACAAGGGACTACATAGAAAACTTCCTGTGGGATCTAGTGAGCCCTGCATCTTCCTCAACAGAGTGAGACTGCAGTTTTAGTGTAGTAACCCTTTACAGTTACTCACTGTTACATCTCTGGTGCTTCTCCTGCCCAAGAAACCACTAAGCCACAAAGTTCACAGCAATCCTCCAGGTTTACGAGGAGTTTTTTTCATTTGAACACAGCATGCTCCCTTTGTTTACCTGCTGTTTGGTCTCATGATGCAACCTGACATTCTCTAATCAGTTCAGAGCGCTTGTAACACAGCCAGAGGCTTTGTCACCCACAGGAAACTGCGGGCTTAAGAAATTTATGCAGCCAGACATCGGTGAGTTATTCTTGTACAAAATTAATAAAAAAATAATTAATTAAACAAAAACCCCAACACATGGACCAGGTTGCAGCCTTCTCCCTTCCACATCTTTCTGGCTAAAAATCCACAGAGAGGGAGGCCAGGGCCCTGCAGCTGGTTATGGAAGAGGGCTGAGCATCCGGCAAGGGAGCACAGCTGCTGGCCACATGACACACGCCCCGGTACCAGCGACACTCGGTGCTCGCTCGTGGGCAGATCAGCTCCCACCACAGAGCATCTTGGCATTATGTGCCACTCCGTGCTTTCTCCCACTGCCCCCCCAGAGGATTTTGGACTAAACATGGGAAAAAAAGGCGCTAATCACGAATAATGCAGTTCCAGTTAATGCTTGAAACAGCTCAAAAATATGTACTCACTGTTTCCTTCTGCTCGCTGCTTAGGCAGGCCATGGATGTCACTGCATGGACACACCTGGAGTGGATGTGATCAGCACAAGTATAAAGATCAGAATTAACCCCAAATTCCTCTGCTTTCAAGGAACTGTTTAGTTTAATGATTAAAACCTCATGAGTGCCTGGATTGTGTGAACACCTGTCAGTGGTCTCTGGAAGAAAAGGTATTTGCTTGCTTATTTATTTGAAAACTGAAGCTATATACTAGTCAAAGGAATCTTATTTGGTTTTTAAAACAGAAATGAGATGGCAGTTTCAGCTGAAAATGAAGCTTCAGTGCAAAGCCAGCACACAAAGTTTCAACACCCAGCTTTTGTTCCTGTGAGCACTGACTTTGCTGCAGGGGGGCAGTTAGAACTGAACTCTGCACCTTTAAATTTCTTACCCCTCTGCTTTTGTGGGTAGCTGTACTAGGACCCCCACACCATTGCAGACTTAGGAATTCTGCACACTTAAGCTGTAAAAAAAAAAAAAAAAAGAGAATTGGGATTTTAAGCATTGAAGCCTGCCCTCCCAACCTCATCTCTTCCCTTACACAGTCCATCTGCATTACTTTTTGCACAAATGTGGATTATTCAGCAACAAAAATAGCATTCCCCAAAAGCTCATCAATGGTCACATCCTTCCTACCTAAAGCTCATTTGGACTCTGGATCTAATTTTCAAAAAAGTCAAGAGTTGTTTTCAAATGGGCAAGAAAAGTCCATTTCCTCAGCTGTCTCCAACATTTGCATCCCTGCTTGGAAAATAAATAATTAAGTTGTGACATGGCAAAGAACAAGCCAGGAAAACATCAGCCCAAAAGAGGCAAGTTTTGGAGAGCTGAAAACAAAGGATTACAATGGGAATGCTTATATAATCTTAATTACAGAGGGTGCTTCTTCTGTAACCACAATGGCATACACATGGCCTACAACTGCACATGCTGGAGAGAACAGTAGTTATTCCAGTGGCTTCTCCCTGTGCTTACCACGGTTAACAGGGCAAAGGAAACTCATTTCTATGCCCTTCCCCCAAAATGGAAAGGTTAACCGTAATTCTGTGGCGAGATGAAAGCGTTATCACTACTCCAGAAGGATATCAATCTAAATAACCCTCACACTCAGTAAATCAATAGGATTCTTCTGGTTGCATCAGACCAGCCACACAGCGTTTGCATAGGGAAACAATCAATATGAATGTCATCCAAATACGGAACTGACAACAGCAGGGAATGTGAGCAAAGGGAGGAGATGGGGGGAGGGAAAGGGCCTGCACAAGAGGAGAAAGAGGAAAGCATCGAAGGTGTTGGAGTCAGGAAAACCCTTCCGAGTTTTAGTGCCTCAGCAACCTCCATTCATATCTTGAGAAATGTCAGAAATCAGGAAATATTACTTCGGGTTGCCTGCTTCTGTCCTGGCCTATCAAATGCACGGAGTAGTAACAGCAAATTACTGGAAACTGCACTTTGAACTTAGCCACTGGCAAGGATCCCAGTCAAACAGAAATGTAAAAGTTCCTTTCCTCCATGGGGCCTCCTGTGTGGGGGTGTCCCCATAGACGTTCAATAGCTGGTTGCAACAGGTTGGAATGAGGCCCTGAGCCAGAAAAACAAGCCCTGACCAGTATTATTTCCTACTGCCTCGGTTGTTTATTAAAAGATATTTTGACGCATCACTCTCAGCTTTGTTGGGCTGCACTGGAGGCTCGAGGCCCATCGAGGAAAAACTGGCACCATTTTCACTAAGTGTTCACGCCTCCTTCTCTTCCAGCATTCCGCCTCGTGCCTCCCCGTGTGCACGGCTATAGGTGCAGCACAAAGATACACTTAAAGGAGAATTGGAAACAGGCAGACTCGTTGCTAAGCAAAGGCTCTGTATTTCCTACAAATAGAGAAGTAATTAGATTCTAAACCCTATCAATATTCCTAGCATAGACAGAAGAAACAACATTTTTCTGCACACCAGACTTTTATAACACAGTTTGAAAAAAAAAAAAAAATCCAACCACAGAGTGTTCAGGAACAGTAACTTAATGTTATTAACAACCCAGGGAGTGCTCAGTGAGTGCAGAAAGGCATTGTAGCCTTCCCCCTTCCAGAGGTGAAATGATCAAAAGACTGGCCTCTTTACAGTCTGTTATATTTCTGTCTAAGAAAACCCAATTTGCACAAGCAAATAAACTAGCTCATTATAAAACTGAGGGGTCAGCCTGAGTCAGATAAACTCTGAAGTCAGACAGCTGAAGAAACAAACTTTTATTTAAACCATAGCACAGGTGATCCTAAGAGGAAACAGTAAATCCCCATAGAGCCACAACTTCCACATTGGGCAACAGAGAGCACGAGGAATGGAGGTGCAGGGAGTGCAATTTTCTAAGGCCACACGGCTCAGCACACATTTAATCAGAAACAACAGATCCCAGCCTTGCATTCAAAGCGGGGGTGGGGGGAAAGCAAATAGAAAAATCAAACACTGTCGTCACAATGCAGCGAGTCAAACGTTATTGAAATCATAAGGACTAATCATTTCTTGCCTTTTTGTTTTTCAGAGACCAACATTTTTTCTTATTCTTTCCCCTCCAGGGAAGAAAAAACAAACAAACCCTGCCCCCCCCCCCAAAAAAAAAATCCCCACCAAGCCAGTTCTTCTTTTGGAGATTGCCTAGTTACCAATACACCATCAAGCACAGATTCCACTTTTCCCTTCCTGATGAAAGGAATTAAGCCTGGCTGCATCAGGACTAGTCAAGAGGAATGACTTTTTTTAAAAAAAAAGAAAAAAAAAAAAGCAGAATGCCTTACCAGGCATCTTGATTTTTTTTTTTTTCTAGGTAAGTTTAAACATAACCTTCCTGGCAGAAAATCAATAACATTTTGTCTGTTTTATAAGCATGATAGGCATTTCATTTTCAAAAAGAAACAAACTTTTATAAGAAAATAACACACTGAACCTCACAGGTGTTTCTAAGACATTCCAGATCAATAAATCCTGATTCCAATGAGACTTGCAAAGACACATATCCATACCTTAGGGAAATAAAGAGTGTTTATGACAGCTTCAGCCTGTTATTGTACATCCTAAGGACATACAGTTCTGTTCATGCTGTACTCCAGGCCACTCTCTTGTTTCCTTCTTGGTTCTCCCCTCCACCAAGTGGAGTTACAATGCAGGTTGCTAAGAGAGATTTATCCCACTGGACTTTCTTCTATGGAAACTTAATAATCATTGTTTAACTTAAATTTGCCACAACTTCCATGGGAGAAAGTACTTTACTGGGTATTACCACGTAGTCTAATTTTGGTCTAAAAATACATCTCTTTCTTCTGCACTTGCAAACTCAACACATGGAAAAATGTAACACTTGAACTACCACAGGTGTTTCTGTAGGAAAAAAAAATTTAGGTACCCTGTCTCTGACACTTACTGTTATTATTCCATGATACCTGCTCCAAGAAACAATGTCACGTATCAAAATAAAGGTAAATATTTTGTAATGCCTGTACAATAGAGAACAGACACATTTAGACATTTCATAAATAAACAGACAGAAGGATAAATAAACAAATATGTTGAGGCATTTGCTGGTGTTCATGAATGCAAGAGACATGCCACAGCTGGCGGGAACATGCCTTGTCTTAGGTGTTAACCATGTTTTCCCAATTTTCTGCATCCACTTGCTTCAGTGGAGCAGGATTTTGTAACTCTGTAATCCAGAATCTTTGTACAGAATGCCATTATGACAAGCAATAGGCTTTTAATTTCCCCAAATGCTTTCTCATGCGTAAAGCCTTGCCAGTAATTTTCACATTACACACCAGCAAATTGTATTTCATGCTGTATTCTGCAGAAGGGCTCCAAGTAGTTAATGCCAGTTTGAGGTGTGCTTGGTTTTAAAGCATACTAGTGGTCTGTGCTAAATGATGTGGATTTATTGACAATAAACAGAAAGCAAAAGCTGAACTCTGAGCTATTCTGACAGCGCTGAATGATGCATCCATTAATCAGACCTGGTGCTGCAGGTGAGCAGGTAAAGTAGAAGGAGCAGACAGGAATTTAGTGAAGCACAGTTTTACTAAAAGAACTTTTGAAGTGTTACCCACCTCCTGCACTGCTTGGACTTCGTGAATCGCTAAATTTATCCTGGAGAGCAACATTAGATGTCACCACAAATTCCACTGCTGAGCTCTTTGCGACACACAGTAGTTGAGAAGTCACAGCTGACACACTGTCACATGAGAATACCCACTGAAATCAGGAGCAAGAACTGTTCTAGAGAATGAAAGAAGAAACAGATTACCACAGAAAAACCCACAGGGTTGGGGCACTATCTGAAATTGTGTTACTAAACATTTTTCATTATTAATAATTCCATGGTAGTGATTTAGCACTTTCATCATGGAGATTGTACTGCATGCATCATGAAAGGACATTCTGGTTTTGTGGGTTTTCCCTCACTTTTCCCCCTTCAAGAAAACCCAAAAGCTCATGCTGAGATCAAATGCACAGAGCAGAGAGGGGGTGAGCAATATTAAGTCAAGTGCTTGACAGAAGTTGCTCTGTCATGATCATGTTTTATTCTCCCTGTTGCCAGGCTCAGACTTAAGAGGACTCATTGGTTAATCCCACCTTAGCTTTCCCTTTTTTAAATTTATAGCACTGGTTTTTTCTAACATTATATTTTAGAAGATTTACCAGATTAATGTTCCCTGTCCACCACAACATTTTGGTTCCTACCATCAAAATGAGGTCTGACTCCATGCAAAAACATTCCTGTTGGAATGGGTAATTTTTCTTTCTTTTTTTTTCTTTCTGTTTAAGCACTAGGTATATATCTCACTTGTTCCCTAATTTCCTGGGTATGATATATATTTCCTCACTGAAGTCACATGATGACACAGGCCTACACTACTGTTTTGCTCTATCCTGTCAGAGGCATCAAGTTACCAGGAATGTCAATGGACTTCTAAGGAGAAATGGGTTAGGGGAGAAAGACAAATATATTTAGTAAGATTTTTCCAGAGAACACATGTTGCCCTGAAGCAAGCACCTTAGTATGCAGCTGATTGTGTCTGTATAGAAAATAAAAGAAAAAAACAAAGGGAGAATTATTTTTGTCGGAAAATTTCCATTCCTTCAACACAATCTAGAGCAGTAGAGTTGAAAA
Source organism: Geospiza fortis (assembly GCF_000277835.1). Lineage (NCBI taxonomy): Eukaryota > Metazoa > Chordata > Aves > Passeriformes > Thraupidae > Geospiza > Geospiza fortis. Next base: position 1,390,249 of record NW_005054435.1, on the reverse strand, counting down.
TCTCCCCAAAGCAAACATGGAAGAGCCATGCTGGAAAACTACATGTTAGCAGCACGGAGCGTGCCACACAACTTTCCAATAATTTTACTTTTCATGCAAGGGCAAGGGATCAAATTCTGTTCCTAGTGGCACACTGCAAAGCAGGTAATGGGCCCCTGAGCTGGCTAGGGCTAATCTCAGATCTGAAGGGGAACAAGAGAGGCTGATTCCCTTCCAGAAGAAAACATTCTTTTCTCCAGCAGCTGAGCAGGCCCTGTATGCTATGCAACATGCCAACAGGAATGGAAGGAGAATACAGTCAAAAGGAAAACCAACTGAGGAGGCAGGGTGGGGATGGAGAATGTATAAAAATCACAGCTGATACCATTTCTCCCATACACTAATACCTTGAGGAGTTCAAAGGTTTTCCATGCCTATGGCATTTGGCAATGATAATCGCACAGTAAAATACCTAAGGTTAATGAGTAACCTCTAAAGGAAGTTACTTCACATAATGACAGCAATTTCTCTGAACTAAATGTTAATAATCAGGCCTGTAATACGGTGAGAAGGAAATAGTGGGCAATTGGCAAATGGAACTCTGTTACCTAGTAACGAGTCCTTGAGGTATGAGCCGAAAAAATTTGAGCAGGCAAAACATTTCCAGGCAGGCAGAGCAGCTTGACAAACACAAAACATTTTGCAAAGCCGGCAACTGTCCATGACACGGAAAGTGGAAGCAGATGCGGCAAATTACCTCGTTAGCAGGCAGTCTGAGGGACAATTAGCTAATGGCACCGCAAAGGGAACGCTGTCACGTAACCAGCAGCAAGGGCAGGGCAGCAAAGTTCAGGTTACTCTGAAGATAAATGGGAATCTTGCTCCTTACACTGGCAGTGCTCATTCGCAGCTCTGCCGCTGCCGGGGCCTTTCCCTGCCCACCGGGAGATAAGGGGAGCGCTGCCGTAATTCCAGGCACGGCGTGTGGAGCAGCCCCGCTGCTGACTCAGCAGATCCACCCCCGGTACCGCGTTGGAGACGCCGCTGCACTGAGGGTTTCGACACCTTTGTTATGAATGGGGCAATGCCTGCTCTGCTCCCAGGCAGGGTTACTTGCAGTTTGCCACGAGGAAGAGCATCAGGGTGATTGCCTCACTCAAACACACCAAACAGGATTTCCTAAATGTTCCCGTACAGAAACAAATGCACTGTCAAAATCATCTTAACAAATCCATCTCCTTTCAGGCACAGTGCAGGAAACCACGTACCTACCTCACTCTCCATCTTGTAAAATCCTTTTGACAGGTACAGGAACCACTCAGGAAAAAAAAAATAAAGGTTTTGTCAACCTCCTTTGTGCTTTTTTTTTTTTTTTTTTTTGCCACAAGCAAATGGTGTGTTTTATCTGTAAAGCTGGACAAACCAGCTCTTCACAGAACATTGGTCAATCCCATGTAAGCCATGACTGAAAAGCATTTCCTACAGCAGCCATACCCTCCCAAAGCCAGCCCGGCCCCTACCATGCTCCAAAGTGTGTCCAGAGCCATGCAAAGGCTTGGATTTGTGCACTCCATCATGACTCCTCATCAATATCACCAACTGAAGCACCACAAAGGCCATGAATGATGCCTCATTCCATCCTACCTCATCACACACATAACTTTTACTTCCTGGCTGAAACTGTTCATTTACAAATAATGCGTGTGGCTAGTGTTATGTCCTGTTCGTGACTTCTTCCCCTTATCTTAAAAACAAAAAAGGAATTTTGGGTTTCAGATGTGATGTTAATGCAAAAGCAAATTTGATTTCTAAAATGCACAAAGCCCAGGAAAGTCACATTTAAGCTCTGTCCTAAGCCATGAGCAAAACCAGCATTTTCATTCCACGATTATGATTCTGGACAATGCAAGACACTTCCCCTATCTGCATAAATTCAGATCCAAACTAATCCCTGCAGGAGATGACTCCAGAAAAAGAAGCCTCAGTAAAACAAACACACCAGCTGAGGAACTGCGGAAAGATGGGACCACTCTTGCTTTGGTGATACACCATAAAACAAAGCATCCCCTGGCTCCCCTCAATTTCATTTCTCTCCCTGCAGAATTCCTCGAAAAAGGCAGATCATACCCTGTAGCCTAATGATAGCAATAAGGCAGAGCTCAATATTTAAACAATCCTGATACTGGAAACCTGGGATTGATGGGAATGCCAAGTGCCTCGGTAAGAACATTTCTCAGGAGAAAACAGCTGGTTGGCTTTCAGGCACTCTGCTTGCCACACATGCCCTTAATCAATTTGGTCTAATTTCGCTAGCTTGAAGTACTTAAATCAGCTATGTGGCCTCCTCATCATAGTTGGACTCAGAAGAGAGTGTAGACAGAAGTGACTGAAGAAAACCATTCCAGCAAGAGTCACATGGAAGCCTTTTAAAACTATCAGATCTTACTATAGACACACAAAAAAAAATAAAAGATCACATTTGGCAGAACTCTGTGTTCTAACTAGTTTCCACTATCAGACAGAGAATACATGTGCTCATTTAGACAGCAAAGCATATCCCTAAATCCTGAAGGACAGACACAGCTGCAAGGATTGCTAAAAACCATGGGCCAAGTCTGATGGTAGTGCTCCAATGTTGCTTCTAACACTTGAGTAGGTTCACTTTGTGACTTTATCCTATGTCAACAAGCCCAGCTTTATCCTGTGTCAACACATATGGGCAGGATGTTATTTGGTGAACAAAAGCCACCAGTGACCAACAGCACACAGGTAAAGCACTGGCTATAAATCCAGGGGTTGATACAGAAATAATTAGAGATTTGGCACATGCCATTGGTCAGATATCTGACTCCAGGAACAGGGGAGCTGACTGCTTTCCAGGAACAGCCAAGCACTCACTGGGGGCCCCTTCACAGCACCCAAAAGCAGCAGCAATCAGAGCCACAAAGCACATTCTAAACTGTCCTGACAGAAGCCAATATACAGCATGGCACATTCCAGATGAGCACCTTCAAGGAAGGCGAGAGGATAGCCAAGAATTAGGAAGCCCCACATGGCCCATGAGAAAGAAGTGTGCTCCACGTGCCAGGGCTACACTGAGGCATCTGGCAGCGGGGCTGGGTTGGCACTGGGGCCACAGGGCAATCGGAGCCCGTGCCTGCGCAAGGCAGCGCCACCAGGTCATCCTGGGACACGGCCACATCCGTGGCTTTGTTCCTTTCCATAATGGCCCGAGCCACGAAGCTCCCGTGGAGCTGCTGGCAGCACCACCTGCAAGTCACTCCCGGGACGAGTGCTCTGAGGTGCGAGGTTTGGAGCTCGAGGCATCTGGCAACATCTGGGCTTTGGCAGGTGGCTGCAAAGTCAGGGAAGCCGGCTGCCCCTCACCCAGGGCATCACCTGGGCAGGCTGGAGCAGCTGGGGGGCCCTGGCTGCAGACAGCGTCTCTTTGTGCAGCCGACCTCATGACATGCACAGACATTTGGAAAAGATAAAGGAGGTCACTGATTTTTATTTATTTATTTTCACAACAACCAAAGGCTGCTGCTAAAAACCTTTCCTCTCTCTGGTACGTGCCCTACGAAGGCTTCACCCCGGAGGCTGGCAATAAAGATGTTTGAAACAAACTCGACACTGGACTCATCATCTGCACCTCGGCCTGATCCTCCTGCCTTTGCATCCACCACTTGTACAGAAGAAGAACTCTTATCACCGACCAATCTCAAGTGACTCATTCTGCACTTGTGCTAGGGAGATCAGAAGGAAGCCTCGTGACTTATAATCCATAGTTAAAACTCCAAGAGCATAAAGACAAGTTATCTGGCAAAATGAAAGTTAAATAAATACAGGTGCCTTGTGGTTGCTACTTGCTGATCTGGCAGCAGTTGTTAGTCATTTCATCAGAAGGCCCATCTGCGAGGATCTAAGAGTCAAAAGCTTTGATTGCCTGCCCTTTATGTTGTCTGGCTCCTCTTCACTCATTCTCAAGAGCCAATGAAGGCTCAGAGTAGTAACAGAAACCTATCCAAGCCATGCTGTTCTGCAGATGTTAAAAAGATAAATGCACAAACTGTGAAGGAGCTCACACAATACATGGCAAACGTTTTGATTAACTGCTCTAACTGGAAGTCACAGACTCCAGGCTCTCCTAGCGTGTGTTTTGGCTTTTAAGAAAGGAAATCTGTAATGGGGTTTTCTGTGAGTGTCTGTCATGCTGAGGTTGCTCAGAGCCAGGCTCAGCCCACTGCTCTGCAAGTCGGAGGAGGCTGCACTGTAGTGGAACTGGTGTGGTTGCACTGCAGGGAGCAGCGGGAATCAGATCCTTTCCAGGGAGGCAGCAACGGGAGCATGGGACACTGCACCCACCACTGGGCTCCAGTCAGCTACTGGGGAGCAGCTCCACAACTTCAAAGGAATTCCTCCTCCTTCCTTCAGTCTGCCCAGTGGCCTGGATACGGGGGTCAGGCACACAGCCCTCTTTGGCCCTTTGGGAATCACAAGCGGAAAGAACCACAGGGAACAAGCAGAGCATGAGGCGGCACATGGGACTTTCTTCACAGCCCACCAGGGGCTGGAGCCTTGCAGGAAGCCAAGTGACATTTCTCAGGCTTAAAAACCAGAACAACACCTGCTATAAAATATTTTGTGCCAAAAGAGAGGAACCAGCATCACATTCACAAAGTACCTCAGGTGTCCAAGCAGCGAAACTGGCCCGTACACCAGGGAAAGCATCGCACCCACACATTTGGAGCTTGCTGCTGAATTTGTGTCTCTCAAATTTCCTGTCCTAACAATATAGGACAGCCCCAGAGACTCAGTGTGCATTGCAAGGGGTGCTGGCACAAACTGACTGAAACCAAAAGAAATTCAAATTCAAGGCTGAATCGCTTTCCATACCTCATCCCATTGTACTTAGTTATTTCAGCACATAATTGCTAACATACTTCATTGATCTGAAATTCCTGCGGATACAATAAGGCCAGCCACGGATGGATGCTAGCCTTCACTCCGGGTATACAGGCCTTTGTCACAGCCCCTGGGCTCAAAAAGCATAAAGCTTTCAGAGTGTCAGTGACCTAAATACATCTGTGACAGCCCCGAGTGCATCTGTGGGCGCCCCTCATGATGCATTCAGCCCATTTCCTGCCGCCACGCCAAAAGCCTGAGGCTCCCTGCACACTGCAGGTCCTCTTCCCAGCCCCATTGCCTTGTCCTTTTTTCCACTTATAGTCATAAAATCATTTCCTCTTCCTCCTGGGCTCTGCATTAGCAACGATTAACTGCTACTTTTAAATTCCCTGTGCATCCCCATCTGAGGAGTTTGGTGTCGGTGGTTTGGAGAGGAAAATTCATTGGTGCATAAAGGTTTTATTATTCCGAGAGTGGGGACAGATATGCAGGTGATTTTTTTCTCTCTCCCAAGGTGAAGGGAGAGATTACTGTAACACACATGAACATAACATAAAAGTATTGTAATGCAAGAAGAGCAAATTGGGAGATGTGTGTGAAATTTACATACATTGATATCAACATCAATTTCACATATAGCTATGAATACTTTCAATTACTAAGGGGAAACATCACATAATAGATATTTCTCACACCTAAAAATTTATGAGCATCATTCTTTTAAAAAACTGTTGAAATTATTTGAAAATAATTTGAACTCATGTACAAAATACACTCCAAGAAAGCCTTTAAGATCATTTCTCATGGTTCAGTAGAAATAAATGCTCTTTTGAGCTCGTGCTTGAAAATATTCAGTCCCAATACATATATTAGACACATACCACCCTTGAGGTGAGAAATCTATTTTAGGGTTTTCCTGTCACTTTCCAAAAACAGCTTAGAAGACAGTGGCAAAATCAGCGTGAAAGTGACCATATGGGGTTTGTCTGAATGAGCAATAAGATGTAAAAGAGAAAGAGAAAAAAATACGTAGAAACAAGAGGTCCACCTTCCTGCATACAGCAAACCTCCAGCAAATATACAACCACGAAAAGGCAATGTTAAAACAGGGCAAACCTCTGATTTTCACAGACACTGCAAGAGGCTCATTTTAAACAGCTGTTCATCCCCTCCCTCCAGTAGGATCAGTCTTGGATATTTTTAAAATGTCCCCCTAAGATTTACCTAAACTGTGATGGTCCCTACAGTGAGGAAAAAAATACTGGGGAAGTACATGTTGATTCCAGAACCAGATTTTGATTTTACTGTAACTTTTTAACACCCATCTTAGCCTCCCTTTGTTTTTCAAATATTACTGACCAGGACACGAGATTCCCCTGCTGAAACTCTCATTTTCTTTTCACACATCACCACTTTTTTGAAGGGCAGGGCCACAGCTCGAAGCCCCCGGGGCTGCCCGAAGGCTGAGCGCGCTTGGCAGCAGCTGGAAAAGTGGGTCACTGGCTGGCAGCTGTGAGTGACCCCGTTCCAGGCGGGATTGCAGGATGTCCCCCAACCTTTGGGGAACGGCAGGGTTTGTTTGCTGTCGGGGAGGTGCGGGTTATCAGCTCGGCGGGGAGCGGAAACAACCCAGCGGGGCAGCTTTTCTGAGGGTAAGCAAAGCTCCAGCCGCCCTGGGGCGGCCTCTCCCCTTTCCATGGGAGGCTGTCTCGGCGCAGGTATAAAACCTTATTATAAACCCTGATTATATAACCTGCGGCAAAACAGTGACCAAGCCTTCTGGCCCATCTGGAAATAAATAAGTGAAGTCTGGGGCGCCACAACCGTGGGGGGGTTCCGCAAATCACCTCAGCCCTGAGCACGGCTGGGCACCACGACCCGCAATGGCACGGCAGACAAAGCTGCAAACGGGCTTTTCACGCCTCACAGTGTGGTCCAGGAGAAGAAGGCTGCTGGAAAACACCCAATTCCAGCCATTTCAGCACGGCCAGGCCCTCCGCGGGTCGCCTCAGGCTGCGCGGGGCCGTGAGGGAGCCGAGTGTCGGGGACGACCC
>NW_005054435.1:1367003-1383290 GCF_000277835.1 Geospiza fortis | reverse complement strand
CACCATGGCCCTCCGTGCCCCTCAGCTCCTGCACGGAACACCTCCACACCCGTGCCCTGAGAGGGGAGGCGTGAGGGGGAAAACCGCTGTGTCACCTCTTGTGTCCCCTCGTCACCTCTGCGGTGAGGTGGGCTCAGCCCTTCAGACAGAAAGCGGGCAAAGAATCCGCCGAGCGCGGCCGCTGACTTCGATTTCTATTATTTCAATACCCACTTCGTTCGCTATGGGCATCGCTTTCTAAAAAGCGGGACAAAAACATCTCTCCAAGAGGTTGGCGGGTGCTTTTGGCAGATCTAGGCAGTGCCAGGGCTCCATTCCAGCCTCTGTACTTCCTACCGACTTCAGTGCACTTAAAATCACCTCAGACCACTTAACTTCACACAGATAAAATCTCCTCGCCACAGTGGCACTATGTGCCGCATTAGACCTTACTGCCAGGAAAGGGAACTTTAACATGAAAACAAACCCGGTCAAGTTATCCTTAAAAAAAAAAAAAAATTCAAATCTTAAAAGAGCCGAAAGCGCAATTCAAGCATCCAGAGATCACCGCTTAATGGTCGCACACGTACGTGCGCGCTGTGCCGCAGCCTGTGGTACTGGCTTGTGTCCTCAGTGACTCGCAGCATCATTTCAAACCCATGCCAGGAGCTGCTGCTTTAGGGGAGGTGCCAAAGATTTTCACCATCGTTCTTTCCTCTTTTCCCTTCCCCACCCTGCCCCAAAGAGCCAGCTTTCACACAAACCCCATTTTTCTTCAGGTCATTCTGAAGAAGACGCTGTTTTGACAGCATCGTGCATTTTCCCTCTTGCGAGTCCATGGAAGCCCTGCCAAAGAAAGTGATATACGGCCAGAAAGAGACCCTCAACCTCACCCTAATTAGAAGCCTTCACTATTCAGCAGGGTTTCAAGAGGACAGAAGCCCGAGGCAGCTGGATGGGAATATGAACCATACCATGCTCCAGCAGCTTTCTCATATTCATCCAGTGACCGAGATCCATCTGTTTATCATCAGCTGCAATACAGTCGGAGACAAAGTGCATTGTTAATAGGGTGTGTTTGAGAGAAAAGTCAAAAGGAAGTGCCCTAAACTAAGTGATTTCTGAAAGTAAAGGCTACGGAGCACATCCCACACAGTAGCACTGTGCTAATGGATATTTTTCTTCAATCACAGCCATTAACTGTGTGGTTTGCCAGAAAGATCCAAAAATAAAATAGAAGGTGTGAATATCTTATCTAGATAAGTTATTTCAGTTTCTAACCAGTTCTAACTTTGATTCCTTATTCTTGTAAGGATTTGCCATACATTATCAGTACAACAGCTCCTTTTGGCCACAAGCTTGTCCCTGACAGTAACCCTGGACAAGCTTCAGAGCATGCTGAATGTTCTCCAAGTAACATGATTACATTAACCAACTCCAAAGCATTAATTAGCTTGCTTCATCACCCTCACTCAAGCTCCTGTCTCTAAAATAACAAGTCATATATTATCACATATGACTGTTATATGAGCAACTATTATCGCACACTGCACGTTGTTGAGAAGCTGAAGATTTTACTCTTAAGGCCATAATCCTGTTATGTTCAGCACTGTATGGAAAGGAGAAGCAACCAGGAGACACCACCACATTTTCACAAAGGCAGTGTGAAAATGCAGCTGACCTGATGCCACTGAGGGACATCCCACTCAGAGTTTGGATATTGGATCAGTGGAGAGCAACAGATTCTCTGCTGCTGAAAAAGCACTCAATGGCCACCAAAAGTAAGTAATTTTCTTTTTAATTAATGACAATGTAAGGGGATGTCAGAGCTCTTCCTAGTCCAGGCCTTCATAGAGCTACATGGTCTTTTATTGATTAAGTGTGGACACTATGGAGCAAACAAAATGCAATCAGATCAGCAGAAGCTTTCAGTCCTTGAAGCCTCTAAAATTCAGAAATAGAGACACCTTGCAAGCAAGACACCCAGGGTTATTTTAAAATCAAAGGTTATAGGGTGGATCTCTTTTTTTTTTTTTTTTCCTGTTGCCCTTGCTTCAGCCTTCAGAAATTTAACCACGTTCCACGCTATCAAAGCATTCATTCATCATCTTGATTTCTTGCCCCTCCCATGGTAAACTTTATTCTACCACCTTTTGCTCGCTCCCATGCAGTCACTGCTCTTAGCAGGCTCACAGAGAAGATTGTCTGGAGGCAAGCAGACACACTGGGGTAACTCGAGCAGATTAGTTCACCTGGTACCCGAGGTTTTATAAGGATGCTTGTTTTATGAACGTTTGTGTGCTTATTTCATACAAGGTAACTATAGTTAAAATCAGTTTTCTTTTCTAATAAAAAAATAAAGATGGTTTTGTTTGCAAATAGAAGTTTGAGTGTCTGAGTTTGAAGTCAGGGTAGAAGTAAAAGCTTGAGCTGGACCTTCTCCAACAGGACCTAAAACCGGAAGAACTACAGGAGCCTCGTGATCCAGAGAGCAGTTATGTAACACTTGCCAGTGCCATGTGGAGTTATTTCAAAGGATGATTTTTGCTCTTGGCCCTGTCCTGTGAGGTTCAGGCTGCCATCTACTATTGGAATGGACTGCACTCACAATCCTGTACAAGAGGTCATTTAATCATGGTTGTCTCTCTGCTCATCCCAGCAGCTCATGTTTGGTTTAAGCACTGCTTCCAAGCAGGGCTGCAGCCCTGACCTGAATAAATCAGGAGCTGGGGAATTTATCACTTTCCTCAGTGGTTTATTATAGTGGTTATTAAACATCCCTGCTAAAGATACATGCCTGTGCTCTGAGTTTTCTGGTTTCAAGTTCAGTCTTGTGACTTAGCCAGCTAAATTGCAGAGCCCTTTAGTACATATTTCCTCTCCACAAAGGTGTTTGAAAGTGCTGTAATCAACTTACTCCTCAGCCTTTCTTTGTGATAAGCTAAATACATGGAATTCTTGATCTCTTTCTCACCATGCAAAACACAAGCCTTTAAACCAGCTCACAAGCTTTCTGCAATCTGCCATCTTTCAGCATCCTCTTTAAAGCCCAGGCAGCTAGAGGGAATGCTGTATTCCAGTGCAATAAGTGCACTTGTGTCCCCTCTGAGCTCCAAATCCGTTCCCAGATGTTTTATGGGGTCCCCTTTAGGAGGCATGAATCTGGCTCCAGACTATCCACCCCTTAAATCTGTGTATCTTGTTTTCTAACAACCAAGGAGTCTCCTCCACATCCCTTCCAACAGTACAGCACTGCACGTGCGTGGCATGGCCCAAAAAGGACCTTTGAGTTCTCTCCCATTGTGACAGTCTTGACACTTTTCCCTTCAGCTTCCACCGGAATTGCCACCAAAACCACCATGTAATGGCAACGCACTTCAGATTAAAGGAAATAATCTCCTATTTAGTTTGTGTTGCAGATGACTTTGGGAGGAAAAGCCCATTCTGACAGCTGCTTCCATTTCATTGTGCTTTTTTGTTTTTGAAAGAGAGAAGACCATTTGTTTTCAATTTTTCTATAAATAATAGAGGAAAACACAGCTGAGGGGCCCAGTGTGATTTTTATAGAACATTCATTTTTAGAAATCCGATAAGCTTAACCACATATGTTTGAAATCACAGTCATATAAAGTAGAGAAATCTAAAAAAAACTTGTCATGCAATCTATTATTTATTTTATCTAGTACTTAACAGCATTTGTCAAATATTTGTGTGTTGGGGGCAACTTTGGATCTAAATTCTGAACACATGGAGAAGTATCTTGCGGACGGAATTAACAGATTAGGACTTAAACCTTCGCTAGGCCAGAACTGGGGAGTTTTTTCCCTGGATTTAGGGTGACCTCACAAGCCAGCATTACAATTAATTAGCTCCTGTTTTTCCAAGTGAGCCAGGAAGGCAATGGACTATACCTGAATTCCACTCACATGGTGTTGGTGCAGGTCAGATCTCAGAGATTACTGGTGACATTGTTGATATCTGTTCCTCAGCCAGGGCACAACAACAAACTCCTTATTTCTAGTCCCCTTATTTCCTCAGAAAGACCATATTTAAAAATAAATAAATAAACAAATAAAATAAATAAATAAATACAGGAGGTAAAATATGCCACTTGTGTACCAAGAGAAATGCTGACCTGTGGTACAGCAATCTCAGGAGACTGGAGTAAAGGGGAGGGGGACATATCCATAGCCCAAATGTAATATTATGCCTTAGAATGTTAAATTCTCTTCCCACTCCCAGCACCATAAAAATTGTTTATGACCCTATTTGTCTTCTGCTTTCCTGAAGTACAATCACGTCATGTCACACCCATGCCACTTAACTGATATATCATGAAGTGTTTGTTACTAATGAGGCATTCAAGAATATTTCTGATCTGACTTGGATTTTTAATGGCAGTGGGTGAAGCCACTGGAAACGGGGTTGTTGGAGAAGGGCTGTTTTCTGCTGGATCGTAGCGTGTGAAAGCTGCAGGAAGCCAATAATAAGCAGAAGAGTTTTATTACAGAGGCTCTGGCCACTACCTTGTAAGGTCTCCACAGCATCAGAATCCCAGCCTGTTTGTATCAGCACAGTGCCTGGAAGAGATACAGCAGCCTGGAGAGGCTCCTAAATCTTCACAGGAGGTTGCACTTCTAAGTGCAACTTCCTATTTAAGGAAGCAGGCTCTGTGTTAAAGGAAAAAGCGAGGCTTACGGGAAGGTTTGAGGACGTGAGAACACTTCCCATGAGACCAGTTGGCTGGAGCCATCTGTCCAACATAGGGAATACCCATAAGAGCTCATAGGAATGACCAGGCAGTAAACAGAATGTTGCCAAGGGGCTCAGGGCACTACAGCAATCATCCCTGTCCTTTCATCCATGTCAGATCCCTCCTGAAGGAGCAGTGTGGGGTGCCAGAGGTGGCTATGAGGGAGCCTGAGGAGAAGAGAAGGGGACTGCATCCATTCCCACTGCTGGCTTTGAAGGGTAAGCTCAGCTTTCCAGCCTTTAAGAATTCCTTTCTCCTCTTCCACAGAAAGGCCTAAAAAACTAACAGTGATATACAAAGATTCCTGCTTTTAAAAAAAATGTATTTCCTACAATTTTAATGAGCTGGTGTTTGCCCAGTACACTCAGCTATGGTGTCTGCTGGCCTGCCTAGCTGATGGCACAAACTGCAGATATATCACATCCAGACTTTCAGAGACAGAAGGGGAATTGCTGTGTCCACAGCCTTCTCAGACTTCCCTCCAGGTGCTGTGCTGGCAGCAGGCCCTGCTGCTCCCTGGAGAGGCAAGCAGCGCTCTTGACTCAGAAACTGTTAGCAGACAATAACTAGTCATTTCAAGAATATGTTCTGTTTTCAGATAAACACACACACAGAACATGATGAAACAAGACTTTTTTCGCAAAGGAAGCTGCCCTGCTCTCACTGGACTCAGCCCTGACTGCGCTTGCTTAGACACCCAGCCATTACTGGAACCTACGGGAGTGTTTAGCCAAGTGCATTAGGGCTGGAGGTCGCTTAAAGACCTTGGCTTTAGCCCCCAGTGATTCCGGAGCACTGAGTTTAAAACCACCCACCATGATGTCCGTGTTTGTAATATATTGATTCACATTGCCCACGTACACACCCTGGGAGGACATGACAGATTTGTTCCTGTCATCTTTTACCACTCCTTAAGGAAAATATGTAACCAGCATCCCACCTGTCACATACTGAGTCACCTCCCGGTTAAATACATTTCTTACTTTGTATTTTTTTCTATTCAGCAGATAAACACGCTTCATTTGTCAGTACAGTCACTTCCTCAGGAAAAGCACTGAAGGTTATGCTGTATCAGAATGCAGATCACCCACCAAAACACTTGCGGTAAGACAAATGCTCAGACTTGGGGAAAAATAAAGGTGCTGGGACCGATTTTAATGAGGTGCTGCAGGAAGGGGATCCTCTCAGGCTGGAAAGGGAATAGCTGAGTTGGCATGGTGGCCAGTTTGGTCACAGAGTGACCATCCTGCTGTCACACAGAGATTGAAGCGTGGTGGTTTTACAGTGCAGCGTAAGCCATGCATGGAAAGCTGTCCGTGAGTCATGGGAACAGGCAGGCTCCCTGTGGACCTCAGCAGCTCTCAGCATCCCACCCAGCTCCCCCCCAGCCCAGGAGGTCCAAACCAGGAGCAGGAGTGGGCTGCACGAATTCCCAACAGCATTACACAAGCTACTGTTGAATTTTACTTGCAAAGTTAATTTTTTTTCCCCTAAGAATCTCCATTCACCAAGCCTCTTCCACACATTACAGGGAATTATTGTCAATTTATAGAGGAACATAAAGTTTAGGGATTATAAATGGGTTGTTTGCTACAGCTCATGGGGCAGTCTGGCAGCAGAATCGGGAGCAAGTTTGGCATTCTCACTATCTTGGCTTTGTGCTTTAATCAAACTTTATATAAGATGCAGGAGGCCCAGGAACTCGCCATACTATCTCTAATGTCAGGAACTGATTACGAAGGCACCAGTGCTTCTTGTTTTGCCAGTACAGCTGCAGTCTGATAGAAAATTATTTGACTGAGGGCTGGTTCAGAAAGGAGCCATAAACAGATAATACCCACATGACTACAGGAACCAAGAACTTAATCTCTGATGGTTATTTCCCAAAGTAAATATTTAAATAAACTAACATCTAAAAAATAATAAAATGTAATTGGAGATAAGCAAAGTTATAAAAGTTATTTTCCTATAGGCTGCAGGAAATTTTACTTCCAATCCCCTCAGCATACAATGGGATTAAAAATTCACTGCGATAGAAACAGACATTATAACCCAAGAGCAGATTTCCTCTGAATATCAAAAAGCACTTCCTGTAATGGGAAATTGTCAACAGACCCACGTAGTGGCAAAGCAAGGGTTAGTTTATTACATGTGGATATCCTGCCAATATATTTGCACCTGCTTACAGCCTCTAGATTGATTTACAACCATAAGGGAAGGCTTCAACTCCCTCATCATGAAAGGTGCATCTCTTATCCATTATGAACCTCCATACATCTTTATTCTTGCCTTTCTTTTTCTCTTAATGTGAAAAAAGTCTTATTTTTCTGCCCTAAAATTTCCAAATCACCGTTCCTGTATTTCAAAAGTCACCATTAATCTGTCTGCCGCGTCTTCCCTTTATGTTCTTCAAACCCTTCAAAAACAACATGCCGACAAAGGGAAGAGAAAAAAAAAAAAAAAAGAAAAAAATTAAGAAATTCGTAGCAAGGCATTTTATCCCCATAAGTGGGGAGCAGAGATCGCAGCGAAGCGCAGCCAGGCCGAGCATCAGCCGGGCTCTGCGGGCTGCCAGCTCCGTCATCTGAGCTCGGGGAGGAAGAGGAGGAGCCGAGGCTGCGGCAGGTGCTGTGCTTGAATTCACAAGCGCAGTGACCCTCCCTAGGAGCATGGCAGGAATTTCAAATGGGATTAGCCACCCGGACAAGAGAAAGGTCATACTTGACATTTCCACTGGAAATTCTAATGCAAATAGACCTCTGATACTCATGACATTTTTTCACACACGGTCTAACAGCCATACATATGTAAAAGGAAAATGATAAAATGTGATGACTAATTTATGTAAATCTCATAAAGGCAATAAGACCGAGGGCTGAGCACATAGAAACATTAGTCAGGCGAAGGAGCACATGATTGTATTCCTCTTTTATTTGCTACCATTTTAAATTGGTTTATTTTGATAGGGTTATTATTTGTTTAGCTTTCAAAAAGCGTTCAGTGCCTGTGCAAGGAGTACAGGACATAGAGCCCTTGCTCATAGTAAGGAGCACCGTGATCCCTTGGCTTTATTTGGAATGATTTTGGTTATTGCCATGAGGATGGGAACTGAGCAAGGCAGAGAGGCTCTCTAGGAAGCCAGGGATTTTTACAGCCCACCTCAGGCTTGAATATTTACACACTGAGAAATCCTGGCTGAAACCCCAAGGAAAACCTGATTTTTTGGAATTAGATCCCAGTGCAATTCAAGTAGGATACTTACAACATAAAGATTACATAGAAAATAGTTCTACAGCGAAGCTTTTCTCACCTCAAGGAGCCTTAACAAGAGCATTGCAACATATTCTCACACTTACAGCTATTTCCACCGTATATCTTGATAAGCAAATTTCCTTATCTGTTGTGTTCTGAGGTCACCAAATTAGACAAAAATAGCGTGCTTTGGTCAATCTACTCAAAGAAGAAAATTAAAGCTATCAGGCTGAAGGACAGCAGAGTGGCTGGAAATTTTGGTTGTCGAGCTTTTGTTGTTGTTTTACACAGCAGACTACACACTCAGCGAACCTGTGGTCAGCAGAGCTCTGAGGTATCTGCAGGTCTCCCAGTACGGGCAGGAAAATAAGTCAAAGCTAAATATAAACTAAGTAGAGAAACCCCAATTCTCTCAGCATCTTATTCAAAGTCTTGCTTTCAACACAACCAGGAGCGGTTTTACCCTACTTCCCATCGTCGCCCATTTTATTTCAGTATGTCTATTTCTGCACTTCTGTATTATTCCAAAGGACAGTGCCTCGTTTTCCTCAGCTGGGGGGTTGAGGAAAACATTTATTAAACTCCTTAAAGCTTGTTTATTTTTCTTAAGCCTAATTACCTGCCCGCAATGACTTAATTTTGTTTATTACGGGTTTTAAAATGACAAGTTCATCTGCCACCGGAAAGCAGCGCTGCTTTAGCGACAATGAAAGGCCGCAGTCCTGCAAGCACTTATGCATATGCTTCACGTTTTGCATGTAAATAGTCCCATTGACTAAATCCCCGTTCTTTGAAAGGGAAGAAAAGGCTGAAAGGCAATCATTGTTTTCCCAGGCAAACAGTGCCGGAGAAGAAAGGAACAAGTTAGGAATATAGAAAATTAACTCATTTCCCATCGCCCACCACATGCATGCATATCCTGAAACTCCTGAATTTACTTCAAGTACCTAAAACGTCTCTTCTGTATGCAGCCCAGTTTTTCAGTGTCTTAATGCTTTGTTAGTTTTCCAAGGCAATTTCTTTAGGCAAATCTAACACAAAAAAACTTTTAAAAGATAATTCAAGAGAAAACATTATGAGCAAGCAAAGACCAGCTCTGATATTCAACCTCCTCTCTAAGTATAAAAAAAAAAGAGGGGGGGAATTCAAACAACAGTCTAGGAAGGAAAAATGTATTCAGGCACTGTAGAATTTGAATAATTAAATGCACTCTTCCCCTGAGCTTCCCAGTTAGCTCCATCCCCATTTCATCCGAGCTGGATAATAGCAGGTGTATTGCTTCAATTTAAAGTCACCTTAGGCTAGACATGGCAGGACTGATCATAGAATCACAGAATGGCTTGGTTTGGAAAGAATCATGTAATTCCACCCCCCTGCCATGGGCAGGGACACCTTCCACTACCTCAGGTTGCTTAGAGCCCCATCCAACCCTGCCTTGAACACTTCCAGGGCCAGGGCATCCACAGCTTCTCTGGGCACCCTGTTCCAGGGCCTCACCACCCTCACAGGGGAGAAGTTCTTCCTTGTGTCCAAACTAAACCCACCCTCTTTCAGCGTGCAACCATTCCCCCTTGTCCTGTCATGTGCTGGGAGTGGTCTCAGACCTGGTGGCATCTTAGAGGATAAGAAATCTCCTGGGTTCCCTCTCTGACCAAGCAGGACGAGCAGCTCACAGCACTGACCTGAAGCTCCCCCACACAAAAAGAATGGAAAAGATCAAGCATTTGATTTTTCCTGTCTCTGCCCTACAGTAGTACTGAGGTCCATTTGAGACCCTGATGCTCGGGCACAGCCTGAGAGCCCCGTGCTGCAGCCCAGCACAGCGTCCCACCAGGGGCTGTCTGCAGGCAAAGAGGTGTGGAAATCTGAAATCAACATTTCTGAGGGCCGTGGGCAGCTCATTAACAGCAGCACTGACATCAGCAAGTGGAAATAGTCCCCTGTTACACACACACACACACAGACACGTGGGTTCCTACACCAAAAACCAGATCTGCTGCATTGCCTCAGACTGGCTCATGTTTTTTCCACTTGATAAAGAGTCATGAGTTACTCTGAAGTTTCTTCTATCACAGACTTCTTTCAAACCTGACTGAGTAGCTTTCATACCACCATCACTGAACCCACGTGAGAGATGGGGCAAGTGGAAAGAATTCAAATAAATTTGCTAGTATGAATTTTCCTATAGCTGTTCTTAATCAATTCTCATTAAAAAGAAAAAAAAAGTATCCTTTACTTGCACAAATTAAAACCTATATAAAAATAAATTAGGCTGGAACTACTGCTTTGAGGTTCCTTCCAACCTAAAATATGCTAAGATGTAAATTCCTTATCACAGCAATAACTTTGGCACAGGGAAGAAGACAGAGCAGCAGTCATTGCTGTGATTACAACCAGCAGATATAGGGACAGATATGGGTTCAATTAACACAGCCTGTGTTAATTGAAGAGTTCTTGTAGCCTGGAGAGCTACAGCTGATACAACCTGTGCCTCTCAGGTGCCCTCAAGTTACCACCTGACAAATGTTCCAAGCAGTGCAACTGAATCTATACAAATATTTCGGTGTTTCTTACTGCCCAAAGATAACACTTCTTCACTGGCTAAAATAGGGGCATGAGGGGAAAAAAATGCATGGAATTAATTAAGAATCATAAGCAAACTCTTCCTCACAGAGAAGTCCTGTGACATCTAACAGCGGTGAAACCAACAGGCCTGTGGAACAGATTGCTCTGAGAGCCAGGAGAACCCAGGTGAAGGTGCCTGCTGTGGTGGTGGCCGCTGGGCTGGACACCGTTCCTCACTGGGCCCAGGACTGCAGCAGCTGGAGCCCAGGCAGGCAGGGAACAGAGCCCCCCAGCTGCCTTCGTGACACAGAACGTGTCCCATTCACACCACAGACATTCGTGTGATTTGCCAGATGAAGGGGTGGCCTTGACAGAATTAAAAGCTGCTGATGAATCCGTGAGGCCAAGAGAGCTGATGCATATTTTTTTTTAAAGTTTACTATTCAAGGAAGCAGTGTAGTGCACAGCAGTAACAAAAGGATTGTGGCAACCAGCAAATTATTCCCTGGAGAAAATTCCTCCAAAATTGGGTAGTGACAGAATCCAATCAGGGTAAAAAAAAAAAAAACCCAGACAAAAAAACCCACCAGACCCAAACACAAAGAATAAAATCCATGCAGAACAAGGATCTTTCTCCTTTCCTGGACTGGAAACCAGATGTACTTACTTTTTTAATTTTTTTTTTTTGCCAGACTGCCTAAGACTAAGCTGTCTTGAACACTGAAAACCTAACTCCAAAAATAGCCAAAAAACAGCTTTCTTGATTTTAGCTTACAGATTATTGAATAACCCACAGGCCACCAGCTTCTCTCCTGCTATTTCTAAGTCAGTCCAGATCAAGCTGGATGGGGAGGGGAAAGGCAGGTTTGGGCTTTGTTTGATTTGGTTTTAGGCTAAAGCTCAAGGTCCGTTTATTTAGGAAAGAGATTGCCACCCCTCAATGCAGTGTATTTTATGTTCAATAGAAAATAATAATAGAAAATAATATAGGAGCATATTATCCCTATGCCAAGTATAATGCACACTCAGTTCTAGGGTTTGGTGGTAAAATTTCTCAAGAGAGAATTTTCTTTTCTTGTTTTACTACATTTTACAGAATTCCCTTTGCTTTCCATAAATACCAACTTTTTTGTCTACAGGTAACTAAGATTCCCCTTTCTAAAGGGGAATCTTAGTTACCTGTAGACAAAACCTGAAACTTAGTTACCTGTAGAGCTGCTTTTTGGTGAAGGATCACTTATTTCCTCCAGGGCCTGAGAGCCTCTCCCCGAAATAACTCCTCCATCCACCTCATGAGTAAAACACTGAGCTCAATGCCAGCTGGAAGCTTTGGGGGCAGGTTTCAGCTCACCTGCCTGAGCAGCCAGGCACAAAAACCCTGTAGGAGAGGGACAAGGAGCAGTTTTGCCCCTCTGCCTCTGCCGGGGATCCAAGGGCTTGGAAAGGAGCGCACGGCGGTTCGCATCAGTGCGCGAGCTGAATATAAAACCCAAAGCAAAACACGATTTGTTTTTCAGTTTATTAAAGGAAATGTTTTCATATAATTAATCATGGTCCGCGAGGCCGCTTTATCCGACACCGTCCCTCCCTACCCCCGCCATCCCACATGGAGCCTTAGCCGGACTAAAATTTTGCAAAGCCTTGCATTGTTCTCCCTGACACCGGATCAGCGGACACAAAAAAGCAACTGCCAGCTCAAAAGCAATCCGGCGATAGAGCCTGGTGCTATCTAATCAAGGGCAAAAGGTCACTTCCGAACAACTGGGCAATAAAAGATTATTTCCAGCCGCAGAACAGAAAGGCCCAGTGGTGGATGCTTGAAAGAGGGGGGTGGAAGGAGGGCAAAAGGGCTCCCGTCTGTGGGAGGAAGTGCATTGAATAAAGCCAGCAGACGGGAACCATCTGGCTTTGTGCGTGGTCTGTTCTTCTGAGGAGAGAGAAAGCCCCCTCAGCGGGGCCAGTGACTCCATGCAATGATTCGAACTTTTCTTCTTCTTTTTTTTTTTCCCCCCCTCTTTCTCTCCCCCATCAATTTTAAAGCAGCTTTCCCAGGCACCAAAAAATTGGAAACGGAAACTTTCCTAACGGGTGGATGGACGCGTCTTATCAAGGGCAAGCTGCAAGATGGAGCCCATGTTTTAATCTGGCCATGAGAGATGGCTCTTATCAGGGAGTGAGGTCTGTGGATGACCAGACAGGGCTTTTTTTGTTTGTTTTGTTTTTAAGGATGGCTAAAGGAGAAGCCTGCCAGGGACCCAGTGGACTCAAATTCCCAACCCATCCAGTACACTGGGTTTTGGTTGCATTTTTAAGCAGCAAACGGCATTTCCAGCAGCATCACCTTTATTATGTATACTTCATGCATTTCCCCCTTTCCTCTCTCTCCTCACTTGTTATATGGCCTCACTTGAATGAAAGCAAGAAAATAAAAGGGCCAGATTACATTCAGTCCAGTTGCCATGGCCTGTGGGAGGGCAGAATTGCAAACACTTCAGTACAAATGGTACAATCCCTCCTCCCTCCCCTCAGCCCTGCAGTTGTCCTCCATGTCCTCACTTTCCCTCGCTCCGCGGTTCGCACCGGAGGCCTTTGGCACTCGGCGGCGAGGAGCTGAATCTATTCAAGCGCCCAGACACCTCCTCCGTTCACCAGTGAATTAACTTTAAGCATGCAAATCACACTAATCCAGAATTCACAGGAGAGGAAGTCAGGAGGGTTCCCAGTGGTCTGGGAAATATTTTTCCTTTCGGGAAGGGAAGGGGAGGGGGGGTCATTGCACTCTTCTTTAGAGCTCGCTGCAGGTCACTCTGGCTCATCTCAAAGAAAGTTTAGTTCAGAGGCTCAGCTTGACATTCATTGGTTTCTAAATCGGAACCTCTTGAGCGATTGTCCCAGCAATCCCAGGGATTGGGGCCTGAGCAAATAGCCCCCGACTAATTCTGCTGTAGTAGGGGGGAAACGAAGCAGTTAAATGTCCAGTTTATCAACAGAAAACAACAACTGAGCCTTTGTCCTAACAGGGTGCAGGAGGAAACCGTTTTGCAGGGCTCATCTGCATGAGAAACCCGGGCAGCTGGGAAACACCGACATACGGCCTGGGGGGAGATCCACGCACACACTGGAGGAGAAAAATATTCCGTACGTCAGCTTTCTGTTCTGCCACCTTCAAAAAGGAAGCAAAACTCGGGAATTCTGAGTAAGTCAGACACAGCTTGACAATTGAGGGGCTTTGTTTTAAATGGGGGGGAAAAAAACCAACAGCAAAAAAAAACGCACAAAGCAAAAGTTTAAATTGAGAACCTACACAGCAGGTCCTCTGCCACAGCCTATTTGTTAGAGAATGAAAAAAAAAAACCCACTACCAACAGCAAGGTGACCAAATGGCCAAAGCAACAGCTCTGGTATTTATTCTCTACAGTTCTGCAAGCTGAGGCAGTGCAAAGATACCAATGTTTCTGCTATAGTCTCACCAAACAGATGCAGAAATGCAGGATGCAGTTTGGGAATGCAAAGCCAAAAAGTAAAACCACAGAGCTGAAATGGACCTACAATAAAGTGTGTTAAAAAACCCTAATGTCACTCCTGCTCCTCACTTTTTTTTTTTTTGCCACTCAGTACTGATCTATTCTCTGTTTTCTTAGCTAAGGGTTTCTTGGCAGTCACAGGCATTTTTCTCTAAGGATTTTTAGACACCCAGAAGTGGTTGGAAAAGCACAAGCAAAGGACTTGCCCACCACATCCCCAGTCTCTCTGAGAGCTGAGCAAAAAGCCTTGCCCTATTACTGCCCAGGCTGAGGTCTAGAACCCATACAGCAGACATGGAAACTGCATTCCACTTGCTCATCAAACACAGTGGGAAAACAGCTTGAACGTGCAGGGGAAAATATCCCAAATGTAAAGCAGGTGAGCCCCAGGTTAAGGCAGCTGCTGCTTTAACAGCCACTTTCAACACTTCAGAAAGTGAAACCACTTACTGGAACAACAAAGCTGTGTGCAAGGAGGAGGGGATGGCTGAGAAAATGTGTCCCTGGAACAGACCCTTTAGGGACAGGCCAAGGCGAGATGACGAGGTTATCACCAGGAAGATCACAGCCCCAAACTGCAAGGTCACAACCTGCAGGAACTTAGACAAAGCTTTTAAAGAGAAGCAAATCCAGCCTTTCCTGGAGTGCCCCAAAAGAGAAACCCATCCAAAGGGACACTTCCATGGCCCCGCAGTACAATATTCACATTCCAGCCACAATGGAGCCAAACAGATTCACTGCAGTGGGGGCAGCTCCTACTCCCACACAGCATGATTAAAAACCTGGAGACTCACAGTTGTTTCAGAGCTCCACTGGCATTCTTTGAGGCCAGAGTGTGCCCTACACTGAGCAGCCACCCTGCTTTCCACTCCACTTAGCATTAATTACAAGCCTCTTTCTTGGATAGCTTGGCAGCTTTGTGGTTCAAGGGGGAAAGGGGGAAAAAAAATAAATCTCATCCTATTAAATGTAGCCCAGCGACCAAAAGACTCTGAAAGATAGGAAACCCTTCTCAGCATGAACAAGCAGCAGAACTGCACTTTAAAATACAGGTTTTAATTGCAAGTGGCATTTCCAAGCTATCCTGTTCCTGGGGCCACCTCAGTGAGGGCCAGGAGTGCTACCAGACAGTTAATACCCTCAAACAAGCAGCTTCCCACTCCCAGCCACAAACAGGGCTTTAAACATAGCCCATTTGTATCACAAAAGGCAGCCAAAGCCCCTGTCCTTGCAGGAGGCTTAGCTCTAGTTAGGCACCCAACAAAGACTAAATTGGTAAGAGCCTCCATTTGGTCTCTCTGGCTGACTCAAACCCAGCACTTTGCAGGGAGCAGATTCTGTAATTCTCATGTGAAGCCCTTGTAGCTTGATCACAGATCACAGGCCAGTTTTAGCCGATATCCTTAGCACAACCAAATCCACTGGAGCTCCAGAAGGGATGCAGGAGAACAGCACAGCTCTCCTGTCACAAACCCTTGGGTTTAAGGCTGCAGGACTTGGGGGAAGCCTGAAGGAGATCAAGACCAGACTGTGACCTGCCTCAAGAAGAGCAGGCCTGCTTAACACCCCTCTATATAACCAAGGGCTCTTGTCCTGAGTGTCCCTTCAGCTGTGGGGAGTTTGGGCCTCCCAATTCTGTGGAGCATCCCAGGTCTCTTAAGGGGCAGGAAGGAGTTCACCACCAGCTGAGTAGCTCAGAGCTTTCCAGGCAGGCTTTTTTTTCTTTTTACTCAGAATTTACAGATCCTGGAGCATTGGTGTGCCATGTTCTCAGCATCCTAACTGGCTCAGCCAACAACACACACTGCCAGTGACTTGCTGATGTGGGATCCTTTAGGCTTGTAACCTAAGGGGAATATATGCCAGCAAGCTACTGAGCAGATGAGGCAAGCAGTCGCTATTCCTTACATCCAGTTGTAAATCAAAGGGTTTGCTGCCTAAGTCTAGATAAGAATATAACCCCCAGGCTATGGACCACCTGACAGCACCGAGTCCTTTTGTTAGGCAAATAATTGCAGATGAGTCAGTACTTTCTCCTGCTCTCCTTTGCCAGGTAGCATCTCTGGATGGCTGGACTGAGCTGAGGCTTTAGCAGAAACTTGAAGCTGAGACTCAGACAAGAAATTTCTTCTGGGGTCTGGCTTTACAGGCCATCCCTGCATTTCCAGCACAGGAGGGCAACAGAGACAGAGCCACCTCCACCACATCCTGCTG
>NW_005054435.1:1364781-1366926 GCF_000277835.1 Geospiza fortis | reverse complement strand
AATCCGGCTCCTTCACTTGGCAAAGTGCTTAACTCCAGGTTTTGCTGAGCCTGACAGCCTTTAGCCTCCAGCCCTTGCCATGGCCCGTGGCAGTCCTGTTGTGAGAGACTGCTTTGAACACAAGCTGATGGCAGAAGGACATAGGCAATTTCAAAAAGCATTTTCCATTCTGACTCTGGTGTATTAGTGTACAACCTTGTCCAACTCCTCCATTGCTTTGTGGCTGTTGTCACTCACACTTTTCCTGTCCCACTGCTGCCCTTTCTGCCCAGCCAGTGGGCTCATTCTGTGGGATGCTTCCCAGCGGCGCTGCAGGCACAAAACCGAGAACTCTGATGTCACATCTCGTAACCCATCAAAAAGAGCCTTGTTTGAAACAGAGAGATGGGATGAGGTCATCAGGAGCTGTAACCATTCTCTGTCTTTGGCACACCACCTCCTTATCTGGGAGGCATTGCAGGGAGGGCATTGTAAAGGTTACATAAAATCAAAACAGAATTGTCAGGCGTTCCTCTCCCCGACATTTGTTTTGGCAAATTTACATCCTCTGAAAAACACGAGGGAGGCATCATTTTCCCCAGCAGAACATCATGTAGGAGCAGGCCTGACACAAAGAACAGCCTGCCCAAGGGCACTGGGGAGGCCTTAGAGGCAGGAGGGGAAAACCTTTGGTGTACACTGAGTGCATGTGCAAATACCCCCACGTGTCCCTCTGCCCACAGAATGCAGGAGGAGGAAAGGATTATCCATCATACAGCTCCTGTCATGGGAGACATTTCCATTATTGTTCTATTAGATTATATAACTGCATTGTCCATAAGCACAGGAGAGCCAGAAAAACTCTTTGTGTTGGCATCTCATAGAAGCACTGCTGCAGACTCACAGGTGGGAAGGAGAGTGGGCACATACCTTGTTCATTCAGATCTCCTCCATCTTCCTAAATTATCTGCAAGGAACTGGAGAAAGGGGGAAATAATCACAGTCTCCTAACAAACCTACCAGTGAGGCAGTTTTACAGCTTGGCTCCAAGCCTCTGCTCAGAATCTCTTCCTCCTCTTTTTCAGAGCTCTGTGAAGATGAGCAACAGAGGGCATGGGCATCCTTCCATCTGCTCCTGCTCTGGAGCAGAGATACATCCAGAATGTTGCAACTCTGCAAGCTTTCTCTCCTTCTGGGATGGTTTCAATGGTAAGATTTACAGCCTAAAAGAGATCACTGAAGTCATGGCAGTAAGAGGGGCAGCTACGACAGGAAGGAGGAGGAACAGAAGTATTTTACTGAGTCCAGGCCTTGCAGATGGTGAGAACAAGAAGCAAAAGCCATGCTCACAGTTAAAGCTAATGGAATTCTGCAATCCCCATGGGAAACTCAGAAACACAGGTATGAAATGCAGAACTGCTTCTTGTGTTCATTTGTTTTTTGATACTTTGGTTACATGTTCAAATGCAATACATGGATGGAGTGCAGGGACTGAATTTCCTCGGTGCTGCTGGATACGTCCCATTTTTGGTTCATAGCCCTGCCTCCACATCTGCAGCTCCAGTAGCCACCTACAGTGATGTGCCTTCAGGCAGGGAGGTAAGGAAGGAGAGCACCTGCAACACAGAAAGGCAGGAGCATCCCAATTCAGACACTGTCCATCTGCCCTAAACCATTTTTGATAAGTTTTAATAACATTGCAAGATCATCTCTTGGTATCTTCTTGGTAGGCATCCACAGCCCTCCATTAGCAAGATAAGATTAAACAACAGCCACTTCTATCTTTATGTGGTAAAACAAGCTTCTGTATGTAAGATAAACTTTACAGGACAGGTGGTTTCCTAGAATGGAATACCCCCAAGAAAACATTTAACTATCCTACATAAACGTCAACAAGGTATGAGTAGAGCACACCTAATAAAGGAGATAGAGGCTACCATAAAAAGGGGCCCTAAATCAAAGGGCAGGTTCACACCAGCAAACACTCACACACACCGGGCCGACTGGAACAGAGCCCTCAGCACTGCTGGCAGCCCAGCAGCTCTTCTGGTGTGGCCGCCCCTGCCTTTGCTTGGAGGTTTGACCCACACCATCACCTTGATGGGGTTGTGGCCGGGACTGCATCCACAAAAGTGCCCCTGCGGGTTCTGTATTGAGAGCTCGGTG
>NW_005054435.1:1353845-1364756 GCF_000277835.1 Geospiza fortis | reverse complement strand
TTCTGCCACTTCCCCAGTTTCTAAGAGCTCTGAAGTGAAACCTGAAAGAAGCCACCCATTGTTTCCAATTGTGCAAGAGCCAGGAGCAAATAGGGCTCAAATTGCAGCTCTGAAAGGCAGCAGGAAATTGGCAGCCCGGTAATCTGCTCCCCACCATTCAGGGGAACAAAGGCGACATTCCTCCTCAAGTAGTCACCATTAGAAACCCAAGGCTGATCTATTTAGTAAGGCCCACAGAATAAATCTGTGGAAATAAAGAGTTTTAATTAGAAGGCCATAGGATATGGCTCTAGTTTCCAGCCCCTCAAGTAACATGTATTATTTAGGCCCTTACCTTGTTTCCCACATAGCCAAACGCTGACACCCAGACATCAGCACCGCTGCCACTAAAATAACACCCCAAAACCTAATAAAGGTGGAAACTGTTCATTACAGGTGGATCACACCATACAGTGTGCTGTACCAAGCACATTTCAAATTGGCCCCTGGTTTGAGATTGCATATTTCCCCCGCTAGAGTATTAACAATCCTTCTAAGCCACCACATCCCCCCCATCCATGGCATGTTTTAAAAATTCTCCAGAAAGTGCTACAGTTTCCAGCAGGATGGGTTTTTTCCCCTCTCTCCCATCCATCCATCTGCACAGAATGACTCAGTAATTAAACACTGCTGGTCAAAGGCTCCTGGCTGTGCCAGCGCCTCACAGCGTGGCTCCACACAGCCCTCCAGCCCCAGTTCTCCCAGCAGCCAAAGAGAAGAACAGTTTCCTTCAGAGCTGTTTCATCAGGCCCAGTTAATTTGAAAGAATTTAAGTTCAAGTGCAAAATGCTCTGAGATACTTTGCAATTTTTGCCACCTGAACAGATAAAGTTGTCCCAACCCCAGTGTGTTAGAACTGTGAGGAAGGAGAGCAGATGAGGTTAACTTTTCTAGGGGATGTTACCTGCACCTGGCAGCAGTGGTGGATGACTGAGGAACTGCCATGCCAAGTGCTCCTGCTGCAATACAGGGCAAGGGATAGAAAGAGGGGATACAAGAACACAGGCCCTAGAACTCCAGGTTTGAGAGCCCTTACAAAAATCTCTGGAGACTCCAGAATGGCACCTTATATCTCTACCACTTGCTCCAGAGACACCTTTGGCTATTTAACACAGCAGAACTGGTGTATTTTCAACTCTAACAATATTTCCTCACATACTCTTGGCAGATCAGTTAAATTCGAGCCCAGGTACAGCCAAAGTCTGGCAAAGTTCATACCTGGAGCTGAATTTCAGAACAAAAATTCATGACATCCAACTATCCTGTATTTCCCACCCTGACTAACCAGGTTTATCCTCACCTTGAATTGGATGAGATACAGGACATGTAAAAATGTATGAAATCAAAAAGTGCCTCAGTGACAGCACAGGTGCTTCTGCAGTCATAGCACATTCCATCCAGAAGAACTTTGCATGCCATGTAGAAAAATGAACAAGTGGACAATTATTCCCTAAAAAGAAGGGGTCGGGTAAATGAGACTGGATTTAGATAAGACTTGGGTATAAAAAGAAGGTACTGTGCAATCTCCAAACATCCGGGTTAGAGGAAAGCTCCAGCACTTCCCCCTTCCTTTCAGGCAACAGTTTATTCATTTTAATCTGGAAGTGTGCTACTTATAAAGTGCACAAGTCCAAAAACATCTGATCAGACATCACAGAAGAAATGAAGCTTTGGAGAGAACCTTCGTCAGGCCAGGTAAATTCATCCCTTCCTCCTGATTGGAGTGTGGAAGAGGAATCTTCCTGCAAGAACTCTCAGGTGGTTTGGAAATTGAAGCGTGTGCCAGAAAACAGGAGGTTTCATTTAAAATAGCCATTAAGTAGTTAATCAGTTATGTAACTTCAGCCTATTTAGGGAGCTCCGGCTACTTCTCACAGTCACTTCATCCCACAAACTAAGAACATCCTAACATTTATGAGCACTGGGCATTCCTAAGGCAGTGCAGGCACTGTCTCCTGGCCAGCTCATTCACTGGTGTAAATCCATCAGCTCCATTGAGAAGAAATATTCCATGGAATAAACCCGCTCATACTCTGGCAGCGACCCTGCGGGGTCAGGCAGGATGTCCCATTGTGCTCCTTCTTGCACAAACACAATGGGGTTCAGCCCCTGGGGGCAGAGCCTCTGTCAGGCTGTTTGTGCCTCCTGACATCGTGTTCTGCAGGATGTTTGTTTTCAGGTCGGGGCACCCAACCAACGTGTAGACAAAGGTTCACAAAACAGGGCGTGCTTACAAGGCCAGAGCCATGGCTATCAGGCACATCTTTCTCCAAGGACTGACCAAATGGATGCTTCTCTGCTCCAAAATAAAGAGCTACCACACTTACAAACTAATTTTGGAATATGTACTTCTCCTGGAAGCACACTGTTTCTCTTATAATACTGCCCCCCATGCATATACCAGGAATATTGAAAAAGCCAGGTGAATTTCTAGTTCTTTTTTGGTTTTTCATTAAGACTAGTGTCTCACCCATACATACTTAAACTAAAAAGCCAAGCCATGTGTGGTTTGCAGGAAGACTTTCCCAAATTTGTATTTATTGGTAAGTAAATGAGGCAGTATCTCAAGACAGCTTCACCAGGAGGAGCAGGACTGGCAGCTCCTGGGAAAAAACAACTGCACTGCATCCATTTATCACCAAGCTGTAAATATCACTCTGGAGGTCACAAGGTTTTTGAGCAGCTCCTTCCAGTGATCTTTTTGAGCAGCTCCTTACCACAGGCTCCTCCTGGCTGGGGAAGTAATGCCAAGGGAAGAAGCCATGCCTTGGCTCCTCCCACCAACCGGGAAGGTGAAAGACAACCACAGGGAAGAACTACAAATGATAAGAGCTGCCCCAAAACCAAACTGCCCTGCAAATGAAGGGTCATCAGAACAAGACCTGTGCAGCCCCACGTGCTGTGTAAGGCTGCTAAATCCAGCTATGTGACAGCAGAACAGAATTTTATTCCAGGGTTTGTTTTTTTTTTGAAGCGCCACCATGACTGACACAAATGCTCCAGCTGGAAGAAGGCCAACAATTAATCAGGATTCCTTAGAATTTGGAGGTAATTTTAGCAGAACAAGAAATGCAGAAGTATCAGTGAGTCCTGAACATTCCTCCAGGACAAAAATCTATTACTTCATATAAGTCCATTAAAACACTTCATCTAGCCCCTTTAATCCCTCTTAACAGATTTGCTTTATCACAGACAGAGGAGCTAATCCTCTCCCACCTGTCTTTATGATATGGAACCATAAATAAGAGCAAGTACTTTTCATTTGTTAGGCATTATCCCCGCTTGGATAGTGCCCTCACCCACCCCAGTGTTGGTGTACTGGAGCCGTCTTTACAGAAACACCCCAACTCTGAGGGCAATATCCCACCCCAGCCATAGATTCCTCCAGCATGGAACATGGAAACTTCATCCACCCGTTGTTTTTATTGTTAAATTGCTGTTTCCTAAACTCATCTCTCTTATCATGAGTTTTGAGACACTAAGCAAAGCAAGAATTCCAGCTTGCTGGACTTCCCTTTTTCCTTCAGCCCAGACCTTGCACATCCGAGGCCTTTGCTGTTGGAAGCAGATGGCAGCCTCAGCCAAATCCATCACCCATGCAATTAGGTCAGTAGGTCAGCTGAACTTACTGCCTAATTACACCTTCATTTTACACAGAGTTCTCTTGCCTTCTCAAAACAGGGTCTCAGAAATATCAGGGAAAAAAAAGTAATTGTTATGAGTTACATTGCAGTAGGCCCTGACAGTCTGGCGCTCTGCAAACATGGAGGAGTAACCTCAAACAGCCTGCTGATAAATTTAGGGTTGAAGGACTGAAATGTGCACTTCAGTGCCCTAATTGCTGGAAACCCCCTCTCCCAACAGAACACAGCATCCTTGGATGGCCATTCCACTGTGGAAAGTAGAACAGACACAGTGGCTGACCACTTGGGGCATATTTAAAGTAACCTGTGCTGCTTCAGGCTGTGGAGGCTTCACAGCTTCACTCCCTCCAGCCATCAGCTTGCTCCCTTCTCTTTCAGCTGGAAAGACATTCACATGCTCTCACCCAACCCTGCGTGGCTCAACAGCACAAAACCCAACTGCCTGAAGGAATCCCCAGCCACTTCCATGGCACAGTGGCAATGACCTTACATTGCAGAGTAGCCAGGAGCGAGCTCAGATATATTTGTGTCACAGCTGAGACAGCCACACACACCATATCACCATACAATTTCAGAAGGCTTTAAGCACTCTCCCATACACAGTAACACCTTACCTCATCAGAAGGCTTCTAGTGTCTGCCCATACACAGTAAGACCCTGTCTCTTCAGAAGGCTGCAAGTATCTGCTCATCTTGCCCTTCAGCCCAGCCTTTTATCCCCTCATGCTGATGCACTGCACCTGTGTGCCCTCTGTTCCCTTTGGTGGTTGGTCAGTGCCCCTGGGCACTCATTACCTTCAATACCATTCACCTGTTCTGCACAGCTGCAGCCAATTAGGGCTGAGGCTCAGCTGCAGCCCCACTCCCAGTTCCCACAAACTGTGTGCCCACATACTTGTAAGTTCAATACAAAGCATACAGCATCTAACCCAAGAGAAAAACACATTCTCGTTTTTCTAACACTGTCTGCTCTACCTGGCAATGAGTAAACCATGTAAGACCTGCAAGGAACTGTTCTCTTTGCTGTGTAGGTCCCAGCCAATTTTTTTCTCCAGAGGCACTGCAACCTCAAGTTATTCCCAAAATCTGGTTACTAAAGGCAGCATTAGCATGACTAACTAGAGCATAGCTGTTGTCTTAAAAAAGAGATCTGAAACAGTGTCACAACCTAGCTCCTGATGGCAGACAAATATTAAAGGATGGAGAACACGTGTGTCCTTTGGGATTTCTTCTCTTCTGCTAGGAACCAACCCAAAGCCCCAGATAAATCAGTCACCTGGCTGAAAAAAAAGAGACAGAGGTACAGAGGGCAATGTTTTCCTTGAGGAGGCACGAGCAGCACCCTTGGAGCACAGGCCCTGAGCAGGGAGCTGGCTGTGGTGCAGCAGAGGAGGCAGCTGGCTCCGTGTTCCCGGGTGTCAGCACACAGTTACCAGTGGGCATCTCTGGCCAGCACCACACAAGGCCCCCATTGTGTCCGTGGGGCCGTCTGCAGCTGTCGCTCCTCGAGACGCGCGGGGACAGCGAAGGAGAGCGAGTCCCTGCTCCTCAGGAACATTCCTGCCTTTGCTTCCTCCCGGGAAATCTTGGAAAGCAGAATCCGTGTGCATCCAGTGCTGCCCCCCAGGCTGTCACTTCTGTCACACAGAGGAGCAGCACCACCGGCACCTTGCAAAGCATTCCTAGATGTACTCAGGTGATGATTTCTCTTGGTACCTCTCAGGGGTCATGTGTGCTGCTTAATAAAAAATCAGCTTCTCAGTCAGCTCTGTTCCATGACACTGCATCAGCTGGGATGGAATTAACTACAAAAAGCCAAGCTTATTCAAATCATCACCGTGTTGGGAGTCAGAGCAGCTTGAATATGGTAATTCAAAGCAGCAGGACTTCCAAAAAGAGCAAGATATGACACATTTGTCAAGTCACTGCTCTGTTCTGAAGTGGAGTTTCTCTAGAACCACTTACTCTGAACACCATGTGAAATTGCATCCATTTAAAACTTTTAAAGTTCAGGAGAATTGTGATGTAACCTTGACCCACATGAGGAAAAGAATGAGGTCTCCCCATTCACTCTTAATGAAAAGCTTTTTCTGTTGAATGTGTGTTAAATGGCCACAAGTAGCTGTGACACTTAGGTCACCCTTAAGAGCCTTTAATTTAAAGACAGAAGACTCCGTTGACATTGGAAAACTGACATTGGAAAATGTATGGGAAAAGAACCAAATAAGTCAGACATTCAGACATAGGCCCAAAGATACACACATTCCCAGATTTCAAAGCTACCAAAGTACAGCAACACAATCACTATTTTTCATCCTGGCTCCAAGCTTTTTATTTAGAATTGAGGTGGGGAGATTAATTTCTTCAGCTGCTGCACAATTTAACCAGCCAGGAAGTTCTATATAGGAAAATTTTAAATGGCTTTGCATGTTAATGTGGTATTCCTTAAAAAAAACCAACAAAACAAACCAAACACCAAAAAAGAAACCAACTTGGAAGTTGTGGTTTCCTCCTCCACAAATGTATTTCCAAATGCTTTGGTAAATAAATAGAGCCTCCATTTCTTGGCACTGTTAAGCACAACACAGATTCAATTGTATTAAACATCCCTTATTTGATATATAGTTGGCTTTAACTTAAAATTAGGTAAACTAAACTAGAGCACAGACTAGTGGCTTTGAAGTATCAATAGGAGGTTATTTACCACCTGACAGACCTGAAGAAGGAGGAAGAGCCCAGCAATACACACAGGTAGCTCACAACCTGTCATTGTAACAAAAGAACTCCAGAGGCATTTTCATTAATTAATATATTTTCTGCATTATAGTTAACATATGTACTTTCTTCGTGTCATCCTTATTTCGTTAAGTATTGATATTTTGTTATATTCAGACATGAGTACATTTTCGAAGTCTTTTGCAATAAATATCATAAAATAATAGAGATTCACATAATAAATATTCTTTACAATAAAAAAAGTTTTAACAGACTTTTGTCTTAAAAATAGTTGGGATTCAACTTTGTGTTTTATACATAAAATATACAAAAAAGGACCACAATTTGTGGCTAAGGCAATAAAACAGGGACAGAATAAAATTATAGAGTACAGAGCAGAGCTAAACTCACTAAGCCAAAGGATCACAAGAGACTTGAAGGATTCAAGAACATTTAGGTGGCTCAATGACACCTGAAGGCTGTTTGGATATATGAACACCACCAACTTTAATATCAACTGATACTGACAGACTATAAAAACTGGATTAGGAGGGTGGAGTAAGCAATATCCTTCAAAGACTGGACAGCAGAAGAAACAAATGAGTATGTTGCAGCCACAATGTCTCCAATGTGAAGATTTACATAGTTTAGCAAAAACTGAAGATACATTGAAAATGTAAAAAAAAAAAAAAGAAAAAGAAAAAAAAAAGGCTGGGCAATTCTCAGGTCTGAGAATGTTCCAAAAGTTAAGAGAAAAAGAGAGAGGGGGGAAAAAAAAGATGCAAAAAGAAGCAGGCTGCTTATAGAAGAGTCAGGCCTTTCATTTGGTGAAGCCTTTATTTTATATCCCTCTCCAGAAAGAACACACACAAAAAGTTATTTCACAATCCAGCTCACTCAGGAAAGTTATTCTTCCTTGGCACCCAGGAGGTTAAGGAGAAAAAAAACATAACTTGCTGAGAACAAAAAAAAAAACATCTTTGGGAAGATATTCACAGAGCAAGAAGCTTCAAGAGCCCAGTGAGCCCTCACTGTCTCTTTCAGGAGTGGTTCAGTTACAAACTCAAAGACCCTGCCCAAAGGAGTGGCAGGTGCAGATCCCAGGTCCACACTTACCAAAGAGCAGCAGTGACTGCGTGAAATGCTCCACACTCAGCCAGGTCAGCAGGAGGAGGAGAGCAAAGATGCAAGGGGAAGAGCTCATGTGTCTGGAGTTGGGCAGACAGAAAGGAAAGGAAAGCAACAGTCCTCCCAAAATGGGAGAGGAGGGGGGAAGAAGAAAAGATGGGAAGAGGGAAAAAAAAACAGCTACAACCTGAAAAACTGAAGTTGGAGGAAGTAAACCTCCCTCCCAAAATCATGAGGGCTTGCCCTGACCCCGGGAGGGGCAGCTCTCCAGTTTACAATAGACCGTGTTGGAGTTCTTGCACCGGCAGCCCGGACGATTGACGCGATCGTAGCACCCTCGGCAGAGTTTTAGACATCCTTTGGCCGGAGGGTAGCAGAGCAAGCAAGGCAGGAACAAGGACATGGCTCCCATGCACAGGTACCTAGAACAGCAATGTGACTGGGAGCAGGAGCAGGGATTATCCGCGTACGAGTCCCCTTCATCATCGTTGGAACAGTGGTAGAAGATGCCTTTGACCAGGCACATGCAGGTGCCGTACTCCACCATGCTCTCGGCCGAGCACAGGCACTGCCGGTTGCAGGCCAGGCAGGAGGGCAGGGCCCGCGGCGCCGTGCACTCCCCGCACTTGCACTTCCCGCACCGCTCGCAGATGAACTTGTGCTGCGTCAAGTCCTCTTTCAGAGGCCCCTTCAGATCGTCCACGATCAGCGCCGACTGCTTGGGCTGCGCCCGGATCGTCCGCTCGGCTCTGTGGCCGGAGCCCGGCCGGGAGGGTGGCGAGCGCCCCAGCAGCCCTTGCTCCGAGGAGGCGCTGCTGTTGCTGCCGGAGCTGGCAGCGCTGCCCGTGCTGGTGGAGCGGCTCAGCACGGGAGCCCTGGCGTTCTGCTGATGGGCCACGTGCCCCACCTGGCTGGGCCTGTGCTCGTAGTTGTTATTCACATTAATCGGTATAATCTCGTGAGTCCTCTCGTGCTTCTCCTGCCTCGGCACCGTCCGCGGGGCCGGCTTCTTCACCACTGACGGCCCCTCGGTGTATTCGTTGCTGCCCCTGATGGCCTTGATCTGGTCCAGTGACAAGATGGTGGCGGGCTGGCCGTCCCTGTCATAGTCCAAGCGCTGCCGGCTGTCCAGGGAGGGCTGCTGAATCACCACCAGGGAGCCGCCGCTGCCGTGCTGACTTTGGGGCTCCATCTGTAGTGATCTCTGCTGCTGGCATTCAGCGGGAACCTGGCATGCATCTGAAATCCTGAAATGAGGAAGGAGACAGAAGGTGTAAATAAACACTGCGTGTGTACATATACACACACGAGATCAAGGGCAGCGGAGGGATAAAGCACCAGATACTTTCTGAAAACAGAAATGATCTGGCAATGCCCAAACTGCCACAGCCACCTGGTACTGATCACTTTCAGCAGGGGATTACAGCAGTGCTGAGGATCTGGCCAAAGTCCAGTAATGGGGAGAGTCTGGGTATGGCATCATGGATCAGGAATGCAAAGGAGACCCCATGCCATTTAAAAAAAATTAAAAAATAAAAATCCAGTATTAACTTGTATGCTTTCTTGGCAAGCCATGGGAAGCGCCTCTCCCTTGCTACTGAACTCAACATCTGTCTCTAGCAACAGTAATTCCGAATGCCCCCGACACTGAGCTGGAAACAGCCAAGAACACCACTACGGTCATGTTCCGTATGGCAGAGTGAGGAATGAGCCCAGTTCTCACTCTTCTCCCTGAATGTGCAGCATCAGAAAGCTCCACAGATTTGCTTCCTAGTGCATTTGGAAAGTCTCCCTCTTAAAGTGACGTATGTGCATTACAGAGTCCTGAACTAAGTGCTGTCAAGTGGCCAAGATATTTTCTGTGAGAAAGTAACTCAGCCTACACATCTAATATGCTCCTTTATAAATTAAAGCAAGGGTGCAAACAACCTGTTTTCAAATATCTCCTGACCACAGGCTGGAGTGTGAAAGAAAAATGGGGTAGAAAAGGCTTAGATGAACTAGCTGTCAAACAGAAAGTACCTGAGCATTCATGAGAACGTTAAGAGCAGATAAAAACCCCTCAACAAGAACCTCAAAACACAAACAAAGAAAAAAATCCATTTTCAAAAGAGAGAGTAAAAGCTTCTCAAATAAACAGAACATCTGCTTGTCTATCTTTTAAATAGTAGGAGAATAGTAGAGATGTTACATGTTTCCATCCCTTTCCATCCTGCCTAGTGAGAGACACGAAGGTTGCAACACTGAGAAAACTGCAGTGACAGTTCTGCACCTACACAAAAATGTAGCTGAGTATCTAAGTGCCGCATTTATGCAGGGAACCTAGACAACAAACTGCTTTTCTTTACTGTCAGCCGGAGGAAAAGTCCTTTTCAGACCCCCCCGGGATGTGTTTACCTGAAAGCAGAGAAAGGGGAGTGCTATCACGCATTTCAAAACCTCATCTAATATTGCTATGAGAGTGTCTTGTGTACCCAGACCACAGCCAGCATGGAGCTGTTCCCCACTCCAGAGAGTAAAAGGCACCGTGGTGTGGAAGCATAGGAAGAACAAGAAGAGGAAATGTTTCTTCTAGCAGGCAGTCACCATGGGCAGAAAGTGACAGCTTCTGCCGTGACACAACATCTTTTCCTCATCCAGTAGTCAAAGATTTCATTTTACATTTAACATCACCTGTGTGGGCTTTGTGGTCACCAGATTAAACAGAAAACCAAACACTCTCGCTTCTAATTCACAGAACAGAATCACAGGATGCCTTGGTTGGAAGGGCCCTAAAAGACTCCGCAGTCCCAAAGCCCCTGGCCATGGGCAGGGGCACCTTCCACTCGACCAGGTGGCTCAGAGCTCCATCCGACCTGGCCTTGGACACTTCCAGGGATGGGGGCATTCACAGTTTTTTCCTGGGCCAGTGCCTCACCACCCTCCAGCAAAGAATTTCCTCCTACCCCACACAAGAAGCAGCCTTCCTCACGAGCACTGAATACAAATCCACAACAGACCAAGGGTGAATGAATGCGAAAAGGGAAAGATTTACAGCTGTACCAGCCAGGAGCTGGGCTCCCTAGAGGATGAAAAACAATATCCCAAGAAAATGCGAAAGACATCCAGTGCCATCTTTGGGGGGAAAGCGCAACATCAACGCGGCGCAGACTGACAAGCCCAGCTGCAGACCGGGGCGAGAGTTGAACCAGCTACCTCCACCCCCGCGCAGATCGCTCGAAACTGCTTCCCCCCCGGACAATGAAATAAAAACGAGTAAAACAAAATAATAAAATAACGTACGGCGCAGGCGGCGAGAGCCCTCACGGTTCTGCACCCGGGGCTGCGCTCCCTCCCCGCGCCTCGGGGGTGGGATCCCGCTTCCCTCCCCTTCTCCACACCCGCTC
>NW_005054435.1:1347252-1351774 GCF_000277835.1 Geospiza fortis | reverse complement strand
CCCCCCGGGCCGCGGGGCCCCGCCGGCAGAGGGAGCGCCCCGGGGGCTCGGCCCGGCGGAGCTCGGAGCTGCCCGGTCCGCACACGCTGCCCCCGCCTGCCCTCGGCAGAACTCATGGAGCTGCCGCGGCACCGCCGGGCACTGGGCTCTGCTGAAGGGCTGAAGTTCTGCCACGCTCCTCTGACAGAGCATTCCTGACTGTGTTTTACCGTCAGCGCCCTTCAAGCCAGGTGGAACAGCCCTTCGTTTATATTCACAAGATATTTTCTGCTGCTTTCAGACTATTGCAGAGGCAGCTGAAGATCCGAGAAGAGCATTCCCTTCCCTCTTGTCATCCTGCCGTGAGATAGGAAGCGGCTCTTCCCATCGCTTTACGGCTGACACTGCAGCACCAGAGACGATGCGGGTTATCGACCCGGCTGTCTCTCTCCCGCCTTTCCAGCCCTGCCTCGGCAAGGTCCCATCCAAAGCTCCCCACTGCATCTCTGCCATGGTGCCAAAGAGATACAGGGATGCTTTCCAAGCCAGTAGTTTTATGGCCAGAGATTACCTTTGACATATGATTTTTGGGGGTTTGGTTTGGTGTTTCTCATTGAGTGAAGTATTTAAACAGGCCACCAAAAGAACATGGGAAAGTGATGTAAAGCACATCCAAATTCTGAGAATTATTTCATAACAACATGTAAAGTATTGGAATAGTTGAGATTTCCAGTACTTGGCTAAACACCACTCAGCCTTAAGTTTATCTGAAACACACTAACAATCACTTTCAGAAAAAACCCATTCTCCCACCTTTTGCCCCAAAGAAAAGAAGTATGTGCTAAGGATATGTGGAGCTGCTTAGCAGGGACATACATCCAAAAGCAAACAATCCCTACAAATAGGATTGTACCACAAAGGGGGCACTCGATGACAGTCTGTGCACCCAGCTCACACTCGTGGATGTAGCGCAGTTGTTTTCCATTAAACTTCACTAAGTTTGGAAAGAAATCACCTAAACTGCATTTTTGAAATTTCCATCATTATGCACAACCTTTACCTGAATCACCTATCTCTCTATGAAATAAAACTTGCATGCATTAGAGGTTCTATACCGAATACTAGCATATAGTACTAGTGGTAGTATGACTCCTAATACTTCAGAGTTTGCTGATACAGACAAACCATAAATACCATTCTCCAATGACAGAGGCTCAAAGGACAAACAATGGCATAAAAAGTCTTGGTGTGCAATGAAAGTACTCCAAATCAGTATTAATATTGCTGTGGGATTTAGAAAGCGTGATTGTTCACCAAAATCATTCTCAGGCACACCTTGAGCACAAAGTACAAAATCATTTTCAGTGAAACCCATCTGAAAACTTTGGAACCTATAAAGAGTTACAAAAACCTATGAAGAGAAAAAAAACATCCAACTGAAGAACCAAAATTACTAAGAAAATTTTAAAAAACCACTACTCCTGCAGGGTAGTCTTAGTGGTGCAAGTTCATCTTGGAGCCTTTGGAAGTAGCAGGGCTCTGTTCTCACAAAAGTTCATATACATTTTTCCTAGGATACAACCCTAGAAACACCTCAACACCTCTCCTTTCACATCTCTAAAGCCAGGACCACCTTAAAAAATCTATGCCAAGTGTAAGAGCTTGATTTTAGAAACATAATACCAGGCTTAAATGGGTCAGTCAAATAACCAAGAGTACTGGCAGGTGTTCACTCTCACCTGGCACCTGAATTAATACTTCACTGAAAGAAGGAAAAACCCTCCAGCGATATCCAAAGGCTCTCCACAGGCTCAAGCAAACATTCCTGCACCTCACAGAAGTCCATCTCACTAGATTATTCCTGGAAATTATAGCAGTGAGAAGTTCTGATTAGAAAAAGGAGAGCTACATTCTGGAGAATGAACTGGCACCTATGGCTACATCCTGGCATGGCCTTAATTTGAGGATTGATGCTCAGGCAGGAATCTGATGCAACCAAGTTATTTTCTATCTCCAAACCATCGTCTAGAGGTGGCTCAGCTGACACCAAGTCAATAGAGACCAGCCCTGTATGCCTGAAGTAAATCCTTGAGAAAAACCTGCCAGAATGGGGTTCAAGAGACTGAATGATGGCCAAGAGCAATGATCCAACCCCTGTTTCCACTTTCACTTTGAGGATCAGGTACTGGAGATAATCCCCACCTTCTGCAGTCACATGCTACTTCTCCCTCATGGCAGCCCGAGTACCAGAAGATGCACAAAACCACAATCCATGCTTAGCTTTTTGTTTGGTTTTCTTCCTAATCCACACCTAGAAGCAACTTTTATCTCTAGGTGACTTAAGTGACCTTTGTAAAGATGCACTGGATAAACTGTGATCCTCCCACCATCAGTAACAACTATTTCCATGGATCCCACCTGGAAATATTATTCTATTTCTCCCTAAGCAGCATCTCTTAGCTTTGCTAAGACACAAATCCCAGTCCAGAAGGAAGACACACACTCGGCCCCAGTCACAAAGCCAACACAGCTTTGAGGACACTCAGCAGGGGAAGTGTTTCCCTTTATGCATGTTACTTGTCACTTCATAACCAATCTTCACAGCTGCAACAACATTTCTAAGGTTACAGAGGAATTCAAAGGCAACTAAACACCCTCCTCCATTAGCATTCATAACAAAATTATGAACCAAATTGTTGTGCCAGTCTTACCTGTAGGATGTGTAGGTCTGGTACTTCCCTCACCAGTGATGATCTTGCAGAGGTGGCATCAGGAGAACCGACTGGAACCTGCAGCTCCCCAAAGCTTTGTGTGTCAAACTTTGAGTTTGTGTCAGGTGGAACTTTGCAGTTGTCAGTGCTTGAACGGTCTCAGAAACTCTGAATGCTTGTTGGGACAAGACCAGCATAACTAATTTTTTAACACACCATTAGGCCTATAT
Source organism: Geospiza fortis (assembly GCF_000277835.1). Classification (NCBI taxonomy): domain Eukaryota; kingdom Metazoa; phylum Chordata; class Aves; order Passeriformes; family Thraupidae; genus Geospiza; species Geospiza fortis. The sequence continues at coordinate 1,348,854 of NW_005054435.1, read as the reverse complement.
ATACTACGAGGCAAGAGGAAATGGCCTCAAGTTGCACCAGTGGAGATTTAGATTGGGGAGCAGGAAAAAATTCTTCACTGAAGGCACTGGAACAGGCTGCTCAGGGAGCTGCCTGAGTCACCAGCCCTGCAGGGATTTAAAAGATGTGCAGATGTGGCACTTAGGGACTGCTCTACGGTGACACTGAGTTGATGGCTGGACTCAATGACCTTAAAGATTTTTTTCCAACCTAAACGATTCCATGATTTAAAAACTCTCCAACAAACCATCAACAGCTATGGAACACTGCTGTAATAACAAGTGCTGTGGGCAGTTTCTCAGCAGCTCTCATGAAATCTTGCTGGCCCTGGCTTAAGCTGGTTCATGAGATAAATAGAGCTGCTCCCAAGAGCCAAACACCATGGGTGCCGAGGAGAAGACATACCCTGACACATACAGTGAATCACTTCAGCGTAAGGAAGAGAAAGCGAAGGCTGATGTGGCAGCGTTTCCCATCACACTTTCTACCAGACAGGCTGACCTTTATCTGAGATCAGAGGCACGGGTGGCTGGGGATTTCTTCAGCTCCTGTGCAGGGACTGTTCTCAAAGCTCTCTGAAGACGCGCAGCCCATGCGCCGCTGCCTCTTGCCGTCACTGCTGGGCTGGGGAAAGGCACACAGGAAATCCTCAGTTACAAATAGAACCTGTAGTTTTCACTTCAGGAGATAACATCAGTTTTTCTTAGAGGCAGAGGAGACAGTAAAAGGCAGCAGCCAGGCAAACCTCCAAGAACAAAGGGACAAACCTCGAGGTGAACCTGCCTCATGAACATTTGAATGTGGAATCAAAGCACCGGGGAAATGCTGCAGAGAGAGGGGTTTAGTCTGTGCCCAAATTAAACAGGAGGAAAATGCCAAAGTCTGTAAAATAGGCTGAGAGTCTGAGAACACACTTGCCCTTCCCCATCTCCTGCACTGTATCAAAGAAACCAGTAATTTTCCTTGGGTAACCACAAGCAAAACTTCACCCTCCTAAGGGTAGGCCACAGCAAGTCTCTTCATTTTCCACCACTCCTTTGACACACAGGCAACTTGGTACCTCTACACCTCTCCTTCAGGTACCCAGAGTTACTGTTTTCTGACCAAGTTTAATCTTCCTTGGAGAACTGCCTCTCTAGCCTTCATGTGTAGCTGCTACACGTGTTGCCTGCATGTGCACAAGATATTCTAAGCTACTGACCATATCTTCCTTACTTTGTATTAATTGTTAACTATTTTAGCTAATATGACTTCATCTTCATCTGTATAAACAGTTCTGTGAAAAAGTAAAATTGTCATTACTACTGAATACCAATAACTTACTCTCATCTACTATAAATTATCTGCAAGTCCTTGTCTCCTGTCCTAGCACTGAGCAAACTGCCTTTTCCAATGCACTGACACAATTCCTTGCACAGACACAAACCTTTCCCATTTCTGCTGGAGAAGTGGCCTCTCCCCAGGAGTGGGCTGCTTTACTGGGGGAAGAGGAGAAGCTCTCTGCTAATTTAAATACATGGCTCTGTGCATGTTTTTATTATCGAAGCACTTGTGGCGACTGGGGTGTTAGCACAGCTTTAGGA
>NW_005054435.1:1311873-1347240 GCF_000277835.1 Geospiza fortis | reverse complement strand
GCAATGTGTCACTGTCAGCTGAAGGAGGTCTCGGGAGCAGCGTTTCTAATTTGATTTGAAAATATACATGGAAACCTGAGCCTGCTTTTAGCAAGAATGATGGGGTTGGCCTAATGAACACAATCTCTCTTGTCGCTCTTGAGAACAGTGTGTCAACAACCAAAGTTTAGGTTCCCTCCGTGGCTGCAGCAGCTTCTGTGGGGAAGCAGTAGCCTCACGTCTGTGTCATGTTCTTGGTTCTGCTTTACCACTGAAAGGCATTTCAGAGAGATTTTAACAGGCAAATGCAAACAGGGAGGAAGTTCTTCCATGGATCTCTTGAGGGGAAGTTTGCAACAGGCAATTTTTTTTCATGGCAACTTCTTCCTCTGAGCCTGCATACACTTGTGTGGTACCAAATGGTGCTAAACAAAGTGTGTTTCTAGAGAGCCAGCTCTAAGATAGCTCAGAAGCTGTCACTGCTTTCCCACCAGAAACCGGCTACAAGAAAAGGAACATGTCACAGGAGCCACATAGAATTCTGGCCACAGCATCATTCACTTCAATATTTACAGATTTTAACTTCTCAGGGGAAAAAACAAATAAACAGCCCCACACCTTTCTTTTACTCTTCTATAGCTGAAATCTCTTGCCACAAATCTACAAGACTACAGTGATGTCACTTTCCCACATCCCAACGAGAGAGTGATAAAATATAATTTGCTATTAACCTCTATTTTTTCATCCTTTTCCCATTTTCTGGGTCTTACTTCTCTGACACATTCTGCACTTGGCAATTCAAGTATAAAGTGCCAAGAGTGCCACCCCCTGAGTGTTTGATGGGGTTTGTTGCACTCTAGAAGAGCTTGCCAGGCACATCTTGGAATTTTGCTCCATAATAACAACGACCTGCCAAGGAACATTCAGTGTCAAGGGCCGGATTCTGTTCCTGGGGAAATCAAAGTTAACCTTGGTTCCCTTTGAGACTAAGGAAGTCAGGAGACTTTGGTATTTTGGAGACAGTGTAAAAAACAATATCCATCAAGAGCCTATGGGTTGAAAAGGTCAGATTTCTCCCACCAAAAAGGACTGGGAAAACCCTTGACAGTGAAGAACAGAAAACACACATGCCCCTGCACATACTGTCATGTTGCTGATGAAAACCCCCCTCATTTGCATCAGGGTGGGAGACAGGCTGCTCTAGTTCCACACAAGCCATGGAGAAAGCTTGCACTGCCTCTCCTGCTGGCTCCCACCCAGGAGGACATGTACAGGCACACACTGAACTCAGGGAGGTTGTGACACCAGAAACTCTGTGTTTGTGGGTGTTGGGGGGGTGGTCCCTCTTTTAGATTCCCTCCATGACTTTTTATTTTGAAACCACTCCTGTGATTCTTGTTTCTTTCCCTGATCAATTAAACACGCTGTCTTTGAGAAGCCAGAGAATTTCCATCTACAAAGACCACATCTATTACTGACACATACCCTGTTTAAACAATCTCAAAGCCTAGTCAGGATCTGTCTCTATTGTCTCCCAAGTTCAGTAGTTTTGAAATTTATGCAGAAAATAGAATTTCCTCCTAAATTAGCCTACCCATTAGCCTTCCAAAACACTGCAGTGATGCTGCTGCAAGGTGACATTTCTTGGAGCAGCACTGTAACACCAAAGCATTCCCAAGGGAGGGATTGCACTGTTGCCTACAGCAATCTTTCCATAGATTTTTCAGCAGTATAATCCAACCTAAAAGAAGCATCTGAATGAAGATAAGAATAACAAGTGTGTCTAGTTGAAAAACAGAAAACACACATTTTGTATTAGCTTAGAACTGTGGACATCATTGCCTGGCTGAACTCAATGTTTTCAGCAATTCCCTGTTTATTAAACAAAAGAAAAAAAAATCCCTGACAATTCCCTTGTGGGTTCTAGCCTTTTCTACATGGAAGGCCAGACAGAGACCTCAGAGTATTCAAGAAAGGTCATCTTCAGCACCAGCAGATATTGAGGTCAACTGCTCAGCTACTTTTTATGTCCATACCTCTCAGAGTAGTGAAATAGCTGTCACCACCTGGCTGGATTTCAGCTCTGCAGAGGGCAGTTATCAAAACCTAAACATCAATCTGTTAGAACTTACACACCACTCTGTTCTCATAGCAAACCAACATGACTTTTCTAATTCTCCTCCAAATGTCCCACTTCCAGAAAATTGAAACCTTTATGCACCTAAGATCAGTATTCAATATATTTTACCATATTCTTTGAGTCTTTGCTGCGGGTCTTGTACAGGGGAGAAAACAAACAAACCAACACCACACCTTTCTTTTACTCTTTTATGGTTGAAAAGACATGGAAAAGATCTCTCACCACAAGCCTACAAGAGCACAGCAGCTCAGCAGTAGCACTACTCGTATTTCATCACACACCAACAGTGTGAAACATGGGAAGCAAATGGAAAACAACATTTTTGGAGCTGGACTGATGTCAAGAATTACCTTTCAAAACCATCTGCTGTTTTTTTTTAAAACTTGCCACATGAAAAAACAACAACTTTGAGTCAATTACAAACACTCCTGTAGGTTCATTAGCTCCTGCAGACTTAAATTTTCCAGGGTGCCAATTGCTATAAAGTAAAAGTGCTCAGCACTTCTTAGGAAGACACAGAAAGAATAATTTGCTCAAGAGTTCTTTCTAAGGCAAGAAGGGACAATTCCTACTGTCGGACCTCTCTGGGCAAAGACAAGAGGTTGAAAGGAGGCATCATGTCACAAAAACCAAGCTGAGATGCTGACAACTTCCAAGGCATGCATTTTCTAAATCACATCCCTCTTTCCACATGCTGTTAGGTATTAGGATACCCATATATATCCTAGTTTGTGTTTATAAAGACTCAATGTGAGAGATGTAGTAAATGTGGAATTATTCCCTGTCTGCTCCTTGAGGAACAGCTAAACCAGCCCTACTGTTCCTGTTAAAGGTAGCTTAGACAGCAGACAGCTGGTCCATCAGCTCTGTTTTAAACTTAGGTTTCAGACTAAAATTTAAAAAGACTGAAAAAAATATTTTCTCAGTGTATTTCATGACAGGATAGCTCAGCCAAAGCCCATGAATGTAACTGCATTACTTGTTTGTTTGAGGAAACTTGCCATGTTCCAAATCACCTCCACATCATCAATATTTTCAGTGCCAGCAGCTGCTCTGCTGAATTGTGTAGAGGAAAACAATCCTTCCTGGCAGGGAATGGGAATGAAACAGCACAACAACACCTCTGTTAAGAGAGATGACTTCCAAAGGTGTCACAAGAAGAGCTGACTAGGACAGTAGTTCCGGGGAAGGAGGAAGGTGGAAAGGACAGAAGCTGACAAGAGCTCAGTAGATCGATACAGTCAGACTGATGTTTTGTCAGAAGAGCGTAAAAAGCTTCTTTCACATTTCACAAGGGGATTTATCACTATATTCCTTTTTGGATACAGGGGGAAAGCTGTTCCCAGCAGCTTTCCCTCTGTATCCAAACACCCTGCCTGAATGCACTTTGTTCCAAGTTGCTCTCTGCTGGGAGGTAAGCGAACACCATCTATGCTGAGACAGGCAGTGCCCGAGCTCCTGGAAAACAAACAGCCCAGTGGCATAGCCTGTATCTTATTCTATCCATTACCTATTAGCAGTGATTCAAATAATTGCTGCATCTGTAAGCAACTAAGAGAGGCTGACAGCACCTGTGCTGAGGGGGTGGCTTGGTGGGAAAAGCCCAGGAAGGAGCAAACCCGCCTGTGTCCCTGCTCTGACTGCACCATTGCAGAAAGGCTTTGGCCAGGCTACATTCTGTTCTTACTTTGTGTTTCTCTGTTTCCCCACCCAACTTCACACAAATTCTTACAAAGGTTATGTACAGACTTGTACAAAATGGAGACTGACACTGGCTCTTGGAGGGTTTCCCAGAGCAAGTTTAACAGAGATTATATAATACATTACATCTGTGTTGGTTGGTTGGGGTTTTTTTTATTTTTAATATAGATGTTATTACACTACCAGTTTGTCCTTCCTAGCTTAACCCTCCAACCACCCTTTCAAAACAGTTCATTATGATCTGCAGAGATTAAAAACCTGAGGTTATGATGTGAGTTTTGTTTCCAGCCCTCATTTAAGACAGGACAAGTGTGTTACAGCTGGAGGGGCTCAGCAAGTCACAACCACCATTATTTTCCTTCCACACACACACTCTACTATCAAAGTCATGGTGGGTGTGGGGGGGGGTCCTTAATCGATGGAACAGTGGAATTTTAGAGCTAACACACAACTTACACACAACTTCACTTCTATATCCTATTTTTAAATCAGAAATCTCAAAGTAGTCTGCACAGCTCGGGCTCAACTTCTGCAGCTGTGACCCTTCCTCTCAAGACAATCCAGCAGGATAAATCCAGCTTAAAATCATAGGACTCTTATTAATGATATTGAGTATTCTCAAAAAATCGGGTTAAGTCACATCCTAATAGAACTGACTGCAAGATAAAAAGCCCACCTTGTGCAAAGCTGTCTCCAAGATGCTCTTCCTGTTACTGCTGCTGTGGGTTTTCCTTCTTCTCCATCTCATTGTTTTTCTTGTGGAGTTTAGAAATCCCCACTTCTCCTCAAATTTTTATTCCCCCAACTTTTCCTCTTCTCATTGAGAAAAGGGGCAGAATTCCCCTCCTTTCTCTTGATACCATTAGTGGACCCTAAATTTCTGAAAAAATCACAAGAGGAAGATTTGCGTCTTACCGTTTTTGGTTCTGAAGTAACCTCTGCCCCTTTCTATGCACCTCAAGTGTCTGAAAGAGTCAAGTTCCAGAAACACACCTGCTACTCCAGTGCTGATGGGGTTAATGAGATCAAAGCCAGACTCCACTTTGTGCTTAGCAGTGAGACACTTCCTACCACCGGCTAGGGTGACTGCAGCCCTCCTTCAGCTCACCTAAATCAGCATCAAAATAACACAAATCAGCCCCTACTCTGATTAGAATCAGTATTCCCACTTTCTGTCTCCTTCCAACTCCATCAACCCCCACACATTTCCACAAAAATCAGTCAGTGATGAATTCCAGGGTAACTTTTCTAATTCACATGTTTATTTTCAAGCATTTTCTCCATCCATCCTCTCTCCCACCCTCCCCTTGCTGTCCTTAATCAGTAAGGGCTTCTTGTGCTCCAAAGCCAGCTCTTACCTCCTCACCCAGCAGACAAAGTGATCCCAAAATTCAGCTCCCCAACAGCCCAGTAGGTAAAGAACAGCTCTCCCAACATCTTCTCTTAAAGTCTCCCAGCCAGCCAGTGCAGGAAGGGGCCTAACAAAGCTGTATGCAGCCAATTGTGTTATCAGGGCACTTGGCACTACCAGCTGATCCTTGATTACTATTCATCCCTCGGGAAAATAAAACACCCCTTTGTAGTAAAAGTGTAACCGGTTACTATGAGGCATTACACATTAACAAAAGCAGCTTTTTACCAAAATCACAGATGATGAAAGCCTGGAAGTGGAATCAGACCAAGGTAACTGGTTGTTTTTGAATGTTTCAGATAGAAAGCTGACAGTTTAACCAAGATTTTCACAGTGCTAAGAAGAAAGTGGTGGGCGTGTTGTGTCACGTATTTGTACATAGAGTCGTAGTGGGTTGGGTAAAACAGATTTTAAGGTTAAAATTTGTAGCAACCTCTGTGGTGCAGCATCCTACATATGCTACTGCCTGCACTGCAGCAACCTCAGTTTTCACAGGGTCTTGAATATTTTTAACAGCTCTTTTTATCATTTTTGTGCTTTTCCTGAAATCCACACAGACACTTTTGATACACTTTCAGATTTTCCTTTTCTTTTTTTTTTTAACTGAAGAGTACAAATCATTAAAGAGCACAGCCATCTGAAAGGCAGACTTTTCACTAGGCAGAAGGCTTGGTGGAATAATCCCTACTTAGGTGGTGAGGAAGCATTCCAGAATATTAAAGGATTTGTTTGTTTGCTAATCTACTTAAGCACCCATAGGCTTTAACACTCACAACTTGTGTGCTGTAGGGATCTCTCATGTCCATGGCCACTCTCACTGCCACAGCTCTGCATTAAAGCTGCAGATTCAGACTGCAAGCTGCTGATGGGACACCTGGAAACAGCTGCATGGCTTTGGTCCACCCACCCCCAAATCCTGCTCCACATTCCTGTATTTTAGGCGCAGTAGCCATGCACAGGTCACTCTGCTTCTCACATCCTGTGCTCCTGCACCCCAGCCACCCAACTCTGGGACAGGACAGCAATCCAGGCACCAGGAACCCCCTCACAGGCCCTGCAAAGGAGGCTGTGTGAGCAAGTTTCACACCCTCAGCTTGGGGAGAACTCGCTGACAGGCAGGCAGGGTAGCTTTAAAGGCATTAAGTAGAGCAGGCTTGGTGTAAGCAGCTGCCCCTGTGTGAAATCCGAAGCTCTTGCCAGCGGTGTGGAGGAAAGACATGACCTCATTATTCCACAGCCAGATAATCCGTTCCTGGATAAAGTGAGAGCTGACAAGTGTTTCACCTTGAATGTTATCAAAGCCCTTTCCACACTTGGCTGATGGCAGAGCCATTTTACCAAACAGGGATGTGAAAACTCCTCAGTGTTAGCAAAAGAGATTAAAAAATCCCTGGGGTGCATGGTTAATGCCACACACACAGGTGTGAGAGGAAGAGAGCAGCAGCATTTCCATAACCATTTAGGCAAACAGGATATATTTGCACAAGTTGATAAAATATTTTTCTCAATATATCAAGGGTTGCTGCTCTCAATTTCTTCCATCTACCTCAAGGTAAGTGTTCTCTAAAAGTGTTGAGGGCCTCTTTGACATCAGCTGCCCCATCAGCACCTCCAGAAAGGCAGTTCACTTCTCAGCTGGGATAAATCACTGTCTGGATTACCTTCTTGTATCCTCCCAGTGGTTGCCAAGTGTGATTCCACCCCCCTAATCTTTTAGTCAGAGGAACCCAAGCTTTAATGTCATGGATTTTACACAGGCACACGCAGACAACACTTTTGTTGGAAGGGTATCACAGAATCATTTAGGTTGGAAATGAACCATTAAGACCATCCAGTCCAACTGCTGGAGCCACAATCAGTTTGAGCAATGGCTAGACCAAGGGGAAGGAATGTCATCTGGTTGCCATTGCCTTCTCTCCCAACACCTGTGCTCTTGCTGGAGTCCTGCCACACAAACACAGAGAGGGGCTCTCCCCCCTCATCCCTCCTGTCCTTGGCAGGCCAGTTAACAGAGAAAACACACATCTCCTTCTCTGTCAGGGCTCTGGAGCTGTTGGATTTAAGTCTGTATGGAAGAATGACGCCATTTAAAATGTTTAACACAGAACGCATAAAGCCCCGGTGAAACGCTCCGTGAAGTTTCCAGCAGGGGAGGTTAATAAATGACAGGTAGCACTTGCAGAAGGAGTAGACAACAAACCTCAAGATCAGGAGGAGGTTTCAGCTGAAATATTTGTCTTCCTGATGCTGGCCTGCCAAATGGGCAAAACATGCCCAGCCACAGCAGCAATTCTGCCTCTTGCACCTACTACATTGGAAAAGCTCCCTATCGAACTGCACACATTAATGTCACTTCTGGTATTGTCTTCCATGTCAAGGGGAAAAAAAACATCTGCAAAAGATTTTGGGGTTCCTAGGAGATAAAAATGATTGCAATTCACTACAACCGTAGCAACAATATTAAATACAAATACAAAGGGGTCCCAATGTAAAATTGATTTTCCAAATGTAACTCTGCCCCCACTGCAAATCACTTGCCATGCCCCAGACTGCATCAGCACAGGAGTAATCCCAAGGCTCAGGAGTGTGAATGGAAGCACAGCTGGTTTCATCCCAACTCTGGGATCACAGGAAGTAAGGAAAGTTCTTTGTGCCTGCTTTTTACTCATTCTTTCAGGGCCTTTTACCAAGGTTATACCTTCTAGTGGGTGACTCTTCATCTTTGAGGTCCAATTCCTCCCAAATTCTAGCACTACATACTAGGATACCACAGTCCCTGGACACCAGCATTTCTAGTGCTGGCAGTTCTGCTTCACCCATACATCAGCTGCTTTCTCTGGCAGAGCCAGAAAGAACCAAAACCCTTCAGGGTCAGGCTCCTCACAGCCCTGACTGCAATAAGCAGAGACAGTTCTCCTGCCCACCAACCTGTGTCCATCACTGAACTTCATCTTCCTGGGCACTACAGGACAAAACACCAGATCTGACTTCCACTTTTCCCCTCTCCACACTCTTTATCAGCAGAATCAGACTACTGCTTCACTAGGAAACATCACTCCCAGCCTTCCATAGATACTCAGTTCCTGGAGCATTGGTTGGCATGTGTCCAGCTTCCAGAGGAGAGTCACCACACTTTGACATTCAAAATGAGTAAAGAAGCTGAAAGGAAAGAGCCAAGATACAGAATCCACAGAAATCAGCTTTAAGGACACAATATTTGAAAGGGCTGATTTCAAATCTGAAGTCTAAATTCAATGATTTTGAATAACCACCTTTGAAATAAATGATCTTTATTTTGTCTCTGATGTTGGCCCTTGCACCTGAGCTTGGTAAAAGTTATATTCTGCTCTCATCTAGAGGCTGCAGGAAAATTATCCACAATAAACCTAATACCTTCTTCTAGGATTAAGAATTGTATATCATGCTTGCAGTGAAAATCTGTTTTATGCATTAGGTAGAACACAGGACTGAAGTTTTTTTCAAGTTAAGTGAAGACAATTTTGCATTTTGATAATAAATATTCTCCTGGTCATTTCTGGCAAAACTGTCAAAAGACATTTATACCATTTTGCAAGAGGTTGTTATTGGAGGAAAAAAGGTAGATTTAGATTTTATATTTAAACAAAGTATGCCTGAAACGTTGAGAAGTTGATTTAATGTTAACAATTCTGTGACTCAAGCAGTATTTGGGCCAAAATCCAGCTCCAAAAGATAACAGCAGGCAGGAAAAAGACTGTTTCTCAAAAACTTAAAGATGTAAGCCTAGGAATCTAAGCAGTTAAAGAGAGGATGGGACAGACATATTCTTCTCAGATGCCTTCTCTGTTGAAATTCACTGAACCTCAATCCTTTTATTAAATCTCATGGAAACACAACAACAAAACCCAGCAGAAGAGAGAGTGCCTCTATCTTTGAGCTGCTCTGCAGCACAGAGGTGTTCAGGCTTTTATGGGCTCACACTGCAAGAGAACTGAGAGGGTGCCAAGGCACGAGGCATCCAGCAAAACACGTTGTGAGGAGTCAGCTCTCAGTCAAAACTTGCTTCTGTAAATGACAGGAGATGCTCCTGGAGTGCTCTGTCCTACAGTGCCCTCATCAGTAAGTTCCAACGAGAGGCTCAGGGTGCAACAGCTCTCAGCAAGCTGCATTATCACACTGCCCCTGTGTTTTGATCAAAACCAAATTTTTGGTCATTTTCCAGAATTCTGATACCCATGTTTCAATTTGCTCACCCACAGTAGCAGTGATCTTTCTTTAGGAAAGAGACAGGGAATCATCATACTGGCAAAGTTTTCCAAACAGAATTTTCTGAAAGCAACAGACACCTCCTGGGGACTTCACAAATTTGTCACTGCCTTTTTTTTTTTTTTTTAAGAATATCTTACTTTTAAAAAAAATCAAATGCCACAAACCCAAGGATAAAAAGGTGAGCTTCCTACACTTAAAATCACTTCAAGCATATAGGCATATGGGTGTGTATCCAGAGATTTGGTGCCCTGTGGATAAATGTGGCACCATACAGGTACAAGGATAAAAGTTTGCAGGGATGGGATTTTTCCCAAGGCACAAACAGCAGACATGGGCCAGCATTCTCTCCTAGTGTCCTGAAATTCCATGTGCAAAATTTCCCTCTGATGGCAGTAGGGTTCCACAAAGGGACAGGGCAGCCAGCTCCCACCTGCCTCTCTTGTAGTTTCTCAGTTCACATTCACTCCTTGGTGCATGTTCCCAATAAACTGAGCACTTCCCAAGGAATGGCCATCTAGTTTTAACACTCATCTGGAGCAGCACGTAGTGTTATTTTTAGGCTACAAAATCACAAACAGAATTCATTATTGGCAGTGAAAACTGCAGTCTCTCTTTCCTCCCTTCAAGAGCACACACTGGAGTGAAGTGCCAGGGGATAAAGGTATGGCATTTAATTTCTGGAAACCTCAAAAATTTAATGGTTATGATGAATGGTTCACATCCTGAGCTCCGAGCTGGAGTATGCTGAATTTAGAAAAGAAGGATAAAGTAGTTTCAGATGCAGTCTTGATCCCCAAGGCAACTCTTCCAGTTTATAATTTTCTTAATTCCCTTTGTCTGTTGGAATACTAAAGAGTCAAACAATGAAAAAAAAGAAAAAACCTCATACACATCAGCCGAACTAAGTAAAGGACCCCCTTTTCCTCATCCTCTAATCCTTTACAGCAATAATAAAATTAAATGCAAATTACAGCAACAATAGGTTAGAATGAGAGTAATAAAAAAGCTGTCATTTAAAAATAGTAGATTTCTGTTTAAAAGCTACAAAATGTGTACAGTGTGGAAGTAAGTAAAGAGAGAAAAACCATAATCAAGGTGAACAAATTACCTTTCTGTTGAAGTTTGTGTTGGTTTTGGTTTACCTTTCCCTCAACTGTTTATGTCTGGACTAGAAAAGCTCAGCCTTTCTGTTGTGGGGAAAAAACCTGAATATTAGTTTGCTTAACTGCATTTCATCCTGAGTGCAAGAGCACAGAGCCCACAAGGACCTGTCATCATTTCAACAGATGATATAACAAAGAAACAACCTGAGGAGATTTTATCTGTCCCTGAAGTATTTTGTGGTCATTTGTAACAGTTTTTGCAAGGAGGTTTTCTCATCCATTAATTAGGGTTCATTATGGATTTTAAGCAGCCAGCTTTAAAAAATCTATTTTATCAACGTTCCTATTTATTTTGATGGAAACAAACAGGAACAACAAGAATCTTTTGCTGACACCTGGCAGTGAGTTCAGGTCAGTGAAGGGCTGGACAGTTTTTCAAGGTGCCTACTTGCCAGCATGTCTAAAAAGGAGCTGGTGAAGACTAAAGATAAATGTTTGGCTGTAATCAATCAGGATGCCTTGGCTTTATCTCAGAAAGCCTGTCTGGCAGCTTTGCTGGAGATCACAAGTAAAAAAATTCACAATAATTGTAAGCATTTTTTGTAATGAGGTCGCTCACTGGGATATAACTGTGGTTGAGGCAGGAACAAATCAAGGCAATAATAGCATTTGTTGCTTCTCTCTTTAGGGCCACGAATCCACCAAATTTCAGAATTTGATCTTTTGGGGTTTTTTTGATACATGGATAAACTGACTTAAACCAGAAATCTGACTACCCCTAAAAGGCACGTTAGAGCACTAAAATGGTAAAATCTAAAGTTTAGGACAATGCCTATGACACGCAAAACTTCCACAGGGACTTTTATTAACAGCAATTCCTCATTCAGTTAACTCCAGACACTCCACTCGCTCACGGTACAAAACTCTTTGGCTTCTGACAGCTTCACAAAGGAAATGTGCCATTCACACAGTGAATGGGGAATGTATTAATTTGCCTTTCAGAGCGCGTGCAGTCCACTTTGCTGCTGGTAATCTGCATAAAACTGGATTAACGAGTCGGGAATCCTCGGGCTCACGACCGCCAGCGCACTCCGGAAGTGCCGGCCAGTGATAGATTTGGCATGGATGTCTTCCTGAAGAGCTAGGAGGGCTGCTTCCCTGCACACTGCTGTTATCTGCAAAAAAACAACAAAAAAACCAACCACACAGCATTATTATTATTATTATTATTATTATTATTATTATTATTATTATTATTATTATTATTATTATTTTAAGACAGAGAACCCAAGAACATCAAATCACTCCAAATGCCAAATAATCACAAGTAGTTTTCCCAATTTTTAAATTTTTTAAAATAAATGAGGTTATGGGCAATTTAGGACATCCAAAAAACAGGATGTAGCTTGAACTTTAAACCACAGTACATTAAATTTCACATTACAGCATGCTGCAAATTAACTTACTAATCATATTACCTTGTGTTAAACTCCCCACAACACCTGATAAATTCAAATCCCAACCACCAGCGATACATTTTTCCGTCCCCAAAGTGCAAGAGCAGATATTCCCAGGCTCTGCAGGCACTTTTCTTTCCCAGCCTTGCACTGGGAAAGAAATAAGAACAATTAATTCCAAAAGGAGGCTCGGAGGAGAGGGGTGTGTGGAAGGGGAGGAAGGTTAAGGTCTCATACCCTGCAATGTGTTTTTAAGCTCTCTGGACTTCAGACAGCGGAAACAGACTGATGCCAGTGTCACTCTAAAGACACATTACTGTGGTGAAAGGAGCTTGTGGAATGAAAAGAGATATTGTGATTTCCAGTGCAACAGGGAAAACAGTGATTGATATTGACTGCTCCCTTATATCTGTAAATGAAAGAGCCAACTGAAACACATTTGTCCGGCTATTCAGCATATTTTCTCTGTTTGTTCACTTACTGAAAGGAGTTCCCTCGCTTATGCTCTGCTAATGGTTGCCAAAGCCGTTTAGTAGCTTTTTAGGGGATTTAGCAGCATGTTTAGGAAGCTTTCACAAGAAAACATGCATGGATTTAGATGGCTTTGTCAAGTTACAACAATATTACTATTAGTTCTGTGCTGCTCTAATGAGCACCAAAGCTAAACACTGCTGTTCCGCATTTTAATGCTTTTCAGGACTTCAGAGACAGCTGAACGTGGAAGTGCAGCTGAGATTTAGTGCACCAGCTTCTTGTGGAGATCAGTAATGCATCACCCAGAAAGTTAACAGAGAGGCCCTGGTCTTTCTGTGCAAGTTTTTCTCTAAGCAGACATTGTGACTCTGTCCCCATCTCGAACAGGAATATTAAGCTACTTAAAGAAAAAAACCTGCACCAGATCAAACGCCCCTTGCACTCCCTGCCTACCACTGACCCCAGAATTCTTCCACAAGGGAAAGACTGGTGATGGAAAAACAGATCCCAAGCATTCTGGACTCAGAACCCGTGTTGAAAAAGGGGTCCATTTCCCCTTGATAAATCCTGCAGTAAGGCCATAAAATGAAGAGACTCTGGAAGTTTTCTGGCATTATTAAAAAAATCCCCAAATGCAGTCCAGCAGGATTTGACTGCCCTGTTCTTCTCACAGAGACCATCACCTATCCACAGCATGAAATGCTGAAGCAGGGTGACACTGCCAAGGTGTTCACTTGTCAGCAGCTGGTTAAGTGAAGGAGAAGCTGAAGGAGACACTGTCAAGCTGTCACATCCAAAACTGAAGGAACACCACTGCCAATCCTACTTCTTCCCGTTTCATTTGTACACCGATACACTCAGGAGGAATTCACCCATAGGCTGATAGCTCCGATGAAGCTTTCACCTGTTCTCTATGCTCTGCCAACACTATCAGTAACAGTGATGACAACTCACTTCCAAATGATTTTTTTTTGTTTTAATTTTATTCTTAAATACTGAACCATAAGTTCTGTGATAACTGAAAATCACTAGACATGAGGAAGCACCAGAAAACTCATTATTTTTGGCTTCTTAAAAGCATTTCAGCTGCTTTTGAGGGACAAGGGAAGGCATACATTTAAGGCATAAATTATTGTTCTCCCTTTCCATGGCTGCACTCAGAATTTTTGTGGACTAAATCTTTTCTATATTACTGAGTAATAAACAGCAGGCGTTACAGCACAGCGTCGAAAATGCAGGCCCTTGTGTCTGGTCACAGAGTCACATGGACTTGTTTCCATTCCTTGGCTAACCCAGGGGATCAGGTTTCTGAGGTAAGAGATTCAACAAGGCAAGTTTGATTATTTTGCTTTGTTCAGTATGCAAACTTACAAAAAAAATCCTCACAAGCATTCTCACTAGCTGATAAAGGTAAATCACTCATGGAAAGCAAACACAAGTAGTGGTGTAGCCACAGTGAGAGGAGGGTGAATTCATCTGCTGAATTCAGACCTTATTGGCCTAAGGTCACTGGTCTGTCATGGAGTCTCCCTGTCACAGCCACATTAGGACATTTCTTACCAGATGGAGCAACAGAAGGGCTTTTAAATGTCATTTCTGTGGATTGAGGAAAAAAGGGAAGGCCACAGAAGAGGCTGTAACTGACAGCAGAGGAAGGAGACCCTTTGCAGCAAGACATGGATTTTTTCCAGGCTTAGCAGCACTCCAAACCCAGAAGGTGCATCCACACCACCAGCTTTAAAATCCTGCAACAGGTCTATTTCCAATGAACTTCTCCTATGGCTTTCTTAAATCACTTCTTTTGGCCTCTTCAAGATCAGCCTGTATCAAGTGCCACAGTCCAATCACCCTTATATAATAAAGCACTTTTGTTTGTACGAAACCTGGCAATTTCCGCAAGTCCTCCTATTCCCTGTTTTATGAGAAAGGTGATGCATCTGCTCTTCCCTGCTCACCTTCCCTGTACCATCGATGATTTTACAGAGTTTTATCTCCTTCCCTCCCAGTCAAGTCTTTGCAAGCTGAAGAGTCCTCAGTGACTCAGGCCTTGCTCCTGCCCAACCTGTCCATTTTCCTCCCACCTGCCAGTGCTGCCTTGGCCAGTTCTGCCCTGAGCTCTCACTGCTGAGTGCCTCAAGCTGTACAGGGCACAGAGGGGGCTGTACCAGGCCATAGCTCTGTCCCTGGGCTGCTTGCAGTCCCTTTCTTATCATTGTATTTGTGCTGAGAGGATTTTTCTCAGAAGATTATTGATGCTGCCTCTAGTATCTCTTCCCAAGTGACAGTACCTAATTCAGGCCAAATTATTTGTGAGTTTGAAGCTTGGGCAATATTAATTTTTCTCCATTGCATTTAGTAGGATGAACAGCATCTGGCCACCTCAATAAATGAATGCTAAGAACCAGCATTACCTACCTGCAAGGCAATTCTTAATGAGTTTCAAATAAAAATACTAAGGGATCATAATTTTTACCTTTTCAGTACACAAAAAAAGGACAAATAAAAGTGCAGTCTTTTGCATCTCTGTGTGTTGTGAGGAACAGGAATAACATCCTAGTCCTGTTCCAAAGGCAAAAACACATCTCAGTGTGCGGAGAGACAAAATAGATATTTTGTGACTGCATCTGAATCCAGAGTGGCTTTCAGCACCCACTCTAGGACAGTAATGAAGGCATCAAGTGATTGTCAGAGACAGCAGTGATTAAACAGCAACACACCAGGCACCAGGTAATCAAGCTGTACCCACTGTAACTGCACGGGTGCTACTGCAGCGTAAAGAGGCAGCCAGGCGGGGTAAAAAGCTGTTGAATCTAAGAGTACCAGAATATCCCCTAGTTTGGTTATTATTAGTATCATTATCAAAGGAAGTTTACCAAACAGAATTCTCATTTCAAGTGGAGTCAGAGCAATTTACCAACCAATGCATTCATCTGCTGTCTACAGTCATCTCTTACCATGGGAATACTTTTGAATTCATGTGTAAAAAACCAGTGCAGTGCTTTCTTGAAGGACTGCTTTATTATCTCAGGGATGATCTTTAAGATCAGAAAATAAACAATTAATTTAGAATTCTGCTTCAAAGTGAAAAAGGCACTAGCATCAAGCTTTCCTGGGAGGAAAGGAGAATTAAAATCTGCTGTCTGAGCCACACACACAGAGATCAATAAAAAACAAAGCCACATACCAGCCCAGAGCTATGCTACAAACAACGATGAGCCCCCCAGCAGGAAAGGATTTACACCTAGTCGTTCTCTCCTGCCCCATTCCATTCCCAGCAACAATAAAATGCCCGGTGCCAGTTACTGTTCCCTGCATAACCAGCATTGAGCCCGACCCATCTTTCCCCAGAAACCAATGGTTACGCTGGCTGCTTCAGCTGGGCCAATTCTCCCCCATTCTGGCATTAAGCACCAACTCTTTCCAGCCGACTCGAAGTCCTTTTCAGCTTCTTTGTATTTAAAGTGCTCTAAATAGCTTTAAAAAACCTCAAAAAAAAAAAAAGCTCTTCTGTGTTAAAGCCTTAGGTATTTTCAAGAAAGTGGTTTTGTTAGGGCCGAGTGTGCTGGGAACACCTGTGAATGTGGGCTTTAATTGGGCTGCAGCTGGTGTCGATTGTGTGCGCCGTAACTGGCAGCCACTGCCTGGCCCTACATTGTGTTTCATTTTCCTTTTTCCTTCCTTTTTAACTCGCTCCTCCACCCCGCCAGTTAAAGTTGTAAGGGATTGTGTGTGAGAGAGGGATTAGGAGCCTGGAAACAAGAATAGTGCCCTGCGGGTTGTGAATAGCACAAATTGGGGCTCTTCCTGGCGGAGCAGTACCTGCGAGGCTGAGCGCCCGCCGGGCACCTCAAAGGGAGCCGGGACCAGGTCTGGGGACTCGCCTTTCCCGCTCAGCCAGGGAGGGATAAAAGCTTCACACACGGCATTTGAAGAAGACATGAATAACCCCCGGGTCTCGACATCTGTGTCTCACTCGGGCGAATTCCTGCCCTACCCCTGTGCCAGGAGCTGCCTTGTGAGAGCAAAAGACTTATCCCCAATAAACAGGGATAGCTGGAAAGTTCTCAGGACCCACCTGACTAAGGGAAAAGGTGGGCATGGATGCCTTTCCAAAGCGAGAAGCTGCTCCGTAGGCAGAGAGGAGATGGGAGAGGTTGCTGACTGTACTCTTAAAATCCACATAAATAATTCAACGCGGCTCCAGCAGCGCACAACTTCCCACAAGGGATTTGTAGGGGGCTCAAAGGAGTGCTGGGCAGAGATGTAAAAATACCTCGAGGTTTGTGCCACCCCCAGCAGGTCACTCCTGCTCAGTGTGGGACGCCACGGCCCCGCTTTCCCCCCTCTCCTTTGTGCAGGCACCACCCGCTGCCGGCTGCAGGCTCCCGTCCGGCTCTTGTGCTGGCTCCAGGGCTAAGCTGGCCCTTTCATTCACCGATTCAATGCAGCAGACCATCAGAAAACTAATCCAGAAATGAAATAAAAAGAGCCTTAGCTTGCTGCTGGGGTATTGAGATGGGCTCAGGGGGTATTCGACAAGTCAGCATGGGAGGAGTGGGGAGCACAGCAAGTGGGATGAGTTGTGCTCCAGGAGCTGCTGGGGAGACCTGCCCTAGATGAACATGCTATTTTAAGATGTCACAAATATATTTTTTTCTTTAAAATGGGATAAACTGAGAGAGGATCTTAGCTGCTGAGAGGTGAAGTTTTTGATGTGTTTCAAAAAGGCTTAAATGTAGTACTTCTCTTGTGTTTCACCTTCCCCTGTTTTATGTATAAACCAAGAAAGACAAGAAAACAGCTTTTTTCTCTTGTCTGCTCAGAGAAATTGTTACAGATTGCTAAAAATCTTGTTCTGTATAGAGGAAAAGGTTTCCAATACTATGGAAACCTTGGACACCTTGTGATAAATTTTGACCAATGTTTGAAAGACAAACAATCACCCTGTATGTGCATCTCGTCATTCTGCTCAGTTCTATGATCTGTGTAGATTTAAATGGGATGGATCACAGAATCAAATAATGGTTTGGGTTGCAAGGGACCTTAAAGATTACCTAGTTCTAACCCCTCTGCCATGGGCAGGGAACCTTCCACTAAACCAGGCTGCTCAGAACTTGGCTTTGAACACTTCCATGGATGGGGTATCCACAAAATGATACAATTATACATTTGGGCATTTTGCAAAGGGTGAATAATCTGTTCTAACTAGAAAATGATGAAGTGTATTAGCATCATGCTTTTCAGACAGTATCCATTCACTCCTCAGACTCATGTACTGAACTATGGGACCTATGGAGTGGATTTGCTTAGGATATGACTGTCACTCCCAAAAATTTTCCCAGCTGAAGTGTCCCAGCAAGGCCCTCACAGGCTGCACAAGGCCTCAGTGAGACAGAGGCGTCTTTGATCTCTAAGCATCTATGTTGTAAACTTATTATCTTTCCTCAAGTTAAAGCACTTACATCTCTACAGTTCTGTATTTAGGAACACTGCCTTGGAGTGGGTGAGTTCCTACCCTCAGCAATAACAGTCTACAAATAGATATTATTTTTCATAAAAATATAGACTTCTTTCTCCCTTGTTTATTAAAGAGACATTCATTATTAGCAGACATTGGACTGCCTACTTTAAAACAAGTCTGTATTGATGAGGTAGCATCTTTGCAATTTTTAAATGTAAAGGACAGCTATTAGTTTTGAGCAACCTGGTCTAGTGGAAAGTGTCCCTGGCCATGGCAAGGGGGTGGAATGAGATTATCTTTAAGGTCCCTTCCATCCCACACCATAAACCCAGGATTATGTGTATCCTGTGTCTCTGAGAGCAAATGATCTCTGCTATTCCTGATTCCTTTAATGAGAAATTGTTAAGCACAATGTAATTGAATAAAACCAGCTCCTTTAATGATGTCTGTAAGTGAGCTTAGTTCAGAGCAGTCTGCACAACTTAATGTAGCATTTGCTTATTTGTGTAATTTTGTGGCTTAATGTTCAGGTGACCACGTGTGTGGGTGTCCACAGCTTACCTGAGGTTGCTGCACAGGGACACAAAGCTGTCCTGTTCCTGAATACATCTGATTTGACCAGGATGGGGGTTCCCATGAAAGGTTCACCCTTTGCATGGCGGCCACGGCAAAGACCAAGTCCTCCTGCTCTCTACTCGTCTCAGCCAGGCTTCAGAATCAGCTGAAGGTGAACCAAGAGCTGAGCCAGACAACTAGCCAGCTGCACATGTGGGACAATCATAGCAACAATTAATGAGGCAGAGTGACCCCAAAATGCTGCCTTTAATTGCTCTTCCAGTACCAGAAACTGAGCAGGGGCTGTGCCCGGGCAGCAGACAGCATCACATGTATCAGTAGCTCCTGCTATTCTATAAAGCTCACACACGCCCAGGGAAGGGAAAGATGAGGTATGTGGCCAAAATGAGGTGTATGTATCATAACTCCAGCACATGATGACAGCTAAGGGGAATAAAGCAGAGCTCTCAGTGGTACATGCTCAGTGTCATCACACATACCTCTGCTCATCCCGACATGTTCTAACAGAGCGAAGCCTCGGCTCCATCTGCAAGCTTTCTTTTTTTCTTCCTTCCACTCTCTTAAAAAATATTACTAGATGTGGTATCCTTCCAAGCAATGTATAAAACATGTAAATTCCGATTTCAATTTTGTAACTACAAGCCCAAAATGCAGCTATTTTCCAAGAGGCGCTCTGCCGATATGGCTCCCATCACTTTGGCAGAGACATGGCATAGCTACACCTCTCACAAAGGAATTCCGTAACAAAACGAGTTTTTACATGCTGGGACTAAATATTTTTAAACAGCACTCTCTGCCAACTTCAAGTTTCAGCTATATTTGTGCAACTAAAAAAAAAAACAACCCCCCCCCAAAAAAATCACATGTATGTTTCTATACAAGATTAAGCTGCATTTCTGGTTAACCTCAGAATTATTTCATTTTTATATAAACATTTAATGGGAAAGTTTAACTTCTTCCCTTCAATGAGGAAAAGGAAGCCAAGCCACTAGAAAAACAGAGTCTTTCTATGTGTGTGTGTGTGTGTGTGCACGCACTCATTTTAATTAAAAGTAATTAAGAGAATCCTGTGTTCTCACTCACAGTCTGCTGGTGCTGCAGAGGGCCTGGACACAGAGCCAAGGGTATTCTGCCGAACGCCGCCAGCAAGAGAGATTGGATTATGCAACTAAAAACTTAAAACTAGAAGACTTCATCATTAGCTGTGGCTGTCATGAGTTTCTCCCTAGGAAAAAAAAAACCTATAAAACAGATTTGGCAGCTCCCACCTTATGAAACCTATCAGGATGGAGGTGTTAAGCAGTTGCTGTGTTTGCTTGCTTGCTTTTCAGATTTCGAGGCACTTACAAGGCTGGGTGATATATTCAGCATATTCCCTATTTCTTGCACTGGAAGATAATTCTTGCCTTTCCTTTCTCAAGTTTAACCTGAGCAGAGGCCTCAGACTCCTATCAAAACAAAGCAAATAAAAGCAACTCTGCAAAAAGAACTGGGAGAAGTGCTCTCTCTTCCCTAAAAATATTATTTTTTGGTCAACAGAACACAGCCAGTCTAGAACTATCTTTCATCTCCAGCTACATTTCTATTACATTATATCACCATTTAAAGGTAGCTACAACCCCAAACTTTTGAATCCAATACAAAGAAGGAAAGCAAAAAAAACCCACCTTTTTTCATGGGTTCATTTAAACTCTGCCTTTCGTCCTGTCTTTGGAGCCATGGTAAATATTGTCCTGATTTGGACCTTACACAGCAGGTTAAAAATAGCAACCGTAGTTACCTACAAATGAGCTATCATAACACAACACAGTAAAAGCAAACTCACTCAGTTAAAAATAATGACAAATCTCCTAGAAACTTAGTTTTTCTGTCAGTTTGGACAGAAAGCACACAAATGCTACAATAGTAAGAGTTATACTTTCTTGGTGACGTGTGCATTCTCATCCTGGGTTGAGGTGAGAAAAGACATTTGGGGAGAACACACATAATGCCCTTAATGGAAGCTCTCTAGCCTTTATTTATTGGGTTCTCAGTTCCTGGAAGGTGTGAGATGTCTCCTGTGGAGTATCTATTTCCCCAGCAGAAAGCTAAAGGAATTTCAAGCTGTTTCTAAGTTTACCTCTTGGAACTTCTCATGGCACCAGCTGCTCGTGTTTCCCAGGAAAATCAGGGAGGAGGACTACTGCATGCCTGTATTCCAGGGAGGCAGAGTGTGGCTGGGAGGACAGGCAGACCTAGAAAGCAATGCCATTAAGCCCCAGCAAAATGCCTTTGTGTATGGTTATTACTCTTAAAGGAGGAAGCAAAAAATGCTGGAAAAGAACTTACTCAAGTTCTAACGCAGGGTTTGCTTGTGCAAGAAAAGAAATGAAGTAATTGCAGCAAGAAAAGAAACCACGAATGATGCAAATATATGGAACAAGAAAAGTGGGGTACCAACAATTACCTTAAGGATTGATGAAGGGTTATGTTTTAATGGAACAGAAAATCAGTTAAGGTCTCTGCTTTTGCATTGTTAATGTTATAAGTTGAAATCTGGGTTCCCTCCTCCAGCTGAGGAAACTGAATCCATGTAATGTCTGAAAGTCATCCAGATCTGCTTACTCCATGGATAACAGACCTAATTTAACAAATTCTTCTCTTTCATAATTGTAAACTCCTTCTACACTTGTGCCACATTAATGCAAGAACCTCCTTTGGTCTCTTGGGTTTTTTCCCCCTCCTTCCTTGTCTAGGCAAGACAATGTAATGCAAATTTCCAACACTATGAATATTTAGAAAACAGGCCACTTGAATTTCTCTTCACAAAGATGCTTCACATTCAAAATTTACCTTCAGCATCTCTGCAAATATGCACGGGGGAAGCAGAGGAGTGTCCCTTCCCCTTTCTCCATGTTGCATGCAGCTTTGCTTTTTAATATTAACAGCATTTTAACTTCTTAGAAGTTGCAGTCTAACATGATACTCAAACAATTTAAGGCCAGAAAAGTAGGAAATTTATGCTTAGTAGTGTTCAAGGAAGAAGAGGATGAAGCCCAAAGGAGGATGCCACAAGAGTGAGCTCAGAAACTGTAACATAACTAAGGACCACAGCTGAAAGATCATAAAAAGGCACTAAGAAACATGCAACCAGTGGCAGGACAGTCCTGAAGTGATCCTGAGGCACACTCACAAATTGAAGTCACCATCAGGTTTTTTGCCTCCTGCTGTAGGGCTGCTTTGCCTACCAGAGCCTGAGTGAATACACAGGAAAAGACCATCTGCTCCTCTTACCTGCAGCGTTGTGGGTGCACTCCTCTTGCTAGCTAGAGCCTACAGCACACATATGCCTTCTCCTGAACTTCCATAAATATTTTACTGTGCTGAATTGTGTGGCCAAGTTATAAAATGACACAATAAAGCAAAACTGCTCTCCCTGAAGCCATTCCAGCCTATCTGACAGGCTCAGGAATCAGCCAGCATCCCACTTTGCATGGCATAGAGGACTCTAAGGATGACAGCATCCAACAGCTTATGCCAAGTAGACATGAGTCTGTGAGGTGGAATAAAAAGGACACCTTAATTGTATCATTGCCTTTGTCCTTAGCAGATGCTGCTCTTTCTGCCTTGTGTGGGTATCTACAACTGGTATTGTCTCCAGATCCTTGTTAAGAGCTGAGATCTGATTTGCTCAGGAATTGCCTGTGTGCATGAGAAAGTGTGAACTTTCCACTTCCGTGTGTATTGTATTTACACATTTCACATTAGATGTACAGATAGTAGGACAGACAAAAAGTCTTAATGCCTCTGCAAAAACAATAAAAGGTGACCAAAAGAATGAGGACACCACATCCAGGATGCTGCCACAGAAGCACAGTTTTCCATACTGAACCAAAAACCAGATGCTATTTTCTCTCAGCTTTGAAATTATTCAGTACTCCTAAGAGCAGATGTTCTTAACATTTCCCACTTAGTATCATATTTAATACTTTTCATGCTATCTGGAAAATTCTTTGATATCAATAATTTGTTTTTTATGGGGTGAGCAAGTTTTAAATGCATGAAATGTCACAGGGAAGCTGGACTTTATTCCTTCCTTTTATTTTGCATGACACCATACAACTGGTACTTCTCAGCAGCCCAGAGTGGTGAAGCTGCTTGTTTTAGCTCAAAGGGCTGTGACTGAGAAAGCCTCCCTTGTGCTGCAATGTGCCCCTCCCATTTATCAAGTGACTTCCAGATCAAATGGATGACTCTGAGACTTGGAAGGGCACAGCACCACAGCGACACTGCAGCACTGAAGCCCTTTCTTCCCCCACATAACCATGTTGGGAACAGCAGCCGGAGCACCAGGGAGCCTGAAACAATGTGGGACTCTCACTCTGCTTCATTAAATGCTATTTTGCTAAATTAAAGGCCACAAGTCATATTGTATCCATAAGCACATGCATGCCACAGGCCTTTCCCCTTCCATATCTCCCTCAGCTGTGGACCATGCAAAATCCCATGAAAGACATATTTCAACTTTTCAGTTGGGGTTTGTTTTTGGTGAGAGCAGGACTTTCTACCCCTCAGTGGACACAGCACTCAAACCACACTGCCAAATATTACATGATGTCCTTTCCAGAGTTAATTTTTAATTTCCTGACTTCGCTGCATGGGAAATTTTCAAATTGTCTTGGCGGTCACCTAGAGGCATGCACAGACCTAATTGCAGGAGTGAATGCAGTGTCAGCCCAAATGCAAACCTCTGGACTCAGTGAGGAATTTCTGCAGAATTAGCTCCTTGGTTGAATTAAGTTCCAGAGAGACCCACACTCCAAGGATCAACTGCAAATGTATCGCAAAGGGCGAGAGCCTTTCTTGCCCCAGCCTGCAGCCAGGGGAGGCAGGTGTTTTCAATGTGTCACTCAAAAACCTGGTGATTTTCTGTTTTCACTTTTTAATGCCCCAATTCATAACCCACAGATGTTGTGCATGGCTATAAATCTTGGCACCCTCTCCTCTGCGAAAGAGTTTCTCCGGTATTCAATTTTCTTTGCTTTACCTTAAGTCACCCTAATCATGCTGACATCTACTATCGATGATTATATTAGCCCTAAAAGATCCTTAAACAAATGAAAAGGACTGACTTCCACTCCTAAAGTTCTGCTTCCAATTTTCTAAAGGAAATTAAATAATGTATAAATCAAATGCTGGGCGCAAGCCCAGGCAGCTGAACATCGCTTTGTCCTTTCAAAGTGAAGACAAAGTGTCTGCTACGGAAGGGACAAGCCAAGAGAAATAAAGCTTAACCTCAGCTCCATGTGAAAGTGATTTGGGATAATCGGGGGAATCTGCAAGGAGGTTAAAAAGGGGACCACATACTAACAGGGGAACTTCACACAACGATCAAAAATATATCAAGAGCTGACCCTCACCTGGAGGAGCTGCACAGCCCTGACAGCTTTGTTACACCGGAGCAGAGTGCGAAGGGCAGGAGAAAGAAGAGATGAGCAGGAAGTCAAAAATCTATTTATGGCTGCCATTTGTCATGTTTTGGTAATCTTATCAGGGTGAGCTTTTTTCAGTTTTGCAAGATTTATAACTAAGTACTGCCTGACAACCTTGCAGTATGTGTGCACACTACTTTCCAGTTCTCCTTTAGCTTGTACACACTACTTAGATTATTAAATCAACCACCAAGGGACTTCTGAATTTATGTACTATTGATGGACTGCTGATCCTTCTCTTTAACACAGTATATGTATCTAGGAGGGGAAAAAAGCAGTAAAATGTGCTAGATTTCTTCCTGGTATTATTTACCAAGCAAGCAATTGCTTTAATTGCCACAAGGCATTTCTTAGAACTATTGGGGAAGATGTACTTTGTAATATGATTTCTCGATTAAAAGGAGATCCTAATCAAGTCTATACTGCTTCAACATGAGTTCACACTGACATTTTTGCACACAGCAGGGTGTGTTTGAAATCTCTGATCAGCACTAGAGTTCATGGTTAGGGTCAGCTTAACCCTATTCACATAAACCAAACTTTGGTGGGGAGAAAAAGATGTGACATGCAGCTGTCAGTGCCCCAACTGTGTACACTCGTATTTCCAAAATATTCCTGTCCTCATCTTTCCAAAGTACAGAATATTTCAGATGTGATGCACATGGCCCTTAAGCTCAGATGGTGGAGAAGTCTCATCTTTACACTTTCTTGAGAAACTTGCAAAATTGTTTTCAGCACTGTCACTTAGCAGTTGTTTGGTCTGTCACCACACGAAGTGAGCAGCTGGCAAAGCAGGGACAGCCACGTAACACTTACATGTGAATGTGAATTCAACACATATCTTGCTTAGCTGCTGCAAACCTGTCAGGGAATGCTTCACTGTTTAAAAAAAAACCAAAACATAAACCCATAAACAAAATCCCTATAAGTTCATTTCCCTTTTAAAAAGATGAGTCTGTACACACGCTCTTTTATTGTAGAGTTGAAGTACATGATGAGTGCAGCTGCCATTTAATGGGCTACAAATTCATCTGAACATCAAGCACCCTTGATTCAGAAGAACCAACAGGTTTACTGGGTTCACAGCCTTGTAATTTAGTGACAAGTATCGATGACTTTCACAAAAGCTATAAAATATTAGAACAAGCTTCAGGAATGTTATTACCTTAAAAGAGGCAATTCAACCAACCTGTGAGCTGGGGGATTCTCCCATCCATCTCCCTGTCTTCTGACAGACCCCCTGCAAAGGAAGCACCAGCCCAGCTACGGCTGTGTTTGAAAAAGCAAAGCAAGCAGTGGAACTGAGGGGGATTTCATGGCACCACAAGGCTTCACACAAAAACTGCCAGAATAAATTCCTCTGTCAGACCTCCAAGTTTCACATCACTTTGTCTCCACAGGTTCCCAAATATCAATAGCAAGAAGAAAAAAAACAAACCATAAAGAAGGATGGGAAGAAGTAGGAAGTTTTCACAGAGTGTGGTTGTTTGCCATCCTTGGATTTAAACAAAACCAGGCGCATAGTGTGTTACTCACACATGAAAAGAGGAGAGCCAAGAAGGGAAGGCTTCTCTCTTTTCCTCTCCCCTTGTTTCAAGAAAGCATCCCTGAAAGCACACAGGCATCTGGTTTGGGTTCCTCTGACGTCAGCAAACACCACTGAAGTAAAGCACATGCTTAAATATGTTCCAAACCCCTTATCTGCTTTTAATAATTGGAAGCTAAATGGAAACTATAAGTCATTGAGCAGGACAAGTACCATGAACAAACAAGACTTTTTTTGCCTTTAAGGTGATGGTACTTAGTGGCACTGCAAAACTCTGGACTCAGTAACATCCACTATCAGAAGTAGAGACAGATTTTAAGGCAGAATTCAATCAAATGACAAATGCTAACATTCATGCTCTGGTCAGAGAAAGAAGTTGAGATTAATGACAGTGTGTCACATTCCTTTGGTGTTTTATATTTCTACCTATTTTTTATATATTGGTGTCTCCAGTAAAAGGAAAATAGGAAGAAACTCTGGTACAAGGCTACTCATCAATGGTCAGCTGCTCAGGCAGTGTGTGGCTGGTGCTCTTGGAGAGTTTGGGAAAGGGATGAGAAATGTGGGAGAGGTCTTTTCCACCAGACTATGTGACACATTACCTGCCAAGGTAGAGGTAGGCAAAAGTCACTCCTAACAGGAGTCAGCCATCTGACAATCCCTGAGAGGGACTGAATGTAGGATTACAGTCTTGAGTCTGTCATGAATTTCCTTTGCCACTACCTAGCAAGCTCTGCTGATACCTGGGATGAGCTGCCTTCCTCAGGTCAGTGCTCATTCATGCCCCAAACCTCATGGACCATCAGCAGTGGAGGGGTTACAGCAGCCACTGCAGTGCATGGCATGCCAGGGACTGATTCCAGGGACTGCCATGGGAGTTACTGCAGTGGGATCCAATTCCTCAGTAACAGGCAGGATCAAGTCCTAAATTAGTGATTCCCAGATTTCATTAAGTTTATTCATCCTTAGGCCAATTTACCTGCTGGCACAACTTCCCTGGGGATTGTGCCAGCAAAGACTTTGGCCTAGTAATTTCAGATTAATTTCTGTATCATCATCTTCATATGGCTTTGGGAAGACTATTTGTATATCCTGCTATAGACCTTGTGGAAGCAAACACTAATTGTGAAGGAGAATTTCTGACTCCACAACTACTCTTCCAAAATTAAAAAAAAAAAAAAAAAGAGCAGTCTAGACCATGGACAGGAATTCCAGATGGAAATATGTTTAACAAATATGGAAAGGTAATACTTTCCTGTATATTGCTTTGTGAGTTATTAGCACCTAAATAGTCTCCATGGTCAAAAGTGTATTAATGAGCTGGAAGACAAAGTGATGTAATCAGGAGGGATCAGCAGTAATTTCTCCTGCAGAAGATTTACATGCAGCAGCCATGTGTGTTTGTTTATGAGCTCTACATCTGGTAATGAGCTCTCGACGCGATGGAAAGCTGCAGTGGAATAATGCTCCCTGTTCCTCTCACGCACTAATTAATGCTCTATTTAATCTGGGAAAAGGCACTTTAAAAATAAACACTCATTTCCAGCAGACCATAAAGGATAGGTAACAACCGAAACACACCACACAGGCCTAAAAACTGGTGTGTGGCAACCTCTCAAGCATTAAAAAAGCTGAGTTTTAACTCCCAGAGTACCACAGGAAGAGTGTGTGCACACACCAATCTCTCCAGCACTACAAACACACACTAAGAGACCCTAGATACCCACAGAGACAATCAAAGCCAGAGTGACAATCTGTAGGAATGACAAAAAACAGTAAGAGAAGGCAGAGATAAAATATTCCCCATGACAGCAAGTGTTAAACTATGCGTTGTGCTCACAAGACACCTATGGTAACACTGCTGGCCATCACCTCATCCACCTCATTCTGACAGTTGATAACACAAGCAATAAATCTGATTTCCACAATGACAGGAAAAGCAGCCATTGCAAAGATGGTTAGATCATGTATTCCTACTGGAAAAAAAAAAGGCCTGGGAGATGGTGTCCAGCCCATCCTCTGCCTGCAGGGCTGGCTGTTGAGGGGGGAATGCAGCGGGGGCTCAGCATCCTCAGCTGCCACTGGAGTCATTCCACTGCTTTCAGTGACTTCACCAAGGCCTTGTCTCCACAGGGTGTTAGGCTGGAACAGCTACTGCATTTACATTCACAGCCTATCTCATTCCAGGATAACTTCCTCACGCTGACATGCCCTCAGAAGTACAAGAGCATTTGTCTGTGGCTGCATTTAGCCCTAGGCTGGAGTCTCACAAGGTAACGGAGAATAGAGATTTGGCTTTATCTTACAAACTGTGCTAATATATCTCACCACCCTTTGGATTGGAGCCAACTTCTTCTCTCTAATCTCCCAATCATTTCCCACTGAAAACTTGTACTTTCTTTAGTCTGTGAAAGAAGACAAAAATCAGGAAAATCACAGGGATTGCAGGGCATGGAAAGCCTGCGTGAGCTGTATCCAAGAGAAAATTTCCCAGCCTGAGATACCAGAGCTATGAAATGGCCTCTTTCAGGGACAGAGGAATTGTCATGGTGGCTAAAAGAAAGCCTGGTTAGGCTACAAGTATGGAGGAACAACAATTCAGAGACTTGGGATGGCTTTAAAGGTAAATCAGGTAAAACAGATAAACACAGAGCAAATAGATGAGTAGAGCTTGAAACTTTTCATGTATATTGAAACGGCAGCGTGAAAACAGTGTTTCTCTTGCCAGGCACAACTCCTACCCTCACGCTCACACATCCAGGGTACAGAGTTTGCAACTCAGGACTTCTTGTGTGCTCTTCAGCTGCAATAAAAAAAGGCATTTTTGCAGTGCTTACAGCTCAGACCCTCATCCACACCCACTGAGAGCATCTGACACATCCCTGCCTCCCCTGTTTGGATTTCCCAAAGCAAGCAGAGAGGACCAAGGGGGAATCACACGTCTGACAGGGACAGTCTGACATGAATGGTGAGCTGTCGAAATGGAACCAGCAATCCCCTAAAACTAGTTTTTGGTTTCAGGAAAAGAATTTGCAGGCTGCAGATGCATGCCAGGCTCTGCCACAGCAGTAAGTGTAGGTGGGCAAACAGCAAGTCATTTCTAGAGGCGGCCAGTCAACTCTGCACTTCAACCAAGGCTTTTCTGACAAAAAAAATTATGTTTTTTTGTCAGTGCCTGATCTCCATGGGTTCCTAGGTCTGCAGAGCATCTTTGTTCTGTTCAGACTTGCTCTTTTTTATTTTTTTTTTGTTCAGAGACAAAACAAGCTAGGGCTTCAAACCATGCAGGGTTTTAATGCTGCAGAATCCCCACGTACCCACTTCCTCTCTTTCCTCAGCTCTTCTCTATCTGATTTACTGTTTACTTACAGACCATATGGGAAACATGTTGGGAAAGCACGCATCCGGGTTCACATTCACAGTAAATACTTTTTATGACTATTCCCATGACCTGCAGCAACAGACTAGATTAGTCGCCCACAACTATGTATAATCACACAATCATTTAAATACATTTTCCAAACAGAATACGTTCTGAGATACAGATCAACTAAATATTCCTCTTTCTGAAACCTATTTCCTACAACTTTACCATTTCCACCTAAGACAGAAAGTCTTCTCTTTCAACTGTGGAGTCAATATAAACAGAAGAACATGAACACCTGGGTCCATGTAAAAGTGCAGCCAGCAAATTATCAGTCCAGGCTGCTCAGTTTTCTTAGCAAAAGAATTATAAATTTGCTTTCAGCAAAAGAGCTGAAAATAGATGTTGATGCTGAAGTATGTCTAGCAAAATGTGAAAAAACACTCTTTTTTTTATTCTCTGTTTCATAAAACCAACTCCCTCTAGTTTTAAGTTCATCCAAAAGCAGAATTGCAGAAGCATTCTATTCTGCTGAATAGAGTACAGAGTATTTCCCAAGCAGAATATATTATTTAATCCAAAGCCAAATAAACAAAGGGTCAAATTCAACCTCACCCATTCCATTTAGCAACAAAATTGAAAGGAAATCTTGAAAAAGTCATTTTGAATTGAAATTTTTAAAATTGTTCCAAGGTGAAACATTCCGAATTCTGTTTCTAATGTAAAAAGTTAAGTCAATGATACAGAATAAAAGAAATAAATTGAATTTCGTGTTTCTGAATAATTTTTTATCAGAAGGAAATCTGAAGCAAAATTTATAAAAGTAAAATTAATATCTACTATTAATATCTATCTATTAATATCTAATTAATTTTTCCCAGGTAAGTAACGAGACCATTTAATCTTATTCAGGATTACCACTTAATCTTATTCAGGATTTGAATTTTTTTTTCATTTCCAATCAACCTGTGGGTTGAAGAAAAATTTGCTATGTCCTTGTTGCTTTGGGAAATGGTTCTGATCGTCTTTTAACTCGCAACTGGCAGGAGTGAAGAATGCTTGTAGCTCTCCCCCACCTCCTCTCCCTGCGGAAGCTGGCAAGCTCTGCTGCAGGACACTTGCAGAACATCTCCTCAGCCAAACTGACTTACTGCATCATGTTCCAACACTTAACTAGAACACACGGAAATATGCCTTTTGTTAAATGCATAAAGATTAAAAAAACAGAGATTTCACAAGGTAACTTGGCTTTTTAAAGCTCTATGATTTTATGAAATGGAGGTTGGGTGTTGTTTCTACAGGCAGATGTTCGGATACTGTTGTAACCCTCTAAAAATGAAAAGGGGGTTTGTTTCCCTGCTTTTTAAGGAATGCTTTACAGACAGGTTTTTGAGATGAAGTGCAGAGCACTGTAAAGTGTTGGCATTCAGCAAGGCACTGAGAAGGGCTCAGCTGGAAGCACCTGAGTGAGCCCCAGCTGTCAGAGAAGGGTCCTGCAGGAGGAGGGCCCTGCTGAAGCACCTGGGGAGCAGCTTTCCCGGGAAAGCCGAGCACTCGCTGTCAGGCACACGCCAGCCCCGGGCCTGACCCTGCTCTGCAGTCAGGCTGTTCCTGGAACAGCCAGCGATCCATCTCTGCTGGCCTCCTCCGCCAGCTCCGCTCCAGCTCGGAAAACATCGGATCTGGAAAATGGTTTAAAACGGCACATTTCCGTTCAAAGGGCCCTCTTGTTGTTCTGCTTGTTTGGGGGCAGGAGCAGGAAGGGTCATTACATGGTGGAAAAGCAAAAAAACACATTTTCATGGGCAATTGCTATATTAATATGTATCACTTTACATACACAGTACATCTACATATGGAACCTATTATTACTGAGGAAATGTTTTTTTAATGAGGAAGACTTAACAATACTTAAGAGAGAAAATGTTCAAACCAATGTTAATTTGCAGCAGAAGTAACAAAATATTTTAATAAAAAACAGTAACAAGAACTGGCCTTCCTATCCAGGATCAGCCTGCTCCTATGTTCACATCTTGAGAATAGAATTCTACTTCCACAGCTTTTCCAGCCACAGCAAACCTCCTAAAATTGAAGTCTAACCTCTGACTCAAGGACTTCCAAAAGCAAGACCTGCTTCAGCTCTACACAGAGACAGAGATAGCTCATTATATTTCTCTTTTCTGGATCCCTGGAAGCAGTTTTTCCCCCTCCACCTCTCTTTACCAAGCTTGTGCCTGCCTTCCCTTCCTAGCCACAAAACTCATCCAAAAATAAAGAAAAAGGGATTTTTAGATAATACAATCACTTCTGTATAAACGTAGCTAAATATAGTCTCAATTGGTGAGCACTGTTTCCTTTCCCTCTCCCTGCATGCTGGGATTAATTAAGCTTTCCTTAAATGTTGCATGTGAATTAAGAAGAAACAAACACCAAAAGCCCCTCACTATTTTCAAAGGAAAAAAATCTGGTGCTAAAAAGTCCTGGCAGGCTAAATATTAGCACAATAAAACTGCTGGATTTCAATTGGTAAAAATAAAGTGACTAAAAGCTCTCTGTTTGAAAAATGAGAGACATACAAGAAAGACTGTTCCTGTAGGAAACAGACACTTTCTTTCAAGAATGATCTCAAAGCCAAGGATGAATTATTAGTACTAACTATAAACCTCAAAATAGACTCTTCCTGTTATCACAATGCAAATATTAATGCGTATTTGCTATTCCTGCTAAATGTTATCAGCGTTGTTCCAACTCACAGGGAACAACCTGTTCTGTGCAGATCCTGACTGGGCTAGGACTG
Organism: Geospiza fortis; assembly: GCF_000277835.1. Lineage (NCBI taxonomy): Eukaryota > Metazoa > Chordata > Aves > Passeriformes > Thraupidae > Geospiza > Geospiza fortis. The sequence continues at coordinate 1,315,512 of NW_005054435.1, read as the reverse complement.
GACTTGGTTTATCATTTCAACACCAGGATCATTGTTTTGTTCACCTTGGGAAACCACAGCAGGAGCAATGATCACAAGGGAATCCTGCACGGGTCTCTGCACTGGCTCTGCTGGGAAAGCCTGGAGAGCTCCAGGGCTGTCAGATGAGCAGAGCAGCTCCTGGGGTGCAGGGAGTGGTCACTGGTCATGGCTCCCACCACCACGTTAACTGGTCCCTTTATTTACTTAGCTTTAAGCCCTTTTCTAATAGGCTGAATGGCTTCTGCTGTACAGTACAGGTTTGGAATGGCACCGAAACCAGCACCAGCCATTCCCAAGGGCTTGATGCAAGCTCCTGGGAACAGCCCTCAGGAAACAGGTCCCAGAACAAATGGGTAGCCGCAAAACACACCATCTGTAATAAAGGCCTACAGGTATTTTGAGTGGAGCTCCTCATTTTGAATCTGCACAGGGCAAAACCAGTCCTACTCTGTATATGGCAAGCAATAAGGTGAATTGTCATTTGTTCTGCCCCTCAGGTTGCACACAGACACCATTGAACACAACACTAAATGTCAAGTCTTATGTAACAACAGATTTCACCCAGGCATCATTTCAGGCTTTGAAACACAGTTTACTTATTACCAAATACGATGTGTCAAGTGATTTATCAAATCCATAAGAAAGAAGAAATCAACGAGACAATCCAACAAGCCATCCTATCTCCCAGCAAGCCCAGGACTGTCTCCAATCAAATGTATACTGGAAGAAGAGAGATTTATTACCACGGTTTCTTAATGCTATATTTTATATTTAGCAAGTGTTGCTATCATGCTCCACATGGTACTTTCACCCAGCACCACAAGCCCACCTGGATTTCCACCACCTGCCCAATTCAGTGGGTCACTCGTTGCCTGCACATCTTTGATGCTGTGTGTCTGTGGCAAACTTCTAGAGATGAAGTTGCTATTGAAAACATTTTGACAATAATCTCTTTTCCTGCTCCAAAAACACATAAGATTGGCAGAGTTGTCCTTAAAGATGAGGCTGTTCTTTCACATGCTGACATTAGCATTGAAGATACACTGAGTTTTTTCAAAGTACTGATTAAAAGCACAGGGATTCCTCTGGCCAGTGCTCCTCACACATGCCTCTCATCAGCAATCTGTAAAAAGCAACACTGAAAAGACCTGGAAATATTTGGAATGGCTTAGTTTAGGACTAAGTGACACTGAAAACACACCTTCACTTTGACACCATTAAAAGGCAAGGGGTTTTCCTGGTCATGGAAAAATCATTTATACTAAAAAAAAAATTCTGGAATTATTTGAGTTGGAAGAGATCTTAAAGATTGTCTTATCCTAATGCCTCTGTCATGGGCAGGGACACTTTTTACCAGATCAGGTTGCTCAGAGCCCAATCCATTCTTGCCTTGAACACTTCCAGGGATGGGGCATCCACAACTTCTCTGGGCAACCTGTGCCAGGGCCGCACCACCCTCTTCTTCTATATGCCTATTCTAAACCTTACAAGTTACTTATGAAATCCTTTGCACATGCAGAACTGGAGGAAGCTGACTATTTTAATTCACATCTAGTACCCAGGTAATGAAAATATTTTTGGTTTAAAAGGCCTACAAAAAGTAGTACATCTCCAGGATGAATTTCTGAAAATACTTAATATTTGAGAAATATTAAATGTATGATGATGCATGATAAAAGCTCCTCCATGCCTCCACAAGTAAGAAAGGAGACACACACACACACACATATATATACACACACATTTATACATTTGTAAAGAAAGGGTAAAACAAGTAGGACACAAATCTCAGATGAGCAGCACCTGAGTGATAATACTACCAATAATTTCTAAGAAGTCTCTAACAAAAGTTGAAATCTTTTTCCATCACATGAGAGAGATGTTTTGGCTGTATTTATACATCATCCTGAGTAAACTGGCTGAACTGCAAAACCAGAACACTATGTAAGAATAATGAAAGGAATGAAAAATACTTCTGCCTAGGCCTGACATTTATCAATATAAAATAGCCACTTTTGCCATTGTTTGAAGTAAGGGAAGCAATTAAAGTGCACAAACCCATTTTGATACCAGCACCCTATTTCCTGCACATGTTGGTAACCCAGGGGCTCCCCCTCCCTCCTTTGGTGCTGTTCATTAACTCTCCACAATAAACACCATCCTCCCATACCACACGTTTGAGAGCACTCTGAAACTGGGAGATTGGGCAACAGCACTACTCTATGCAAAACCAGCCAAGTCCAGTCAGGAAACAGATTAATTTGAAAGCCTTAATTAATGACTGAACGTTTATACAGCCAAGATTTATGAGTTACAAGGAAGTAAGTCCAAAACATAACACTCCCTCCCGCATGCAAGCTCTCTCTTTAATGGTAAACAACTAGCCTAGGGTAAGATACTGTCTCAGTGCTCCAGTTCCCTTTCTTATTCCAACTTCCAAGCACTGACAGAAGACAAATTAATTTCAAACTTCTTTTTTCCTTTTTTCCCCCGCTCCTCTATAAATATTGTTACTAATAAACATGGTTTAATGATGACAAACTATAGATTATTTTAATAAATAAACCATTTTTTTTAGCTCAGGAGTGAAAGGATAGTACATAACAAAGAAGATGAAAAAACAGAATCCGTTTTATATGGGTAAGTTCATGATATTTGTGAACATTTTCTTGTGAAGAAAATCATAAACAAGAAGAGAAAGGTCTTTATACAGATAACTATATGCATAAAAATCTCCTAAAATCCCCCCAAACCCCAGGTTTGTCAGCTTACTTCACAAATACTTTTGTAAATTTAGTAGTGACAAATGTTAGAAACGAAGAGCAAGTTTTCAGTTTTTAACATTTTGACTATATTCCATATTCCACTTCTGAGAGCTGACATGTCATTATGATGAGCTCTTGCTATTTGAATATTAAAACAAGACTGCCAGCAACACTTCTTTGGAAGTCCTCAGGCCTTAAACTAGAAAAGTCAAAATCATGAAAAGTTTTGTTCTCTCTTTTTTACAGAAAACTACTGCGCTCATTTTCTTGCCTTGCAAATTCTGTTATGCTAACAAAGGAGCACAGTTTGGTTCCTATGGTTTATATAACACAGAAATACCCAGAAATGACCACAGAAATGGCAAGATCCCATGAAATGAGGAGCCTGTGATGAGCCCTCCAGCCATACTTTGCCCTCCCTGGCAAGAGGAGCCCCCAAAGCCCCTTTCCCCAGGTACACAGCCACGACCACCACTTGGCACAGGTAACCAGAAATACAAGTGGCACGTGGCTTTTGGGTGGGTGTTTTCTCCTTGCCTGTGGCAGTGATGAACACTCAAGTCCCTGTTCTTGCCTGTCATGGGAAAAATCCCCAACAACCCATCCTGCTGGCTCCTGCTCTTTGGTCCCTCATCCCCAGCTGAACAACAAAACCCAGCTGCTGAAGAGACTGAGCAGAAAAAGTTCTCCTTATACAGACTCACAAATACAAACACACAGAGTCTGAGCTATGAGCTGGGTAATTTTTTTTACTGTCTCTTCATTGGTTTATCATTGAATGAGAGCTCACTGGGAGCAGTTCTGGAAAAAGAACTGCTGGTTGGTTTATTCCAGTGAAAAGCAGGCGAGAGGA
>NW_005054435.1:1296609-1311857 GCF_000277835.1 Geospiza fortis | reverse complement strand
AACAGTGTGTGTCACTGTGCAATGTTAATGTAATAGTAATTTTCTAGTTTTATCACAAATTCACTTTGTTTGCTAGGAAATGAAGTAACAAACGCTACGTCTCTGAGACACCAGTTACTTTGAGAAAATAACTCTCATCCCCAACTTCCCAAAATAAGAAAATAAACCATCAAACAAAACCAAAGCAGCTCTTTTAAACTGGACAAAACGCTCTTGGTTCTCCTTTCCTGACAATGGGGATGTCAAGACCAATTAGCACTTGCAGTCATCTTGGGGTTTGCTCTGTTTTCTCCCACTGCAAGTGGTCAGGCCAGATCCGATGGCTCCCTTCTGTACATGCAATGCCATGGACAAATTACTGAAGACTGGACCTGAAAGGCTTTTTTCCTACCCAGCTATCCTTGACATTTTCATTACTCAAAGACAGGAAACAAAAAGCCTAAGCTGAGAACTAGGTGATAGTGTGAAAAAAGTCTGAAAAAAGTTTAATTAAAAAGTAAAACAGACCATGGAATTGCTTCTAACATAGCTAATAATTTGCTGCAGAGTTGTTATTGTGCTGCTTCCATCTGCCAATAACCTTTTAAGCCTTTTGCCAAAGGCAATCCAAAGCTTTTCCATATGTATGTAAGGGTAAGCATAAAAGATAACTTGGAAATAACAACTTTCAACTTCTGCTATGCAAAAATCTGAGCTACAGTAGTGCTTGTGCCCATCAGCTTCCAGCAGGGCTCTGGAAAACAGAAGTTACATGGCCAGAATGAAAACTGCCCCATTTGACAATGGAGGTTTGGCTGCAAGATTCCCTGTTCCCACATTCAGCATCAGTGACTATTTTAATTACCAACAACTTCTCAAATAGTTTCAGAGTTACCACTGAGAAGCTTAATCTCACCAAAAAGCCACCAGCTCCAACAATGCCATTGCTAGAGTTTGTGGATAAAAAAAGCTAGTGGAACAAAAGCAGACATTTCAACAATTCTATCCCCAAAAATCTCACTTCTATTAAAAAACTTACACATAATCAAAAACTCTTTGAAAGGAATATACCAGAGTGCATTTTTGAACTCAAATAACTTTATGGGATGACAAGTGCATAAGCCTATGCCTTACACACATTGTTAGGGACAGGAAGTATCAAAGCAAATCACTTAAGTCAAAAACTTAAGGAAGAAACCAAAAAACTCTCCCACTCCAAATGTTTTATCAATAATGATCACCCCTCAGAAAACAAACTCAAAATTTACACAAGTGAAATATCATTTCAATCATGGGAGAAAGCAATGGAAGCTGAATAGTTGGTGCACGCACTACACAATGGTAGTTTGACTAGTGAGAGCACTGAAGCTTGAAATTAGGTACATTTATTGTTCAAGAAATTCACAGCCTACTGTGATTTGATTTTATTAGATATTATTATTCATTATTAGGTTCCAAATTTTTGCAACAGAAACAATGACTTTTTGCAGATGACTGCCAAAAGCAAACATCCTATTTTCCCTGCACACAAAGATACCAATGTATGTTCAAACATTTTAATTCACACACACAGCCCCGGCTTGCCAATCTTTGCAGTTCAGTGAAGTGTAAACAGTCAGTGTTGCCACTAAAATAACATGTTCTTCATTCACAGCAACAATAGCCAGGTAGATTAACAGCCTTTTACACCTGGGCCCTATTATTCCTCTGCCATTCATTAACATTTCTTCTACCATGACAGCAATTGAACTGGCACAGCCCCAGAAACACAAGTAGGTCAGCACAAGGTGTTCCTGTGGATGCTTTCATCTGGTATAAACATCCTGAATTAGCCTTCAGGTACTACATCTAAATATCCTAGTGCTAATTAAGATCACAATCAGAGCCATTTCAGATCTCACTGACCAAGTACAACCCGTGGTTTTGGAGGGCTGATTCTATTAAGGATGGAAAGTAATTTCACTGCAGAAGTGGGGAACTTTCTGCAGCTCTCCTGGCCAAGCAGATGCTGGACATCATGCCTTGAAACGTGCCACGTCTCTGAAATCACAGAATCATGTAACAGCCTGGGCTGGAAGAGATCCTAAAGATCACCTCTTTCCAACCCCCCTGCCATGGACAGGGACACCTTCCACTATCCCAGGCTGCCCAGAGCTCCAGCAGGGGGGGGGCAGCCACAGCTTCCCTGGGCAAAGCTGTGCCAGGGCCTCACCACCCTCAGAGGGAACAATTTCTTCATAATAATCTAACCCAAACTTATTTTCTTTCAGTTTGAAGCCATTCCTCCTTGTCCTGTCACTACAAGCCCTGAAAACACTCCTCCCTTCTTGCATGGTCCCTTCAAGTACTGGAAGGCCACAATTAAGTAACCCCAAAGCTTCCTCTTCTCCAGGCTGAACAATCCAAATTCCCTCAGCTTTTCCTCACAGGAAAGGTGCTCCATCCCTCTAATCAACTTGGTGGCCCTCCTCTTAATGCAGCATATCCAGGGGGAAAATGAATTTACATGTAAAGGAAGAGAAATTGAACACTGAGGATGGACAGTCAGACACTGAATACTACTAAAATTAATCATAACAGACACTTAAGCAAGTCAGACACTTGCTAATCTTAAGGGCATGAGAAATAGCAATGAATATATAAGCATATTTACTCTCCCCACCCACCCCAGTTTAAGAAAAAAGTGAATATGAATCAATGAAACAAGAAAACTTCAGACATACCTTTTACCACTATACTAAATACTCAGTATTAACAGCAACTTGTGTATGTTGAGAGAATGTGGCCCTGAAGCTGTCATATAAGAGTAGAAGACCCAGGAATAAGTCTTCTCTCAACTGCAATAACCTTTTGGTGACTTTCTCAAATTTGTACACCTTGTCTTATACTTTAGGACTAGAGTTGAGACAAACTCCAAGCAGCAAGTTCACTCCTAACCACATACCCCGTGACACATCATAACTTATGAGATCAGGTGCCAGCACTACAGGTTTAAATCAGAAAAACAGGTCAGTGTGAGGAAAAACACACTTTTTATCTTTTATTTTCCTTTTTTTAAAACATAAAAGCCAATTCGTCAACTCTGAGCTAATATAAGCATTTGTATTACACCAATGAAAGTACTTCAAAAGGCAGAAATAAGTCAACACTTCCAATTCCTTCCTGATGACTGCAAATGCAATTTTCACTCTGAACTTTCCATACCCCCACTTGTGATCACTGCTATACTAAGAGCGTGTGCTTTAAGACATTGAAGAATAATCCCCACTGTCTGATTAAAAAAAATTAAAAGTTGCTAGAAATAACTCACAGGCAAAAAATAAAACTCGAAGAAAACAATAGCAGTAGGCTATAGAGACATATTTTTTCCTTCAAGAATGAATTCCCATCTGCTTTTAAAAAGCAACATGTTTTTCCATTGCTGGGAATTGCAGCCAAGCCCAGGACAATAAGGCAGCAAAGCCAGAGGCAAGAGCAGAGGGCAAGTAAAGCTGGCTGACAGAGGCTGTGCCTAGGTCCCTCTTTTATAAGCCTGTGTGACAGTGGCAGCTCAGCCGTGCCCTGCTGTGCTGGCAGCATGCACCCCTCTGCCACCCTCAGCAACTGGGAGCTCCTGGTTACTCTGCCATGGGTAGGTTGTGTGAAAATGGGAAGGAGAAGACAGCACAGTTGGCGCTGCTGGCAAAGCCAGGCATCTCCCCTGGCCACAACTGGCTTGTGCAAGCTCAAGGGAAGGGAACTTGCTCCTGACACAGGTGAAGCTCCTACTCATGTTCTTTGTCCAGACACTGGACACAACACAAAACAACCCTGCAAAAGGAAACACAAGAGTGCTCACTTACAGAATCTGGGTGACAATACCTAGTTAATGAAGAAAAACACGTTGAAATCAGCTGTAACGTTCCTGCATCTGAACTGTTTTGGCATTTAAAGAATCAAATATCAGCTTTTTGAGGGAAAAAAAGAAGTCAGGTTTGAGGAGCAAGCAAAATTTCATTCCTCAGCACTGGCTGGTGCTCATTCAAATTCCCCTGGCTTTTTTGCCCAAGTTCCTCTGAGGATCACTGTTCTTTGAGTTCCTTAGGAAGCAGTTTCGACTGTGTCCTCCTGAGCTGTTAATGTGTCTGACCTTTTCGGAAACACTAATGTCCCTCCAGCCACATGCATTAAATCTCCCCTGCTTGATTCAACTATTAGCAAATCATTATCTCACTGAAGGAGAAAATGTTCTTTCTCAGATGAGCTTGCCATGCATAAATTTCAGTGCCAATACTCCCCTCTACACCAAACCTTATGTTTGGCATAAATGTGCTGACTGCCAGCCATGCTCTACACCCTCACTAGGTCAGAGCACACAGCTCTTTATCAGGCCTCAGCTCAGACACATCATGGTGAAAATCCACCCACTCTGGGAAACACCTCTGAAAAACGGGCGACAGGAACCAGATCTTTCTGAAGTGACTGAAAAGAGCAGGGAGAGGCAGAGTAATGCCCCCAAGTCCTGCTTTCAGCACTGCCATGCCAATGCCATTCCCAGGCATCCCCAGGTGCTCACACTGCCCTCACTCCCCGTGTGCCCGAGCACATTCTGCACGTAGGAGCCTCCTGCGAGACCAGCAGCAGGCAAAATCCCATGGGAAGTCCTGTGCAGTTAGTGATTTCCTTTCCAGTGATTCATCTCGTTTATCCCAAACACTAACATTTGGAAAACATTCCCAATGCCAGGTATTTCCTCACCTTCCAGCCACCTGTGCCAGACACATCCTTAGCACTGATAAATGTGTGTAAGGAAGGAGGTGATCCCATGCTACCCATATTGGATAAAGGCTGAGACTTTTCCTCATCCACCCACACAAAAATGTTCACTTTTCAATGAGTGACATAAATTAAGAGATCCTCTGCACCAGTCCAAGAGAAACATCAGAGGTTCATCTGAGGCCTTTATCTTGCTACATTTCAATTTGATGGCATTCCTCACCTTGAAAAATCACCTTGAAAAATCACATTTCACTGTAATACTTCAGGCTACTATATAGGATTGAATCCACTGCCCTTTAATACTGCTAAGCAGAAAGCCTTTTCCTTAAGTCTGGAAGATCTTTTCCTTCATGTACAGCTAGATGTAAAGAAGGCAACACATCCTTATCTTTTGAACATCCAGTTTTTCCCCTGTATCTAAACCCTCTCTCTCCTTTACTGTAGATGTCCTTTACTAAACAGACAAATCTTCCCCAGTCTCTTAAAAGGGTCTTTACTCTCCTGTGAACCTATGGTGGAACACATCCTCATTCCTTTTGTACTTAGTATCTTCCTCAGCACGAAACAGAGGATTTTGGAGAGGTCTGGTTGTTTGGGGGTGTTTTTAATTAAAGTTACTAGTTTAAATATGTCAATATCTGGTAAACAAGAACAAGCATGTTTTGGAATACATATTTTAAAAGTCAAAGACTTGAGTTGATTTCAGCTAGTTTGCTGCTGCACAAATCTTTCTGGCATCACATCTGCTCTTATTTGAGCCAGAGCAAACCTTCATCAGCTTGCTTTTCTTCCCTTTCATTTTCTGGGCTCCCATTGAGAGTTATTGCAAAGTGAGAAAGATATTTTTTACATTAACTGCTCCACTTCGATTCAGAACCAGTGAAAGATTTACAGGTTCCAAGATTCCTGCTCTACTCTTGTGTCCTGTAAGCATGGAAACTGATAATACTATAGAAACCATGCCAGCCTTGGCTTTCACCATGACCTGCTTTCCACCAATTTAAAAGCAGTCAGTCCCCATTATCTTACTTTTATAAGCACACTCATCTGAGGAATATTGTCATCATACCCAGATTATTTAATTTTTTATTACTTCCAACCAACTTTAAACTCAAAACAACTCAACACTTTATTTCAGTTTCTGCCTAGAACCTCCCTCTCTGCCTTTTAAATTGCAACAAAAACCTCATCTGACTGCGGCTCAGACAATAAAAGAACATCTCTCACTCTGCTGGGTTTATTTTCCTTTTTATCACCTACTTTTTGGAACAAAATATTTCTCCAGTGGGGAAACACTCTCTTTATCCCGTGCTTGTCTAACCCCAAACTGAAAAATGGAGCACCTAAGTTTGTGGAAAGCCCATCTTTCCTAGGGATAGCTGGCTGTGACAGCACCATAAAAACAAGCAAATGAAACCCAAAAAACTCACACTGCTTGTACTTTAAAACATTGCTTTTAAATACTTCTGTGGTCAGATCTCTAATTATCCCTACTTCAGTGGGAAATGAAACAGATAAAATTTCTCAGCATGAAGTACAACAGTGAAAATGCTCTAGGAAAAGCTGTGATCAAACTGTGAACAAGCTCAGAGCACAGACATTCTAATTATGTAAAACCATTAAAAATTATCAGTTTCATAAAAGTTGGACCTCCTGCAATCTGGCCCAAATTAAAATGCAGTATCCCTGAAGAGGAGCCCAAGTACTGCTGCTGAGCACTACTTCAGAAAGGTCTGGAAATGAAGATTGCACTCAAATTCAAACATTTCCAGAAAGCTGAGGATTTCTTCGACCTAAAAGTTAACTGTACAGACATTGCTCATCTAATGTCTTTTTTCTTATTAAACTTCACTGACACACAAGAGAAGGAAACTGTAATTCACCCTCATAAATTATCTTCCACCTTCCCTCACATGAAACAGTGGGAAGTAATCACCCCATTTCGCTATCTTGATGTATCTTTAAAGGTAGTCATTAAGAGAAACGTACATGCAGCAGGTGAACAGAGATAACTGGTCATAAGCGATGACAGGCAAAAATACACAAGTATCTGATCTGAAAAGGGGCCAAGTTGGAAGCCAGAAGCACACTGAACTATCCACTTTCCTGGCTGTTTATTCAGCTCATGTCAGGATGATTCAACGCATCTTTACACGCAGCTCCCTATTCATACAGCATCTTCCAGTCACAAAACCAGGCATTTTCCATTTCTTTCTCTGAACAAAGGCTAGAGCAGTGCAATGGGAACTTGCCATTCAGCAGCGGAAACTATTTGTAAAGCTGGGAAGCTGGAGACACTGGGAAGAAAAGGCTTAATGAAACTGGCCACTGTGTGTGCCAACTATCAAGACTTTATATATTCTTCCAAGAAACCCTGACTGAGGCTTTTTCTGTATTTACTCTTTACATCCCAGTTATTATAATACTTTGCATGATGCAAAAGAACAAAATTCGTGAGAAATACCATATTAGAAACAGGCAGCTTTTTTTCCCCCCTGAAACCAGTCTGTAGCTGCGCTCAATGACCCATTAACTTATTTCTGATTCTGCACAAAGCCAGCACCAAGACATTTGTGACTCATTATCAACCAGGCACTGGAATTCACCACTAGCTTTTCAGCTGATCCAGATCCAAAGGAAATCCCCATATGCTTGGAATTTCTAAAATACAAGCATTGCAGTTGTTGCCCGGTAAGGCGACAGTTGCCATATGCAACAGAGGAGATGTTTATATTTATGTTTTTGGAGGCTTGTAACTCAGCCAGAGGCAGATACATTTTCCCAAGTTGTGTCACTGTCCCCCAGATATAAACATAACACTGTTACTTCCAAAACATGGAAGCAGTAGAGCTGTGACAGTCTTCCAGACCAACATTTAAGCATGAAATCCTTTCTATTGTTGCCTTTTTTTTTCATTGTGAGAGCCCACATTCCGGACAGAGAGATGTGCTACACAAACCAGCTCTGCTCACTACAGAGCTTCCAATCATTCATTCATCCCCAGAGTGCAGTCTGTCCTGTGCTCTGGAGGAGGAAATCTCTCATGGGTTTGGCTTTGGTGTCTGCTGTGACACAGCTTCCCAAAATGACCCCACAGCACACACAGCAGTGCCCACACCAGCCAGAAGTTAGGAGTAGGCAGCACAGCATTTTCCAGCCCACCAGCATCTAAGTGACAGCTAAATGAGGGGAAGCCTGGCCTGGGAGCACCACCAGTCCTTTGAGAAGGGCCTTCAAGCAATCACACGAATTCTCCACAATCACCCAAGACAAAAATGTAGCTTATTTCCCTGCCCCTGTAAACAGCACACAGTGACATGGGAAGCCAAGGCAAGCACAGCACATTTTCCACTCTGCTATGGAAAAAGCAGAAGGTGGCTATGTAATTAGATGGTGTGATAATGCAGACATTAGGGCTGGCTACAGCAAGGTGGAAATTCTGGTATTTCATACTTTCAAGAGCTCAGCTTGGCAACCTTATTAACATTCTTTGAATTTTTGAATTAATATAATTACTCTCAATTAATTAAAATGAGGAAAGAACGAAATATCCTTTCATGAGAGACTAACATGAATAACATTCAGGGAGCAGAATGGTGACCACTAATGTCCTGATACTTAGTATAACTGCCAGGCAGCAGCATCTGAAAAAGTTTCTCCTTCTGCCCAGGACAGGAAATAATTGTCTGCCATTCACTGTCAGAAGCTAAATAATAGCAATGAACTATAACAATAAATGCTGCTGTGAAGTTTTGATTATATAGAATAGGAAAATACAAGTTTCAAAGCAACTCGCTTGCAATTCCCCTACATTGTTTCTTACCTCCATCTCTCCTCTCTCCTCCTAAGGCTCTCAGTCACAATCCTGCACTCAAAAGATTCCTGGAGATGTGGAGGAACTGTCTGGGAAGTCTGGGAGAGCTTGCCTCCACCTCCCTCCAGTCCTGGCAGCACATCCTGTGAGGCTGCCTGCAACTGTATGAAGGCTCACCCTGAAAAAGACCCTTCTCCTGGCACCACTCTTCTGATGGGGACCTTGAAGTAAAAAAGCCCCAGATTGCAAAAACACAGGAATATCTGAAATATTCCCTTTCATAATTCCCACCAGCACTCCGAGAAAGCTCAAGGGACGTTTGAGTTCAACTTGAAACACCCTTTGTGCACCGACTCCAGGAAGTTTTACCTCAGCTCCCGAGTACTTCTGCGTGCGCTCCACGAGCTCGGCCAAGCAGACATCGTCGCTGACTGGCATGGACTGGAAATGGAGCCTGAAGATTTCCCTGCGAGTGGCTGCATCTGGCAGTGGCACGTAGATAATTCTGTCTATTCGCCCCGGCCTCAGCAGGGCCTGCAATGAAAGTGTCACAGCAAAAGTTACAGCACATCAAGGGAGTAAAAAACCACAGCTCAAAAACAACACCACCACCAAATAATCAACAGTTTAAACAAAAGTATGAACCTGCACAAGAAAAGACAGTAAGGCTACTCAGCTTGTGAAATACCAGTTTATGGAAAAAAGGAATCATAGAGGAACCACAGTCATTTTCCTAAAACAATACTTCTAGACTTGTTGCAAGGTGTGCTGGAATGTTAGGACTTGGCAGAAGGACAGGTGGCAATGGACACATCCCAAGTTCAGATCTTCCAACAAGACAACAAGCAGAGAAAAGAAGGGTTTTGTTGGAGTGAATCTTACATTGTGGATCCACGTTGCTTTATCCCACATTATTAGAACTGCACATGCTTACAGACAAGCAGATCACACTGATGAGGTTTTCTATGCAAAATAAGGCAACAACAGAGAGGGGCCAGTGATGCACAGCTCCACGCACATGTGTTTGGCCTTGCACTTTGGGTGTTCAGTTTATACTGGGGGTGGGAGGGTGGCAGAGCAAACAGAGACAGAAAATATAAGATGGGACAATGCCCACAGTGGGCAGCGTGGAGGGTTCAGACTGGATGGGAGGAAAAAAATTTCTAGAAGAGAAGCACAGCCTCAGGGCAGGTTACTGGGGAGGCTGTGGAAATTCTGCCTTTGGGGGTTTTATGGCTCAGCAGAGGAAGCCAAGCTGTCTCTGATCTGGTCTGGTGAAAGTGCTGAGCGGGAGGGGAACCACGGGGCCTCTGGAAGCTCCCTTCAAACAGCTTTCTGGACAGGGTCAAAAAGTAAACTTTATCTATATATAAAACAATTATATCCAATATAGAGGAGAAGCCAAACTCTTAAATTTATAGGAAAGGAGGAAGCTCATTTCCCTATGTTTATAAAAAAATCTCCAAGGTTTTTGAAAACCATCTACAGTAAAAAAAGTAAAAACCCTCCAGCCTTTCTTAACATTTGGAAAAAAGAAAAGCAAAATACAATAATCCCATGCACAGCAAATGCACATAAATAGTATTTAAACTAATTTTTAGAAACTGAACAATGTTTATAAGATTCAGTGTGTAACCTAAATTGTTTTTATGTTATGGTTCTCCCTTGGGTAGACTAGTTTGAGTTCCAGATGACTAGAGATATTGCATGGCTGTCCTGGGCTGTCAGCCAATAAGTCTTTTCCCAGCCTGATCATGTCAGTGAAAGTCATGCTGAAAAAATAGTAGGAAAGAGCTTTCCTTCCTGCACAGCATTGATCAAGTCAACACCCTTCCTAGAGTTTCTTTAAAAAGACTGTTGTGGTGCTTCAGAGTGGAAAAATGTATCCTGAATGTTAAGAGACATCTCGTTATTTTTAAAACAAAACATGAAAATGCTCAGCAGAAAGCGCACGGTCCTGTGGTGCTGCATGGAGCTGTGCAAGGACAGAGCAAGGCTGGGAAGCCCACAAGTCAATACCCAGCCCACACCCTGTGTCTGCAGTGGCCAGTGCTGGATCCCTACAGAAGAGAGCAAGAAACAAGCTGTCCACTGATATCTGCTCAGCAGACTGTGCTGTTTTCCACTCCTGATGAACCCACCCAAGAACTCAGCTCACTGACAATGTCCTGACCAGTGTACAATTCAGTGTCTAAATCGTGTGTGTTCATCAGGATGTTGCCATTTTTTGCCAACACACTTGAAAGAGAAATTTGCATGTTTCAAGACTAGGCTTGGAGGGAGTGGAATTAAACTGCAATTGTGTTCTGCATGCTCTTAAGGAAATGCCCATAGCTAATTCTATTATTTAGAAGAAACAAGAAATGTTCACAAGAGTATGGTGGTGCCTCTTTCAAACCAAGGCAGGTTTCATCAGGACATCCAGATAATTAGAACATCTTCTAGAGCCAGCTTAACTTCCCACTGATGAATGACCAGGGCTGTGGTGCTGGTGGGACACGGAAAACACTCAGTGCCAATCAGCTGGGAGCAAGCACTCCATTGCCTGGCTCTCAGTTCCAAGACACAAAAAGCACAACTGCAGATCTAACACAGTGAACACACTTTTTTCTGGTCAGTGACTAAAATCTGTGTTTCCTCCAGTTTGTCCCAAGTGCTTTGTGTTTTACATACGTTGGTAGTTGAAGGCCCAAGTTTTAAGCGTGCTATCATTACTTTTTTGCTACAATCAGGCCCAGGGACCTTATCCAAGGTGACCAGATGTGCTGGGAACTGTACAAAAAAAGCACAAGTCAGTCACAGCAGTGCACGCTGGCTATATCAACATCGACAAGAAGGAGAGAAAATATTCTATAACCTCAGCATGAGACAAGTCAGACTCCCTCTAGCCCCTGCAGACAAAAGCAGATTGAACTGAGAGCTGGTCTCCACCAGCCCTCCTGATGTGGTGACCCTGGGAGACCCTGAGCACAGCCTGACTGCTCCTGGCTCTGCTGCCACCACCTTGGCAAGCCACCAGGTTCCCCCTCTCCATGTTCCTGAGGAGCTAAAATCAGCAGGAGAAGGTGAGGAAGGGGCCTGCTTTGACCTATCTGGTGTTCCTGGAGGAAAAGGGCCTGGTGAGGGGCTGGGGGTGGGCTGCAGAGCTGCTGCTGGCTGCTCAGAACACAACAGGAAGCCAAGGCCTCTCTCATTTGTAGGACATCACGCTGCCCTTCCAGGCTTTTCAACTCTGCACACTTCTCACAGAGATGCTTTTCCTGTCTGGCCAAAACAATTCAGAACCAAGCTGCACGCAGAGGCTGGCAGTAAGGGAAGAAGAAATCCCTCATGATGTCTTTGCTCACTGGAGAGAAGTGAGCTCTTCTGGGTTGCTTAGGGAAGCCTGCTGGGGCACATGATGCAGGCACCTGCAGGTCATGCTCACCAGCAGGGCTGATTTGGATGGGTGCTGGCACCACCTTTCTCCTCAACACCATTTTTTGTATAGACCTAGAAGCTTCTGCTTTTCTCAGTGGGATATTGTGTGATCCAGTCTTCACCACAGGTAGGGATTTAAGAGATGGCTGCTCCAAGCATGCCATGACTTTCACAGGCCATTCCAGAAGACGGAGCTTCAATCTTGCAACGTGCACTTTGAAAATGGGGAGGAGAGCAATAAGGACAGCCAGGTGACCTCTGGGCCAGTGCCACTGCCCTGGGCTGGGTGCAATGGGATTAGGTGGTGACCACCTGGCAAGGCACAAGGATGGAGCAGGAGGAGGAGGGATTCAGCAGCAGGATGGATCCAAGCTGTGGAGCAGGAAGAGAAGGAGGAGGAATCCAGCAGGAGCAGGCAGTGGCTCAGCTGAGCAGGAGCAGAGGCAGGATCAGCAGGAGGATGGATCCCAGCTGTGGAGCAGGAAGAGAAGGAGGAGGAATCCAGCAGGAGCAGGCAGTGGCTCAGCTGAGCAGGAGCAGAGGCAGGAGGGGGAGGGTGAAGAGTTGAAGCAGGGCTGCAGGCCTGGGCAGGTGCAGCTGCCGGGAGCGCGAGATGAACTGCTGGCGACTGGGAGATGCAAACCCGATTCGGGGCAAGCAGCACACAGGAGGTGGGAACTTGATGGGGCCAAAATTAATTGATGTGTGCACAGAGCTACATAACTCACTGATGTCGAGATGTGAGGGCTGCATAATTTACTTCAACCAGGAAGGGCACAAAATTAAATAATTGGGGTTCTGGTAGAAGCCAGAATAGTTCGAACCCAGAATACTTTGTACCGCTGAGCAATTCTTCTGCAGGTTTATGTGATTTTTGTTGCTGTTGTTACCACAACAGTTATGCAAGTGCCCATGCATTGAAGGGTTATGAGTGGTACACAGATACAATGCTCCTATGGGGAAGACTAGGAAAGTGGGATAATTCTCATGTAATATAGAGTATCATCGACAGCAAAACCACAGTTTTCTAAGGAGAAACTGCTGCTCTTTCAAAAAGAAACATTTCATTTTCTTGTAATTAAAATGGAGTATTCCCTCAAAATATATCATTGGAAAAGATAGCTAGGTCAAAAAGGTGTATTTTGTGTGCAATTATGAAGACAATTATTTCAGGAAAGAAAACATTAATAGGTGAAGCCTGGAAAATATTTGTGGCTCCTGTTAAGAACAGACCAGATTTAACCTTAGGGCTTTGCTAATCTTCCTCCTCCTCTTTCCCGTTTTTTTTAAGCATCTACCTTTAGTTAGCTTTGTCAAAGGTTACTTGGCCATTTAAAAAAATCACCTTGTCACAGAATGCAGAACTACAACAATGGGAGAAGCACAACTAGCTGAGCTCTCTATGGGACAGGAAAAAAATTCTTACTGACAGGAATCCAGTAGTCATGCTTAATTAATCAAAAGCATACTTAATCACATCTTACAAGAAAAGCTCACACATGAACTGTGTGTGAAGGTAACCTAACTTTAGCAAAAACAGATACAACTTAAAAACTCCTGAGAAGTAAGTGGCATATTGAGGTGAGTAAGAGAAAGCAAATCAGTTCAGGAGGTAGAGAAGCTCATCTGGAGAATCAGTGTTACTGCATATTCTCTGCTGCAATTAATCTCCACAAATAGGAAGAAATTTTTATCCTAAATTTGTTTCCTTGTTTCCTTTCAAGCAAATGCATTGCTTTAAATGTGAAACGTAAAAAATGCAACTAGAAGTTTAATTTTGCCTCTGGAGTCTGTTGGGATTAGATCACTGATGAAAATGAGAGGACTGGGAATAGTTCCTTTGTAAATCAATCCTTCCAATTTAGATTAACAATTGCTATTTATGAACTGTGGTCAGGGCTCCTACTTACATGGACTCCTCAATACAAGAGATGCTCTATATCTTGTAACTTCATTGGGCAATGCAATAATTTCTTTTTTTTACTTTCACCATTAAGAGTATTTGAACATTTCTAAGTCATTTTAAAGAAACAGAATCAGAGAATGGCCTGGTTGGAAGGGACCTTAAAGATCACCCAGTTCTGCCATAGGCAGGGACACCTTCCACTAGACCAGGTAGCTCCAAGTCCCATCCAGCCTGGCTTGGAACACATCCAAGCATGAGGAATCCACAGCTTCTCTAGGAAGCCTGTGCCAGGGCCTCACCACCCCATCGCAGCCTTCCTGCAAGCAGTAGGTGTTTGTGAGATGTTTTCCATGGTTTTGCCCACATGTCAGGACAGATGCATTGCAAGTGTGGGAAGTGTTGAGGCCTTCTTGTGCCATCATTTACCTCTGGCAGGAGTGAAGGCAGCTCCCATCAAGGTGCTTCCCCTATGCTTTTGAGGCTCACCTCAATGCCTGATGTTTTCATTCTCACTCTGCCAGAGCAGGTCATGCTCCCAGCCCAACAGATCAGGAAGCGCCAGGCATTTTAGGATCTTTCAAAGTTTCAAGTACAGGAAGCTCATCCATCCTGACAGATTACTGGAGGCTTTTTTGCAACCATGGCTTAATTGCCAAAATTAACAGAAAGTGCTGAGGGGAAAAGACACATGGGAGTATTACCATTAAAGACTTAAAAACCATAGTCCAGTGGAGACTAAATTTTATTCTCCCAGAAGGCTTTTACTCCCGCTCCATCTGGCACGAGCTGCTTCAGGAGGCAACCCCAAATTCCTCTGTTCCAGGTGACACACTTATTCACTGTGTCACAAGGCTGGAGTCTTGTAATTACAGGCTCCCAAGTCAAGCAATACTGCTTTGTTCCTGCCAAGAGCCCCTTTCCTCACACTCTTCCACTTCCCCACCTTCTTCCTTCTGTGCCAACATCTGTCACCACCCTCAGCACATGCCAACATCTCTAACCAGCTCCCCTCTTTGATGACATTTTTTGCTGGTCACCACCCTTGTACATCTCCCAAGATCTGGGCAGATTACTCTCTGCTGTCATTACACAACATCTACTACTCCTCTCAGGGTGGAGCACTTTGGTTCCATAGCCTACGGTGCATCCATTACTCCATAAAATGCATTTGCTAACAGAATTTTATCAAACATTATTAAAAACCAGCTCCTAGAAAATGCTGCAGTTCCCTATGTGAAGGCTTTGCTTTGCACACAGATTTATAAAAGCCAGGCTGCACAGCCTTTCCGTGGTGTCAGTCTTGCTCAAGACCTGGAACGTTGTGCAAGCTGACAAGAAAGGACATGATAGTTTGACAGCAGGTGTTCAGCA
>NW_005054435.1:1280757-1296512 GCF_000277835.1 Geospiza fortis | reverse complement strand
AGCAGGAACACGCTACCGAGCGGCGGCAACCCTCTGCTCAGGCATTCAGCAGCAGCATGAATTAAAGGCAGGGAGCAAATGTGTGCTTTGATACCCTGGCAAACAGCAAACCAACTCCAACTGGGAGACAGTGGAGGTGATCCCAGTCCAAAGCAAGATGAATAGATACAGAGAGTGAACCATCTCCAAAATAAGAACATGATCTGTCCCTCAGATGCCCCTGCCTGTGTGGCAGCTACTCCCTCTGCTTGTCCTCCAGGTATACATCTCCAGTTAATCTTTTCCTTTCAACCACTAATTCATACCTGTTTCCAGTTTGTTACATCAACAGAGGGAAACTTCTCCATGTAATTCCATGTGTTCTCTAGATCTGCTCTCTTTGCTGGCTGCCCACATGAACTAACACCATCAGCCAGCACTACGGATCAGTCTCTTAGCTATTCCAGCAAAAGTTTACATTACAGTGAGCAAAAACATCCTTCCTTACAAAATGAAACCTGGGGAAAGAACTGCCTTGAATCAATTGAAAACCACTGTCATCACCTGCTGGAACAACATGGCCTGCTTCTGCATGTTTCACAGCACCCAGTCATTTCCACTTAGGGTTGGGATTTAAAACAGATACGAGTGTAACTTCAATAATGACAAACGGGCAGTGCTTCAAGTAAGCAAAAATTTCCAGAGTTGATATGGAAGTATATCAAGCCTCAAAAACCTCTAAGGAAGGCCAGGTTTGGCTTTCCAAACCTGCACAAAGGTGGATGCCACAAAACATTCTCATCTTTTTAACCAGACTAACAGCAGTGCCCTGACCACTGCACATCACCATCCTGCCACTGGCAGAATTTGATTGATACAGCCAATTTACGGGGAGTTGTGGAGAAAGGAGACTTGAGGAGACTTGGTTCTGCTGCAATGCGACCGTGCAAACACAACTGTGAGGAACAATGTACTCCTTGGCCCACGCAGACAATACCAGGGCACGTTTTTATGCAGTTTTGTTCAGATAGGATTAAAATATCTCAAGAAACTGAGTTTCAACCATTTCTCTTGGCAGAAACATCTGCAGATACTCTGCAGCTGCAGAACCAGTATCTCTGTGCTTTTTTTCTCCATCTAATATTGCAAACAGTTAAATTGGCCAGTTGGCACAAATCACTGCAGTGCTCATTGGGAGCCAAGCTTTGCCCAGGCCTCCATCTATAAAAGTCTAAACCTGTCAGAAACACGGCCCATTTTCAATGCAGTAAAAGCAGTGCAAACCCAAGCAACCATGCTGTTACAAATCTAGTTTGGCACCACAAAATTTCAGCTCCAAATTACATGTGTTCAAACCCACTGAGGCACTGCCAGGGAATCAGGCTCTCAATCCCCCCTGCTTTGTCAATATGGCCTCAGAAAACCAATTTATTGTTCATAATCTGTCCGTACCTTCAGGACACTCAACCACACGTTTTAAAGCCACAAACTTCCTTTGCAAAGAGGGTGGCAGACACAAGGTTTTGTCCTCTCCCCGGGTCCAGTCTGAGCAGTTTTACCACAATGGCACAGAGGATATCCCATTTTCCAGCTGTTTTCCTGCAATTTTAGCAAGGAGCAGGAGTGATCAAGTCCTTTACCACTTTCTGGGTCTCACAGTGAGGTAGAGAAGACACTGGAAGATGCCCACTCCATGCAGCCTTTTCTCCCCCATTTCCAATAAATGATTTTTAGTAAAGTTAAAATTAAGTGAAGGGGAAAAAAAATCTATCATCAGCTAATAAACAACATAACACACCCTCTTCAGTGTATGTTTACATAAGAGAGTCCTCCATGCTCCTGTCTAAGAGGTGCAAAACCTCAGGAATGTCAGCTCTTTTCTTCCTTTCCCTTTTTTTTTTTTTTGGTGGGGGGGTGAGTGGGGGTTTAATGAAAGAACCCCTTTAGAAAAAGATAACAATTACATGTAATGGAACCTGGAACCAGACTCTTTTGGCAATTAATCACCCAGGAGCCGTTGCAATCCTGCAGGCTGTTTCTGACAGATTTTGAGAGCTTTACAGGAATCACTGGGATAAGATGTGCCTGGGCTGGCTTCTGACAGGGACCAATCATGTACAAAGTGTATTGTTGGTTTTGAGTTTTGTATTTTTTTTCCATTTGTATATTCATACACACACACACAAATATATACATATATCTATCTACACACATACACACAGATGTGTGCACCCATATCTACATTTCCATAGGAATCTCTCTTTACATACATGGAACAACTGCAGATCTCATTTGTTGGCCCAGAGGCAAAAAAGAAAGAAAGAAAAAAAAAAAGAAAGAAAAAAAGCCTTTTCTTCCTCTCAGCAAAGTAGAGCTATCCATCACTTAACAGAGATACTTCCTGTTTTCAAGCAGTTGGGAAGGCATGACTTCCAACCCAAATACTTGGCTTGGCAAACCATTCCTGTGTTGACAGATGCTTTTATAACCACTTCATTCCACCTGAAGTTTCAGTATAAAAGGAGGTGGTTTTCATTGCTGGGTTTTTTTACCTTTTTTTTTTTTTAAGAGGGGGGAGAAAGGGAAAGCAGAAAGGAGAGGAAAGAGAAGGAAAAGGAAGGAAAATACCACAATTATAACAGCTGGATGACAGAGGTTAGCATAGCTCTGACAGATGTTACCATGTAACCTCAAAATGACATGTTAGAGAAAAAACAAACCACTGAACCTGTTCCTTGTAGGAAAGAGAATTTTGAACTCCTGCCAAAATAGCACAATTGTCCTCAGAAGCTTTCGAACACTACAACAATGATCTACCACATAATACATTATTTTCCATACATAAGCTTTACCTTTATATTACCAGTGCTCTGACTGATTAAATTACCAGCATGGGATGAGGTGTGTTTCTGAAAGACAACTTAGCCTCAAATGACAAAAACCAACAGCAGCCAGCTCCATCAGGACCTGCCTTGCAACAGCTTTTCATCTCTTACTTTGTTTTCCTAGGATTCGTCCACAGGACACGCTCTGAACACTTCTTGAGGCAACATACTTCAGTGTATGACAAGGAGAAGTGCTGCAGACAAGAAGATGTATTTCTAAAAGCTGCATGATCCATTTTATATAACCTTTTGTCATACCAGTTTCTGTATTCCTTACACCTGGTTCCTTCAGTGACTACCCTACCACAAAATTCTTCATTACTTTTCCTGGCTTGTGACCAAACTTTACAGACCTGTCTGACAAACCACAGATAGACACAGTACAGATAAACAAAGTGCAAAGGAAATATTCCCAGAACAAACCAGATATGTGAAAGCAGCTGCTTCTAAAGAAAGAAATCAGTAGAGAGGTAGGCAACATCAAGGAAACAATTCAGAAACAGTTTCAAAAGGAAATCAATTACTTTCTGTCACTACTGCCAGCGCTGTGGCTGAAAAAAAATAAATTTCTGGTTTTCATTATTTGAAAGATCTTATTTTACTACTGTGGTTCTGGAAGACCATTTAAAGCCATAAAGTAGATACCAGTCACAATAACTGTAAGCTAAAGGAAAAGTCATTCAACGCAGAAAGAGAATAACACCACTACACAAAAAGTATCACTTGTTTGTACTTGAACACTAAGGTGATTATGCTTTTTACAAACCCATCTTGAGGCCTATATTCCAAACAAACAAGGAGTGAAGAAAACGCACTGGTTTAAACCCCTCTCTTTGGGAGACACAGCCCTCCTGCCCTTTCACAGGTAACACATACCGGGTACAATGCAGGTGCCAAACCCATTTGAGACCAACTAAGGCAAACTTGGGAACACCTGGCAGCCTTCAGGAGAGATCCAAGGGGTCTTTCTCCCTGCCAAGAGCATAGCTGGTGGCCAGGCAGGAGCCTGCTGAGCAGAACAAACAGCACAGGATGCCTCTGTCCATAGGATGTCAACAATGCTTTTGATAAAGGAACAACCAGAAGACACACTATGGGTTTTAACTCAGTACCTGGTAGTGGAAGAATTGCAGAACGGTTGGGTCGGAAAGGACCTTAAAGATCATCTGTTTCAACTCCTCTGCTATGGGTACATGCCTGAACACCAATTAAACCCTTTCCTTCTTTCAAAAGGTGCATTCTTAACCCATGTTTAAGTTATAAATTGAGGAGAAAAAGAGAAACAGGTGGCTAAGAAGCCTCTAACCAGCACCTGCTAAGTGATGCTCACACAGCAAAGCACTATTTGACACAGAACATCTAGCAGCACACATGCAGCGTGAGTCTTGAAGCAGTTAAAGAACTTTCTCAGGTCCAGATGAGCAAAAAGACTTTGGGAACAGCCAAATGTGGTCACTGAGGTTGCTGTTGGTGGCACAGAGCAGGTGACATGGTTCCAGTGACAGAGAAAGAGTGGGTAACACTGAAGAACTGCACGGCTGACTCCAGAATCCCAGATAGCTGCATGCCAGGATATTAATGCAGTCAAGACACGGCTAATTAAGAACAGCAGTGCACTGGCTGGGTCAGAAGCCAAGACACTGCCTGGAGAAAAGGCCCCACAGACATGCCTCCTCTTATTAGTGCAAGCAGACAATCACTGACTTCCTCCCCCCGGATGCAGGAAGACAACCTGGTGGTTTTCTCCCTCATACCGGCAGAAACCACTTTGTGTGTTGATCTTGGAGTCTTGTGGGTGGTGCAGGGTTTACATAAATTACAGAGCTCACTGCAGCTGCCAGTTGCAAGTAACAGGGAGCTGCAACTCTGGGGTTAAAATACGTCCTTTCAGCTCATCAGGACTGCAGCGGTGCTGATAAAAGTCCTGAAATCATTCTGCAGGTCTGCCAAGTGTTTATAGCCCCTAGCAGACACGAAATATTAGAGGAAAGCATTTGGTGCCACTGAACTCACATTTTTTCCCTACGCTGCCAAGAGTTCCATCAAACAAATGCAGGACCCTGCTGATAGTTGCCCATCTGGCTTTCTCCTTCACTGTCCTCCACTTTGTGAAGCCACCTGTGATGTTTCTGGCTCTAAGCACTTTGCAATATAGGAAATATTTTGGTCAGTCTCTTTTACATTTTCTACAGTCAGCCTGAAGCCATTCCTGCCATGGCAGACAGTCTGGCATCAGATCTGGCTTCATTCTTACCACATATCCTAGATATTTCCATCTTCATTTCTGGATAATTTAGGAGATTAAGTCTTGTTCAACTCCCCGACGAATCTCAGTATTTGTTATAAATTCATTCCATTTAATACCTCCTATTTCCCCAAGGCATTTAATTTCAAAAGCTTTTAGACGTCTGTCTGTACCTTTGGTGGATTTCCAGCTTTCACATCCAACTGTTAAGGTGGAAACAGAATTTCAGGGGAAGACTCCTACATTGGTTTTAAATTGTGAATTATCAACACCTACATCTTCTTCATGCTGGTCAAATACAGCTGCTGTCTCATTGATGTATTGCACTATATCCTTCTGGACATCCTGTCCATCCCCATCTTACTGCCATGCAAAGTGAAGATGCCTGGTTTGTATCTTGCTTATTTTTTGCATCACATTATCAGGGCTGAAAATTACCGTGGTTCTCATTAAGTCTATTTAACTCACTTTCTCTTTTTTCTTTTCTTTCCCTCCCTTTCTCTTGCCTGTGTCTGCTGGAAAAGAACCCAGCTGTGTTTTTTGTTAAGTAATATAATGTACTACCCGAGTTACCTTTTTTATCTCCCACTTAAATGAACAGTGGCTCCAAACAGCAGGGGTGAAAGATTGCACCTCTACTTGTCTGCATGAATAAGTATTCATCTAGTCAAGCTGTACTTCAATCAACAAAGCTGCACCTTGACCTAAAGCCTCAATGAACTTCTCTTAACACACCTTGTCAGTTCAAGATGCTACAGCACCAGTCCTGATGGACAGATTCAAACACCTCTAAAGTTATGAGTACAATCTAGATTTTGAAACACTAGGGGATGTGTTTCAAATAAGGGTTTAGTTGAGTTATGCTTATGATTAAATTTGGTCAGCATTTGACTTTCTCTTCTACTGAACTTCAGCTCATTCCTTTATCCTGCCTGAAACACCACAGAAGACTTCTCCAGCAACAACCACCAAAAAAGGACAGAATCATATTAATTACTACAGTAGCTCGGGCCATATTTAATTTCTGCTCTTCTTTTTTTGTTGTTTTTTTTTTCCTCCCTAATTACACTTTTCTAACAACTAAACATTCAGTTACCTTTACCTTCTTTTTTTGTCATTTTCTGGATCCATATTCATTTACAGCTCTCCCTTTGCGTTGTTTTTCCCTCTCTTCTGTGAGTTTTATGATGGTCTACTTACAGCCTATTTCTTTGCCAAGATTTAGAGATCATTGCTCTACTCAGATGTTTAATATTATCATTGCTTATTTCCTTCTCTTCTTGTTGAAAATATTCAGTTTATTTCCTGAGGAAGTCTCCTGAGGTGTAAGCTATGCTGGTAAAGTGCTTTCCTATCACCTTTTTAACACTTGTTCATGCTCCTTTGATACAGTCAGCAACGTATCTCATTTCAGACTGCATTTACTTGTAGTAGAACTCACAGAAATTGGGTTTTCCCGTTGAAAGGGTCTGTTTGAACAGTTAATTTGCATAATTTCAACAACTTTTACATATATAAGCCAACTATGATTTATTAGTTCTTGGCTGTCTGGAAAGCTGCATTCATGCGCCAGCTATAAAATCGTCAGGCAGAAAGGCCCAAAAGAAGCCACGCTGAGCTCCTGAGGTGAATTTTTTCCTTCAGCTAAGGTTTCTTATGAAGTGTTGAGGGAGGTTTACTCCCCTTCAGTTTACAGGTGTCCAGCTCGGTGTGAGCTTCCTAAGTGAACAAGCCTCTCCTCCTTACAGAATGCAGATTTTGGAAACCATAAGCAATTTCAAAGCACAAAAATGTTCTTGCCATAACCCGAGCTGTATATTTTGTCAGCTAATAGAGTAAACAGCTTGTCACATTCCCATCCTGTTGCCAGTGCCACAGAATCCCCCTCTTCAGCACCTGGGAACTGAAATGTATTAGATGAAAGACTCGATTGCCCCATTATTTAAAAGAAACGTTGTGTTTTTCCTACCGAATTCCAGTGGTAAGTTATTGCAACGTGGACACAGGAAATATCTTCAGTGTTCATGCTAAGGTCTTCCCGGAATTTAGCACCGTTTGATCCTGAAAGCTTAAGTGACTTGCCAGGGAGTCGCTTTGAACCACCAGCTTTATCTTGGACTCTAATCACTGTTCAGAGGAAGATTCAAACGTAGTCAATTTAACATAACTATCTGATTACTCCTCCCGACGTACCATTTAAGACAGACAATAGCCCAGTTCAGGATGCAGCTCAGGAATGGTGTGCCCAGAGCCCGATGTTGCCCAAGGGCGATGTGGCTCGTAAAGGAGACACCTACCTCGATTTCCTATTGATCTGGAACTTCCCGAAGCATTTGCAAATTGCAGGAGCTGCACTGAGCCATTTAAAATTTAAATTACTCTAACTTACTTCACAGGGCCATCAGCATTCAAAGCTGCCCTCTAACCAAGAGGAAATACAAATTGCCCTTTGAATAGAGACAACTCTTGGGCTCTAGGGTTAGGATTTATCAAAGGAATTTAAGGAAAAAAATCCTACTTCACATAGCTACATTTCTAACACAAGAGCTTCACAACTACCGACATTTCCTCCCACATATTATTTAGCTTTCAAAATCATATTCATTCTTCATTCAGAAGTTTCTGAATTCATAAAGCCATGCTTTGGCTGAAGGCCAGAATATGCAGGAGGAAACAGAGAATCTCATTTTGCGCAAGATGCTCTGATGGAAAAATCAAGAGTTTTAGGTTCTTCCTGGGGACACAAAGACACAATCTTTTTGTACCAACAGCACATGCATGCAAAAATTATTCTATGGGAAATCTGTGCCAGGATATTCAGCTTCTCTCATGATGAGCACCACCAAAATGGTCACAAACGGTGCTGACAATGAATCAAACCCCATTTTAAACACAAAAATGAAGACAATTAAAATGTAAGTGGAAATAACTTGCTCCCTGGACAGAGCTGGGGATTATGACTGTCAGATTTTGACAAAACTACAACTTTTCATCTGCTTAAGGCAAATTAAAATTCAGTTAATGCACAATTCAAATCCCCCCTTTGCAAACACACTTAACATCTCTTTTTCACAGGCAGCTATTTCAAAACCAGCATTTGTGTAACAGAGAATAGAGTTTAAAAGCTCAGAAACCTTGCATTCTTAAACTGTAACTTCAGAACTGCCAGTATTCAAAGGTAAGTGAATCGAAAAAATGCCAGAGCACAATAATCTACACAGATGGGTGATGGGAACTGTGCTGGAGACCCCCTCAGCAGCACAGACAGTCTCCAACAGCAGCTCTCAGAATCTCTGCAGGTTTTCCCCTCACTTCTGGTATACCTGCATACAGCCCAACGTGAGTGTTCCGTAACTCACAGGGTTTCAAAACTCCTGGAAGATTTATTGGCTAATGTGACAGGTTTTAGCCCCTTTGAGAGTGCAAACATCCACAGACAAAAACTTCAGGGGGGCTGAGAGGGTAGAAATGAACCTCCCCCAGGTAACATTGCTTTTTCATCTCACTCTGCTCATAGGAAAAATCCTCCCAGTCCTTGCCCATACTGCAGAGTTGCACAGTCCTTGATACTTTATTTCCTTACACCAATGCAGTCCTAGGATGGACAAAAGCCTGTTTGGCCACAGCTGTGCAGAACTGCAGGGCTCTGCCAGGCAAGCATCCCTGGTCCTCTGCCTGCCAAAGATGCCAGCCATTGACAAGGAAACATTCTATCTGCAGAAATCCAGGAGCTCTGAGAGTCTCTCAAGCACCAGGCTTCACCTGTCCACAAATTGCTGGGATTTCATCACAGTGTCCATCTCCCTCCTCTCAGTTCTGTATCCCCAAACCAGCTCAGCCAGGCTGACAGAAACAAGCCACATCCCTGCCTTCCCTGTCTCTGACTGGAGGAGAGCAAAGATAAAAGTTCCCATCACCTTTACAATAATCACTGCAAAACTGTACTGAATTTATCAAAAGGAAGGATGACTTCTCACTCATTTTTTAATTACAGCTTGGCAAGCCTGGAATAAAATAAAAATGCCTTCCAAATTTCAATTCATTACTGTATGCTAATGGATGCTAAATTAACATCATGCAGTTGATGTTACTATTCATATTGCTGAAATGAACATTGACACATCCAGTTGTATCAGAGACACTTCCTTTAACTTCCTACTTGTATTTTCTTTTAAATTAAGTCAGACTTTTTTCAATTGTGTATTTCCTGCTGGTTCTTTTTCTCCAAGTTTTCTTTCTTATTAATTTCAGTGAAGCAGCTGTAAGAGGTAACAATTACTGCAAAAATATTTAATTACCCAACTAGCTTTTAAACAGTACCTGTGGGCATATACACTCCTTACAAGAAGTTACTTAAAAGTAAACCCACAAGAATTATTGTTAAGTAATGGCATGATTATCAAAGAAAATTATTCTCTGTGAGTCATTTAACATTAATTACAATGTATTATTTGCAGGGCAATGTACATGCAGTTCATTCTGCAGTGTTCCTAGGGGAGTTTAATGAGGAGCTCATCCTATCAGGAACCAGAGTGACAAGGCCCTCGCACTGAATCTCTGCCTGCAAATCACCAACACCAGAGTCTGCAGCACACTTGGCAGGAATGGACTGGAGCAATAAAACTAATGAAAATCAGTTAGAAGAGACTACAAGCAGCTGTAAAAGATTTAGAGAAAACCATGGAATTGAAGACCTGATCAGATTTCCAAACCCTGTTTTGTAACACTCTTAAAATACCCACTCTGCTTTTGAAAAATCTCTGCAAACGAGTCTGAATTAACAGCATGCTGTAAAAATCTGACAATTCATTCAGAAAAAAGCTATTCTAATACCATTTATAACTGATGAGAGAATATAATTCAGGTGGCATTTTTAAATGTATATAGTAGAAAAGTAGCTGTTAATCTCTACAATTTTCATTCTTGTAACAGGAAACTGCATCATGTGTGGGTTTTTTTTTTGGAAGACAATCTCTTCTACAGCAGCAATCATTTTAATGAGATTTAATAATACACATAGTTTACATATCATATATACTGTGTTTTTATGCATCAAGCTCAGCTGGAGTGCTCACAGTCAGTTCTATGATAGACTAGAAATATCTTTTTTGAGAGCTTAGATTATTATTTACAGTACCCTTCCATTACCTTTCCAAATTCTTCACTGATGAGTCCAGCAAAGGGAGAATCACTGTAACAATGCACACTTACAATTATTACATTTACAATCACTGTAACAATGCCCACTTGCATTTATTAAGACATTAGAGCCCCAGCCAGCTGCTGTAAACTACTGCAGCTCCTCTCTCCTGGCACTCTGTTAATATTTACAGCAGCAGAGGCTGATCCCAGAAATTAAACAGTGGCCAGTGGCTTTCTCATTATATGAATCAGCAAATTTATATAACCTCAAAATCCTAAAACTTGGGTGGTTGAATCTTACTCATTATCCCATCGCTGAATCCTCCTGGCCAACAGGGAATTCCAGGCTTTGGAAATTATCTCTAACTCACTGTGATCAACACCCAAGGATTACAGATGGCTCCACCCTGCTCCAGGGAATTAAAACCCAGGTTAAAGAGCTTCCTTACCGAGGAATTGTAGCTAAAAACTAAACCAGCATTAATTGTTTCTAGCACAGAGGAAAAGCACCTAGAGCTGGAGCCAGACCACAGAGGAAGGGATGAGTGGAAAGTGGGAGAAACATAGGAGGAAGAAGATAATAGAAGAAGTCAGAAAGAAGAGAGTATTTTCCATTAAGGTAAGTCAAGACAATCAAAGATGTCAACAGGATTCACACACAAAAGCAGCTCTTGGAAGGATCTGCCCCAATCAGCACTGCAGCTTGACAGTGAATTGGAATGACACTGGCAGCTAGAGCTGCACAGGTTTTGCAGCTCTTCATTTTCTGGGAAAAATTTTAGGCTGAAAACTTTTGGGTCAGAAAAGCAAGTTAAAGACTCAGAAAAGGTCATATGGTATCTCCCTGGGGCTCTGCCTGGATGCCATAAACTTTGGTGGAAACATTCTGCAAGCACAACAAGAGCACTTCCAAACCAAAGTACATCCTCCCATGACCAGATGTCTCTTGTAAAAACCCCAACTGGCTACCAAAGAAAACACTCATTTCTGTTAAAAGAAACCAATCTGAAGCATTGATTATTCATAGAAAAAGCAGATTTTTTTTTAACTACAGCAGCACCTTCAAAAAGGTATCTTTTTCTATCCAGGCTAGCCAAGGTCAAACAATTTTAGAAAGGAGTCTTGTATAATTTTTTTGAGCATGAAAACTACTTGCTAATATTTTACTGAAAATTAATCTGAAGGATTGAACACTCAGTAACAGTGCCTATTCTTTAAATTCCACTGATAAGCACATCCTAGAGCTCCTCCAGGGAATATGCCCGACCTTCCCTACTGCCTGAACATGTCACCCTGGAGTCTCTGCTATCATGCACACCCCAGCATCCAGGGACGGCTTATCCTTGTATGGTTTGACAGAACAGTAGAAGCAGGACGTGGGAGGGCAGCCAAATACCTGAGGCTAAATTCCTGGCACATTAAAAACCTATTTACTATTGCCCATAATGCTATTTCACATATAAAAATACAAAAGGAGATCCATGTGGAATTAACTATATTGTTCATTTCTATGGTTTTCCTTTTGCCTTTTTTTCTTTTTTTTTCACATGAAAGAACTAGGTCAATATTTTCCAGAATTACCCAACTTGTTTTATACTATGAGAAAGGAAAACCATTCCTAGTATGAACATTGTTTGGGTGAAAACAACATTATTTATGGGAATTTTTCCCATGTGACATTTTAGAAAAGGAAGCATAGTAGAAAACCCCTTTCACCATATGGAATATTA
This sequence comes from Geospiza fortis, assembly GCF_000277835.1. Lineage (NCBI taxonomy): Eukaryota > Metazoa > Chordata > Aves > Passeriformes > Thraupidae > Geospiza > Geospiza fortis. The sequence continues at coordinate 1,284,531 of NW_005054435.1, read as the reverse complement.
CAGTTTTTTATATGAAATATCAGTACAGACATCTACCACTGGAACTAATAAAGCAGCAGCAGTCTGTTAGGTGGGCCACTCAGGAGAAGAAAATGAAGATTATACCCTGTCTTTGGGTTTCACAGCTCTGTTTTGATTTCATAAGTGTGCAGAGTAATCTAGATTCTCTGTGACATTTAAAGTGCCCCTTACAAGATCCATCTGCTTGATTTTCCCAGTTTTGACTTCTACATCAGTTGTCTCCAATTTGTTCAGCCACCTGATACCCAGCTACAGGGATGCTGTCACTCTCCACGCTTCCCCTACACCTCACTCTCAACTTTCAGCCCTCTGAGTGATGGGGGTGACTAAACCAAAGTGTCAGCCACGCCAGAATGGATCACACCCAATGACAACTGTTTAATTTAGCTGCCAGACTCAGCCATGTGTAGAAAAGAAAGTTTACTAGAAATAAAATCCACCCAAATCTGGATAGAACTTTCAAAAAGGTAACAAAAGGTACACACATAAGAAAAGTCTGAAGTCTCTCCTCTACTGTGCAAGGGATGAGAGACTTTCTAAACCAAACCACAGTAAAAAAACCCAACAATATTGGTATGGGCAAAACCAACAGCTGTGGTAGGAGATAATCTCCTGTCAGTTCTTCTTGAGAAAAACAAAAGTGGTTTTTGTTGACATGCAGAAAGGTTGAAGCAAACAATGGTCCCAATGGTCCAAGAATCATCATTATAAAGATTCCTATGACCATTCCATTTGACAAAGAGTTGGACAACTTTAAGGACAGACAGCACTATTTAGATCACCTAGAATAATTCTAAAAAGCATCTAGGACTTGAGCTTCACCAAGGCAGGCTGCATGGGTATGCCATTCTACCTTGCTAGCAAAGACAATGATTTCAGAATTTCAGAATGTCAAAATCAGCTGTGGCTTAATTTAAGCTATATTTTATTTCTTTTCCCAGAAAATTGACATTCCAGCTTACAGCTCCAGAAGCATGCTCACATTCCACTATCTCTACTTAAAATATTTAAGAGGGTAAAGGTACAGATACAGATAAGTGTGGTGAGTCACATACTCACCCCACAGAGAAGTGTTGCTTACCTTGGATGAGGGAGGTAAATAATTAGCTATACTTAGGGCACTTCTCTTCCAGTCTCAGAAAAACATTACACAGGCAAAAGCTTCTGAAAGCTTTAAAAAGGGCAACACTCAAAATTCATAATCTCCCAGTGAAGGCAAAGCATTGTCCCTGCCAAACATCTACACATTTGATCTTGAAATATTAAACTGATTAACGATGGTAATGATTTACCTTCATAGATTGACTCAGAAATAAAATCAATAATTTTGCCACACCCAAAAAATACTTCTCAGGAAAGTACTCACTTGGATGAAAGATTTCTACAAAATATTTAGGGTCTTGGTCTCGCTGTTGGTGAGAAGCAATGGCATAATCATGTGAGACCAGGGCCTAAAGAAACTTCTCTTTAGAATATTTCAGTGTTTTCTTTTCCTTTTTGTTTAAGGGGAGGGTTAGTCAGACTTCTGTCATGACCATGAATATTTTAAGTGTCTGACAATGAACCTCAGTGGACTGGGGTTCCACACAGATGCTTGTCTTGACCTTAATCACTGCACACACCACCGATAGGGCAGTTCAAGCTCCAACTCTTTTTTTCATTAAAGAGATACCTAAATAAAATTATTTTTCCCTTTAAAGTTCCAACTGACTATAAAAGTACAAAAGACTATAAAGGAAATCACAGAATTGCAGTTTGAGTTGGAAGGGACCTAAAAGACCATGTAGTTCCAACCCCCCTGCCATGGGCAGAAACATTTCCCTCAGACCAGGTTGCTCCAAGCCTCATCCAGCCTGGCCTTGAGCACTTCCAGGGATGGAACATCCACCAGTTCCCTAGCCAGCCTGTTCCAACCTCACAGTAAATAAAAAACCTCACAGTTTGGTTAGCTTAGATGAATCCTTTTTTCGCTCATCACTGTTGGAATTTATTTCTACCCTCATCAACACCATTACAAACCCAAGGTAAATATGTAAGAAAACCCAGAAGCGTTTAGCATGATGTGCTTTTACACCAATAAAATTATCATCTTATTTGTGTATCCCTTAACACTTAGCCTACAAAATTATTGTGGCCTCTGGATATTGAATTATAATATATAATCAACAGCATAACTAAGAACAAACACTATTTAAAAGAACTGACTAGTGGCAAAACACTAATGTAACAACAGATATTAAACAGGTGCAATGTTTTAAATTATTTGGTATGTTCTATATGAAAATACAGATTACCATACTCCAGAAGTACAATTAATATAATTTTGTGTAGTCATAAGATAAATGTGTATAATTAAACTGTCATAAGGGTTTTTTTTTAATTTTACTCAAGTTATTACTGTTCAATCCTCTGGAATGACCATTCTTCTCTGCTTAAAGGTCATTCTCTATAGTGGCTTATTTAGAGAAATTCTACTGAACACAAACACTCCATATAAGGCTACAGAAAATCTAAAACTCTGTGAAAACAAAGCATGCTCCAAGGATGGGGGGAAATTTGCATCAAGAAATACTGAAAGATTCAGAATAAACCCAAGTTACTGAACACAGATATTTGCTGGTATGGCTTTACAAACCCTATCTGTGGCACCTGTTAACCTTTTGCCTTGAGTGGCTCCTGGCTCTCTCTGGAGCTACTGAAAGAACTTTTCAGCTCATATCGACATTTGGTTGCAACTGCAGACCCTAAAGCTGCTAAAGAATTTGTACTCATACTTGCTCTGTTAGTGACTGAGTTTTTCTATAAAACCCTGGCTTTTACACAGCCTTCTAATCCTCAAGTAGCATCTCAGCAGTCTGCAATATTTTGGTGCAGGCAAAGAAAACTATTTTATTTATACTCTAATACTCATCATTAAATTACTAAAAAAAACCCCAAACCCACCCCAGCAAACTAATTAACATCAGAGCCTGATTTAAGACCAAGAGAGAAACATCAAAAGACATTACAGCATTGTTTGATGCTCCTCTCTTGGCAATAATTCCACAAACAGCAGGAAAACAAATGTTTCCAGTTACACGTAGGCTCTCACACTCGTGCCTAAGCGAGGCCACAGCTCTCTCTGCTAACTATGTTGGGGGGTGCCTTAGTTGCCAACTGGCTCCAAATATTTCTCAGAAATATGAAGTTTCTCCTGCAGCAGGGCCTGGATAATGAGGGACAATTATGAGATGAAAACACGCTGACTTCCAAAGGAGAATAATTACCATACAATACAGTATGAAGGATTTTATTGCCAAGAAGGCAATCATATAGCATAAAATTAAGGTATTACATAAAATTAAGGGATAGTTGAAAATCCAAGCTTCATTCAGAGGAAGGAAAATTAAAAATTGCCTCCCATCATTCATATAAGGGAAAACTACCAATGCAAGACAGAATTGTCCCACTTGTTGCTGAGAGACAATAATGACTGAGAGAAGAAAAATGGCCTTAAGAGAGAAAAGAAATGGCCAAGGTGGGGAAGGGTGCAGCTGGCTACTCTTACCTGGAGGGGTTTTCTCTTTGGAAGGGGCAAAGACACCACGAGATTTCGGCCAGGTGGTGAGGGCTCGGCTCCTCTCCCCGTCTCGCTATCCGATGGGAGACAGGCCGCGATCGCTGAGGGGAAAATCCGCCACCACCGTGGGGTTCTGTCTCCTGCTGTCCTCTCCTACCTTGAGGGGAGTTTTGCTCATTAGAGCAGCTGCTGAA
>NW_005054435.1:1255949-1280538 GCF_000277835.1 Geospiza fortis | reverse complement strand
AGAGCGCCCCCGCATGGCCGGGAGCCACCAGCTCCCCTGCTGGCTGCCCCCGGAACTGCACCGTAACAACACCTCCTCACAAAACAAAACAAAACAAAATAAAACAAAATAAAACTAAACAAAATAAAAGATGAAGAAAAAGACGTTTCAGAGAAGGCAAGACTGCAGTACGCAATGTCAGAAGAAAAAGGCTCTCCAATGCATCTGAACCAGAGGTGGACCCATTTGTTTCAATGGGCATGTTTTGCCGCTAATCAAAGTAACAGTTAATTATTGATAACTTCAGAGCACTAATCAGTCGCTCGAAAAAAATGTTCTCCAATCCAAACCAAGTGCAATTGATTCTAGATCTTTCCATGTCCTTGCATGGAGAAAGGAGGAAAAGCATCAGCAGCTTTTTAACCACCCTGTAGATGTTGGCGCCTTCATTTGCTTTCTGATTTTAAAAATTCTGTTGACATATTAAAATAACGACTTGTGAATCATTTAAATTCAAATGAATATTGGATGTGACATGCAGGAAATGTTCTACATAGCCTTGTCAAAGAAAATGAACTTCTCACCTGAAGGGAGGCAAAGGCAGGGGGAAAAATATGACAACCAATAGTATTTTCTGCTATTTTATATCTGTTTTCTCAAAAGCATTCCACCAAAAAGCCAGCAGGGATCTTTGGAATAATGACTATAGTTTGCTTAACTAGAATAAATCATAAAACACGAATACTTAAGTCAGCTAGGGAATGTGTGTTTGAATTTCATATTGCATTGCAAGATTTTTCAAGGTGCTTTAGAAGTGTGAGTCCCAAATATGTGATTCTTTCGCATTTCCAGTGACAAGTCAGGCCCTCCACTCTGAAAAAAGACTCAGCAAAGTACTTTTGAGAGTTTCACCTAGAGTGAGGTCACATCATACTGAATTAATGATATAGTATTATATAAAATATCTTTATTACCTAGAGAAATTACTACAGCTCAGGCAATTTTCTGAGACACCTTCACCACAGTTGCTAATAACATTTCTTCAGCTGGAGGGCAAGGGGGAAGAAACAAAAAGAAGAGTCCTTTCAGGAAAAGCAATTTTCAGAAAATTGTTTCGGGAATAACTCACTCTTGAGTGCCTGCAATCCAGGATATGCCACACATGATCTTGTGCTCAAACTGAAATTGAACTCCAAAGAGGAGATGGACACAGGCTGGAGAGATTTATGTGGCTACAGACTTGCTGATTTTACTGTTGGGTGGTGCGCAACTCTGATTTAAGATGTGCTGAGCAGGCCTTTACAAAAAATAATAAATTAGTGATACACATGTAGATTTATGTGTCATGAGTCCAAAGTGCAGAATGCACTCTTAATGAGTTTTAGAAATCTGTATAAATAAATATAATGGAAATCACACCATGGATGTCCCTGTCTTGTGTCTCTCAATAGGATCTAAATTAGATACAGGCTGTTTTCAACATGTATATAAATATGCTCACAGAAACACACTAATTATCAGCCTGCAAAATCAGCTTGGGTTTTGAGAGCCAATTAAGATCCCTGTGGGTTCATTTTTTGTCAGGAAAGTCAGCAGAGACAACTCAAAACATACACAGGAAGTCTATCTGCTGCCTAAGATGAGATTTGTACAATTGCTTTTCTGACCGTAACTACGCTTACTTCATTTCTTTTTGCTAACTTTACATTTCCCATCTATGATTCATGGTGTTATGCCAAGGTCACCCAGGTCCCTGGTATTAAAAGGTTACACAAACACATCCCTGGAGGAACTAAAATGAATCAGATACTCAGCGGACAGACTGCAGGCCTAGACTTGGAGAGAGAGGGAGTGTGAAAGCCAGACCCCTGACAAAAAAAAACAAAACAACTTCACCTTCATTTGCAACTTCACACAAAACACACAGAAATGCATCATTACTGGGAAGGAAAATCAGCAGAAAATGTTTCCTCTGGGGGAGGAACAGGAAGGCAAAAAGGTAAAACCCCCAACATCTGCACTTCTAGAAACCACCTGAGGACCTCTCGGTGCTCTGCTTTCTCATGCTGTCCCCAAATGCAGCACCCACACAGATCCATGCCCTCAACTGAGCACTGACAAGGACTCAAAGCTACAGCCTTTCTCAACCTGCTGATTTGCAGCTGATATTCATAGAATCAGAGAAAGCCTCAGGTAAAAGATCACCTGGTTCCAAACCCTGCCATGGGAAGGGATGACATTCACTAGACCAGGTTGCTCCAAGCTCCGGCCTGGCACTGGACACTTCCAGGGATGGGGCATCCACAGCTTCTCTGATTTTCTGTCAGGCAAGCAGTATCACATGCTAAGGCTAATAATTTATCACTCTCCATCTTCACAAGACTGTAATAGTAACAGCAACAGCTTATATTTGTTACATTTCTGTGAAACAAAGAACAGAGTTTTACAGGTGTGGAAATTGGGGAGAACAGACTCGGAGTAGTTTGTCAGAAGCTTCACAGCAATTTTGTCTTCAAATTAGAACTAGCATATTGTTTTTTACTTCTAGTCTTACATTTGTGCAGCTTTTTAACCCTCAAAGGTCTCAAGCAATTCCTGAGTTCTTACAATCTTGTATGTCACTGCCACAGAGCAATCTATGATAAAGGCAGGTAGACTGGACTTCAGCAGCAGACTGGGCCAAAGAAATCCCAACAACAATTTTTCTGATTTTGGTTTATGCAATGGCAAGGTTCTGGGCACAACTCCTTGAACTCTACTAACCTGCATTTCTTCTTGGCCCAGTACAGTCCTGGTGAAAATTCTAAAAATCTCTCTCCCTCAATCCTGCTTCACTTCGAAGCCTATTACTCATCAAGTAAGATTTAAAACATAAATGGAACAAGGTGGCAGAAACTTGCTTCCAGCTCTAAATTCCTGACAGTACAACCCAAAGTCTGTAATTTATAGTTGAAAAAAGAAACAATAAGGCAATGACTTCTTGTTATTGTTACCTTTACTTGAGAGGTTACAGCCAAAAACTGTCCAAATTCCAGACAGCGCAGGAACAGTCACACCTTCTCCTGCCAACTCACAGCATGTTAGGACAGGAATAACTTTTGTAAGAGGACAACATGGTTGAGGCTTATTCAGAGAAACAATTTTCTAAACAGTGACTTAAGAAACACTATCTATATTCACTGACACACTGATAACCAAACACCTGGCATGAGACCTGCATGTTCCCAATAAACCAACACCCGTTTCCTCTGCTCCTGTTCTTGTGCCATGGATCATCTGGGCTGGAAGGCTCAAGGTCTGGCTGATGCCCTCCACTGCACTGTTTTGCCACAATCCTAGCTCAGTCAGCTCTGTTTCTCCCACTTAAGTAAAAGGAACTTACAAAATCCTAAGTCTGTTTTTCCAACTTTTCATCCACTGCTTCTCCTTGCCGCTACTTCCTTCGCACCTATAACCTGGAAATTTTCTTCCCATAGCAAATATAAAAATATAATACTTTTAGCTTTCCATTTTCCACCAACATTTATATCTCCAAGTTTTTCCTCTTGTATTTCTGTCCCAGCTGCAGTTTCCCTTTGCTCATCCAGCCTCTTCCTTCTACTTTCAGTCTTCTTCTCATCCTTGTGAACTCATCCAACTCATCTACTCATGTCTTTCAAATTCTCATTCATCTTTCCTTCTATTCTATTCTCTGACTTCTTATTCCATGAAACACATCCCTGGTTTCTACCATCCTAAAAACCTCACTCTTCACTCCCTCCAGCCCAATCCCAACCCTCTTCCCATATCTGCGTGACATCTTGATCTCCCTGTCCTCATTGACATTTTTCACCAGTCTCTTTAACGCAAATCATCTGAAATTATGTTCCTCACCAATACTCAAAGAAATTTTCCCCCATTTTCCAATGATGTTATCCAACATCCATATAGGTATACATATTTGTCTTTCCAAAACATAGATGGAGATTCTTTACCAACTAATACTGGTAAAGCAAAGTTTATTCTAAAACTGAGTTATTGAGAATAAAATCTATAGTACTGAGAATATTCTCAATGAAGTTAGAGAGAAATAAAAAGCTTTTGGTTTTAAGGGCAGGCTTATCACTAAGAATTCAACATCACAAGCAGGCTTGTGCTTTTCAATCTACCAGAAAAAAATGGACCTTGAGGAAATAACTGTACAGGACCCAAAAAAAGTATAATGAGGTCTCATTTCATACCAAGGACTCCTAAAGCACAAGGCACTGCATCAGTGCATGCAGCACTAAATCCCAGTGATCTCCAGGATGGAACCTATGTCAACACCATCTTTTGCACAGATAATATAAATTAATGCTTTCCAGTGAAAGGAGTCACCTCCCAGGACCAGTCCAGGTGAGTCTGGGGTTCACATCTCTGGCCTTCACACACCTTTAGGCACAGACCTGTCTCTCAAACCAGCTCAGGAGAGGAGCTCAACTTCTGCCAGGGACCCACTGGGCACCTTCCCCTGATCTGTGCTGTTCCTTAAAGAAAAGCCTGGATGGAAGTCTGTCCCTTCCGAGGCACACAGAGCCTGGCTGTGCACAAACCCAGTCAGCCCCAGCCACAGGCACTGCTGTGGAAGAGCCTCCGGCTGCCTCCTGACAGTGCCATCAGGTGAAGCCCTGAATAAACACAGCGGGATGAGGGAGGGAATTCCTGACATTTCCGGGTCTGAGGGGAGATCTCCGGGGCCTCGGCTCCTTTCCAGGTCAGACTGGCTGCTGCCACCAGCACTGATGGCGAGAGGCTGTGCTGCTGTCCTTAGGGTGAGTGAGGGCTCTGTGGAGACAGACAGGAACAAGGGAAAAATCTTTCCAACACCTCACAGTCTTCTGGGTTAGAGAAACCTGTCAGCCCAGCCTCCCCTTTCCTTTTCCTTTTTTTTTTTTGGTTGTTATTTTATTGACAGGATTAAGATTCTTATCTCAGTAAGCTATTTTCTTAAAGCTGAAAAATCAAGAAATGGATTGCAAAGCTCATAGTTGTGTGCATGCCCAGGATATCAGTCCAGGGATGCTCTGGTGAGGTGGGGAATCTCCTCTTCAGGCAATTTTCAGCTTGGATCAAGTCATTCAGAAAAGCTAATGAATGAATATAAGATCCTATTCTAGCCAAATCCAATTGCTATACCCAAAGAATGTGGGTTTAAAGGGCAGACAGACGGAAATGGAAGAAAATGAAACAGTTCGGGGTTGTCAGGAAACCCCCTCCAATATATCACATAACTTATTTTAATAGCACTTTCAGATGAAGACCATGGTATCCAAAGATTTTTCAGTGTTTCTGGGAACCTTCAAGCTGTGCTGCCCCCATTTCTCTGCCTCCAAGCCATAGCATGAAGTTGGAGAAGAATAATCCCTGGAAAATATTAGCAGTTCTCATATGTAGATATACATCCCCCTAGTCCTGGAGTCCTAGACTTCCAGTACAACTTACTCAGGAGATGCAAAGTTTCAACAAGCTATAGAGGATTAAATGGAGATAATTTCACCTTTCCAAAGTGCCCTTTCCTCCCTGTTTCATCTGTGATGTCTCTCAGACTGCTCCTTACCCTGGGGACCTGAGCACAAACTGTGCTTGGGACGCCGGGCACATCATGCCCTGGGCTCTCTCCCTACTCATAAAAAATTGTTTAGGAGGAATTTTTGGCCAACTTAAGGTCCTTAAGAACCAATTATAACCTCTCATCTTCCAGAGAGAGGCTGCCAAACTCAAAATGCACAAAGCATCACAACACACTTTCAATATATTGAACTACTAAAGTGTTCAGATGTCATTAAAGACAGCCTGTTAATTAATAAACAAGTAAGAAACAGGCAGCTGTCAGACTCTGCAGAGCTTGTCACAGGCAACAAGGCTGTCCCTGTGCTTAATTAACTCCTTGAACTGCAGTTTCAGCTGAGTACTTCCCTTACTACATCACCCTAATTGTTACAGCTTTAACCAATGGTCAGGATAGAAACTATGTGCACATCTTTTCATACTAATGACTCTTTTTTTGGTCATATTACAGGGCTAGAACCAATTCTTTTGTTTGGTTTTGTGCTGTTTTTAACATACCATCACTCATCTATGGTTTTCCCCTCAGAGCTGTCTTGACTTGACAGCAAAAGTAACACTGCAACTTTTTTCAAGAACAACAAAAAAATCCAATCTCCCATACTCTTTCTCTGACCCAGTGAACCTCTTCTGTAACTTTACACCAGAGAACAGCCCTGCTCTGTGTTTCCATCTTATTAAATGCTTTTAAGATTTTAATCATTCATTCATTGGCTGCTAAGTGAATATTATATCCCTTTCCTGTAGGCAATCAGATACCATAATGCTTTAATGTTAAAACTTGTTGCTGCTGCAAACAAAAAGGTAACAAATAGTTCCTTATTCAGTGCTGAATCAGTACCCAGAACGCCACCTCACTAGCTGCAAATACCCTGAGGGCACCTTTATTAATAGAGCTGATCCAACAATATTTGAAAACAAAATAGCCAAAGACAATGTTCATAATGAAAAATCAGGCAGAGTTGTAAAACAATTACTCAGGGTTGTGACTTAGCATTTTTATGGGCAAAGCTAAAACTATCACTGCTGTCCAATGATATTTTTCAGTCTTAGTGGAAAGCTTCCTTTGGGTCTTATTTTGTTTATTTTGCAGTTCTCTCAGTCAAGAAACCATTGGTTGCGTGTATTTTGTCAATCACTCTAGTAGACAGGAGAGAAAAAGCAGCAATATTCCTGATAAATGTTCTGGTGCTCTGTACCTGCAAGGAGCAGCAAATTGGGAATTTAAGTAATTCTGTGTTCTTTTTTAGGCATCTGTTTTTTGGCAGCTACTAGAGACTGGAAATTGGACTAGATGAATCCTTAGTCTGGCTACTCTGCCATTCCTGAGATTACTTGAAAACAACCTGATAAATTCGTAGAGCATCTGTGCATGACACAAAGTTTTTCACATCATGGCTATCCAGCAAAGCCTTCTTTTATGAAAAATGTCTAAATTATTTCTCTTTACTCAGGACTAAAATGCTTGCCCTGATCTAACCTATAGTTTCACACAGCAATCAAATGACAAATTCTTTTTCAAGCCTCTAGTTTTTTTCTCCTTTCCTGGATTTTTTTTCAAACTCCAAGGATCTGACCTCAAGCATAATAAAGGCAACAAAAATCTTTCCAATGCCTTCATCAGATTCTGGGTCATGACCAAAGCTGATTTCCTCCCTTTCCCTGTTCTTTCTATAACAGTTACAGGCCAAACAGACAGAATAACAACCTGTTGACAGGTAACACTAATTTACAGTCATGTGAGAGGCAGAAGCATCACACACAGCTCTCCTGTAAACTGAGCTCAGTGCTGTTTGCAACTTATATAACTTCATAGCTCAGGTTTCTCCACAATAATAACAGTAACTTTTTTTTTTAAAGGCCAAGTATTCCTCCAAATTGATATGTCCTTTACATCACTGGATATCTCCTAGTCTGTCATCAAATAATCAAAACCACAACAGTTGTATGAGTAGTCAGAAATGGATCCTTTAATGGGCTTTTACCAAGATGGTTCTGTCAGTTTCCCAGCTCAGATCGCTCACTAAAAGTTATGAGGCAGGTGACAATTTTCTAATTACAATATCTTTAAAAAAATTGTTTCAAAAAGTTTCTTGCTACAAAGTCACCTGAATTCAGAAAACATGGAGGCTGGGGAACAGGGAACAATTCTTGCCCTACCAGCAATTCCAGTGAAGGTTTTTCTTTCAACACTTCCCCAAGCCTCTTAATTCCTGCACCATTCAAAATTCCATGAAAAGAAACAAAATAATGCAGTAGCTGATTGTAAAGTCTCATGTATTTCTTGGCTATACTGCATATCCCCAACTACCATTCCTAACCTTCAGTATGCACTACCAAATTACAAAGGAGCTACTGCTATTTACCATTTTATACTCAAAGATAATGCCTTCATATTAGATGTGCCTTTTTTTTTCTGGTAGTGGAGCCCCTTTACCCTTCAACAAGCTGTTAAATTATTACAACCAGAAAGGCAGCCATAACTTCTGGGGGGGATCACAGTTTCACTTACAAATACAAGCAGACACCATCAGGCTTCCTCCTTACACCATTATATTATTTGATTTTTTGTGTGTGTGCTTATGATACACAGTTCTGCTACTTGGGAGAGCTGTACATACATGGAAATCAGGCTTTAGGGCCACCAAGATCAGTCTGCTTAACAGGAAAAATTAGTAGGGATGCTAAGGAAAAAAGCTGAAATACCTGTAAACTCAAATGCAAACAACTTCCTATCACTGAGAGCCACAAAGCTTTTCTTTTACACCAGGACATTGCATCAATGTATTCATTTGCATTAATGATCAGAAAACCTTGAACAGGTTCACAAGCTATATAATGAAATAAGCTATTAGAACTACATGCTGAAAAATCCAAAGTCAAAAAGCCAGCAACATGGAACTAAACCTCACCTCTCAAGAAAAACAGGAAAAGAAGACACCTTTTCAAGGCCTCTAACCATAAAAAAAATTCTCGTTTGTTCTCATTGAGAAAGTTTGCATAAATATTCTCAGCACAGTGTTTGCCTTTCTGACATCACCGACTGTATTATTTTGAACTTAAACATCCAAATATACAAACATATTTCAGTTAATTAGAAACCATATAAAATCAAAATGAAAATAAATTTGGCAAGATAATAAGATGGAAGCTCTCACCAACAACTACACCTAGCCCACAAGATACACCAGTGCAGAGTTCCAGGCAGATCTATTATTTATAACTGAAACTCACCCTGAAACAATGCAAGGGAAAGATGCAAACCTAACCTGAAAAGCAGATTTTTTACTGAAGCACACACTCCACCTCTTCTCTTAGCAAGCTGCATTTGGAGGACATCCTTCTGTAAAAACTACATCAAACAATTGCAGCAAAAGGGGGCTCAGGAGAATTTTGTGGCTTAATTTTTCTACCTGTAATTGTCATACTGCCAAAGCAATGGGAAAGGTATGAGCAATTCCCGAAACAGTTGTGTTTTAATTCTGATGCCAAGTCTTTCGGTTATGAAGAATTTTTTCTGACTGAGTTGAAAGTCTATCGCAAGTACACAGAAAGTCCTAGGGCAAGAACAAAGGTGCAGGGCAGAAGCTAGTTTATTCAGGCTTGTCAAGTTAAATCTTGTAAAATATGTACACATTTAATTGTTTTCATCATTTATATATGTTTCAAGCATGGAGGGGCCTCCTGAATCTTTTAAGTAGAAGGCAAGCACCAATTCTGGAAGTCCTGTTTGATCAGGGAAGAAGTCACTCATTTCTGAAGCTTTACAAGATTGGGTTGGTTTGGGTTTTTTGGTCACACTAAACACAGACAATTTGGAACCATTTCACTTATTTCAAGCAAAAACATCTCAAGAGCAGCCTGACCTTTGCAAGCAACCCTAGAGCAGTGGGTTAGACACATTATAAAGGATTAAACAAAGCAATAAAGTAATGAGGAAGAAAATGAGGGGCAATGAGTGTGTTGGAGACCCTGTAATTGAGAAAGCGTTATAAAATGAGGTACCACTTGCAGTAAAACACTTAATGAAAGCACAGCACAAGCCTGGCTTCTCTCTCTTCTTGTCACTTAGTTCTCTGAATGACTGGATGTGCTGCCTCTTAAAAAAAAAAAAAAAGTGAAACATTACAAAAGAGACACCTGGAAAAACACGGATGTGGTCCTTTTAGCTCCAGCCTGCCTTCCTGACCCCCCCCCCCCCCACACACACACTCACCACTGGCCAGGCTCCTCCCCTCCTCCATTCTTTCCTCAAAAGCAGCTCTCCTCAGCTGCAGGAACGCCAAGCCATTCTTTCAGGTAGCTTAGGCCCACTACTTCTCCTTTCACGTGTCAGGATGTGCCATTCAACAGAGCTTTGTAGGTACATGTTGGGAGGGGTTTTTTCAGGATCACTACCTGGAGTGCACACAAATGCTTTTAGAACAAAACAGGGAGATCTCTGTACCAGTTTTGCCAGGTCCCTCAGACCATCTTATCACTTTTACAAGTGTTGACTGATTTTAACACTATAAAAAGTAGGTGGAAAAAAATTGCACAACACATCCAATATGCCCCTTCTACCTATCCTTCTACCATTCTTTTCCAATACTGACTGTTTTTTACACAAGCCAAAATTCTGCAGCACCCTCACTGACAACAGAAAGCATTTTAGGAGTGACTTCTCCTATTAGGGATAAAAACAGTGGCCTGACTGAGAATAATTCGGGGACAAAAGAAACTTCTGTACAACCTTCTGCTCTAACAAAAAAAAAAAAACCCAGATGTTTTGGGGAGGTCTGTTTTAGTGATGATTGTGAAGCAGCAATTAGGAAAGCATCAAAACTTTTCAGGCTATTCTCAGAGTACACTGGAAATCACAACAGCTCACTAAAGATGGTTCTGGGACAGGTGGTTGAAACAAATTGTTCAAAACAATTCTGGCTTTTTTAAAGATTTCTAAGGAGAACTGAAGGTCTTTGAGTCTTTTCCCAAAAACACAACTCATAGGATTATTAGCATGCCATGTTACCCAATAATAAATACCACATGGCAAAGCACCAACAGCAGCAGCACTCTCCTGTTAATTGCTCACCTTGCAAAGAAAAAGATGGCTATGTTTTCTTTTCCAATTTGAACAAAAGACTACTGAAAGAGGATCCTTGTATCATGTCCCTCTTCCAAAATTCGAAACAATTGCCAAAAATAAAACCTGCATATCACTAGTGGGGAAAAAGCTTCCTGGGGGAGAAAGGTAGTGGGCATGGAGTTTCCACTATCTACCACATGGAATATTTAGGAAACAAACATTCTTTTCCCTGTAATGGCAAAACAAGTTAGGTGAGCAAAAGATTAAATGATCCACAAGCTTGGGCTTTATTCCAAACCCCCTGTATATGAAACCCAACCATCAGTTGGATCATCCTGCCTGCTTTCTGAAGAATATAATAGATGGAAATCTGCTCCTTAAACTGTTTTTCATACAACAGGAAACCGACAAAACAGCATTGCAACAGCAGCACTCACAGGGGCTACAGAAATACCTGAGCCTGGGATCAGAGCCCTCTCTTGCTGAATCTTTTTCCATTTAACAAACATTGGAAGTATCTGTAAATTAAAGAGAAAAACTTTTCCTCACAATCTGCTACACAAGGCTTTTAAACACACTGAGACAATGTATACACAGTCACCTATGTGCAGGAGCACAGATACACACACAAGGCTTAAAGTTTCAGGATGTTCTAAAATATGTTTTTAAGAAAAGTAGTTGCTGCCATTTATGATGGAGAAATAGAAATAATTCCTGTGTGCCCCCCCAATTTTCTCCATTTAGAACTAATTTAAGAACAGTTAGAACTTTGACATGTGACATTAAAAAATAAAAATGGTTTTCCTCAGAAATTTCATTATAATGCAATCAGGTGATCAAAATATGCCTGTCACTAAAAAACACAGATCCACTTGCCCCGAAATAAAAACCGTGCAGCGAACAAAGATCAATGAAGCTATCAAACACAATCTGCTAACTTCTTAGCCTCAACATTTAAGCTACCAACACTATTACCCTCTTGAACAAACACAGCTTTTGGAAAGGTTAAACCTGTGAGGTCCTCATCGGAAAGTCCCTGAGTAAATTATAACATGTGATGATGACATTCCTGTGTCTTTTGGAAGCAGCAAGGGGAAGTAAGGGTAGGTCATTATAAGCCACTTGCCTTTACAACCGGCTGTAAAAGACAATGAGGACAGGAAGCTTCCCACCGAGATCAAGGTGCACAATCCCCAGCTAAAAATAAACAAGCCCCGAGAGTCACATCTGCTGGAAAATATCATTGGAGCCTGAATTCCCAGGTGCCGAAGCAACGGGAAGAGAATGCCTTGGTACAGCAGGCTCCCAAAGGATCACAAAATAATAATTACAGGGATTGGCAACGATTACTGTTCGTGCTAAAGCTGTAGATAAAAATATCAGAGTGTGCTAACTTATTAAACCATGGGAAAAAAGGAAATTAAAATAAAAATTAGATTTAAATAATTTAAATTTACTTTAAATTTATCCTTGCCATCCTTTAGCTTCCAGACACAAGGCCTGGGGTTATTCTATCACTAAACTTTCCTATCAAAAACAACTTGAGCAGTAGAAAAAAAAACCAAACAAATTTCCACTCTTTCTCACCAGGCCTCACCCATTAGACATCACCACCTCCTGCACATGTTCCCCACTCCCAAAGACTCCTAGGCCAATCCCAATTGCTCTGGGGATCAACAGCCATGCCTGTGCCAAGGAACACGTACTCTCTGCAGAGGGAATTAGGTTGCTGGTGCTGCTGAGATCTCTTCCCACTAAACCAGCCACAGGCATGTACCCAGGATGGGTGGGCAGTTCTAGCACAGCTGATCAGCAGCGGGGAAAAAAATGTACAACCTCATTCCTTAGGGACAGAGAAGCTCTCTGTGTTGGCACAGCCATGGTTTAGTTGAGGAATGGAGGAGAGTTTTCCGCCTTGAATATTTATTTTTTCTCCCACAGGCAGGCTCCTGTGAACAATGCAACGACAACTCGAGGCATGTAATTCTTTCCTATTCTGATTTTTTGGCAGCTCCGTGTGCACAGAGATGCCTGATGAGAGACCACAGTCTGGAGACTGCAGTGGGAATAACAGAAACCCAGAAAGCTTCAAAACCTAATGCTGATACCAATAATGAGTAAATTTATTGGACCTCAGGCAGTTTCATTTAATTCATAAATAGCCTAGAAAACTTTTAAAAACCGTGGATTGGAAACCGTTTCTGGCTGTCAGTACTAGGAAAAACTATGCACAGGAACATATCCTGCAACCTGACATAAAGATTACCTAAACAAAAACAAGGCCTGGGACTAAAGCACAAAATAAAAAATATTCCAGTTGTGGGAAACCAGAAGGAACATCTTGTTTTAGGCCTTTATAATGCTTCAATTCCTTACATTTCTTAATGTATGAAGCCTCCTGCTCTAAAGAACTTTTCACACTCCTGGTGCTTCTTCCCTGTATGCTTGGTGGCTTCACCATTTTTTTTAGTTCTTGAAACAGCTTTTAAAACCACTCTGTTTTTCAGTGCCACCCAAGGAAGCTACACCTGGTATGGAAGAACTACATTAGTGACTGGTGGTAAGCACAGAATCACTATATAATAATTGAATTGCATAATTATAAGATAAGCTCTTCTTTAAAACAGAGTATCCACATTCTAAGAAACAGCAGGAAGGGCTGAAAAATAGACCTGGTGAAGAAAAATAATTGGCCTTCTTTTTTTTTTTACTCTTTCCAGTCAGTAACTATTTCTGCAGGACTCATTTCTGTAAAGTGTTAATGGGTAATACATGTTCCTCTCCTGCAGACTCTGCTGCACTCTGTAACCTGAGAGCTATCACACACTCATTCTCTTGGACACATTTTCCACATTATTTGAGCATATCCTTCCCTTAAAACTACTTTGGCATCACATTAAGGAAGTTGTGGCTCAGGTGGTAAATCCAGGACCATCTTGAAAGGCAAGCTGGTGAATTAAGCTATATTCAAATTAAACGGGAAACCACGGGTTGTTAAGATTTTATAAAAATACCCCTAAGAACAAAAGGCATTTAAAATTTTTGTTGACTGCCTAATAGAAGGAGTTATATTCTGGTTCCAAGCATTCCTATTACAGTAGAAGCTGCCCTCACATACTCCCATCTGAGACACAGTTCAGGCTGGTGCAGCTCTAAAGCCCAAACCACCTCAATCCAGTCCACTAAAAATGAAGCATTCCAGGTATTGACCCAAAATGAAGTTCACTAGCTGGATCCTTCCATGGGTTTGCTTTTCCTCCCAGAAACTTTACTTTTGCAGGATTCAAATCTGCTGCATATAAAATGCACAGAGCTTCCAGCACAGCACAGATCATCATAGCCTGAACCACAGGTGAGGGAAAAAGAAAGGCAATTTCATGGCCTCCACAAACCAAGATGATCAACAACAACAAAAAAAAAAAGTCTGTTGTGTGAAAATGCAAATATGGAAAAATAGGTGAAGTTCTTTTTCTGACACTTTTGATTTTTGCAGAAAAAATCTCTGCTGAATAACTTTATGCATGAAAACTCCCATCCCAGAGGTTTTACAGAAAAACCATCAGAACCTATTACAACAGTAATTCATTCCAGTATTTTCATGCAAATCAGCTTGGTTGCCTTCACAGCCCACTTATCTTCTCAGCTGCTCTCCTCCCTTCTTTTTTATCCCTAATTTTAAAACAGATTAATATTATTACATATTAATTAATATTAATGCAGATTAACACAAAGCATGGACCAGATGCAGGAAGAAACTTTCCTAAAGCAGAATGATCTGGGGACAGGCCCTTGAGTCACATTACTGCAGTGATGGAGCTCAGACATACAGTTTTGGGGGAAACATCTAATTTCACATTTTAAACACCTGCAAGAAAAAAAATCTCACTGTGATCAGAGGAATCAGGGGACTGGGATTTATGACTAAGACTGTCAAGATTGTAAGAAACAGAATACTGTGTTTCCAGCTCCCTTGCCAAATATGTATTATGAGTTCAGTTCATTTTACACAGATTCAAGCAAGCAACAAAAAAGGAAAAAAAAAAGAGAGAAATAAAAAAAAAAGTTCTTTCAGTCTACAGAAACATCAGGGATTAAATGTCAATAGCAAATCTCTCAGTACTTCCTGCCACCACGCCAAATACAGCCTGCTTCCAAGCCAAACATCTGCTTTGTCTGTCCCAAACAGGAACTCAATGAGAAGGAAATGTAGCACCCTGTACACTGTGGTCAAAAGACAACATTTTAAAAATTCTACTCTATTCAAAGATTTACCTGTAAAATCTCTGAAAAAGTATTAAAAAAAATCTGCTATTTGCACTCTGTTCCTCAAGGGCTTCATGACCAAGGCATCATTCATCAAGCACACAAATGTGGCACTGGCAAGAATATTCACTGTGCTAATGCCTTTTACAGAAGTTCCAGTCCCACAAACATTAATTCTGAAGGAATAAACCAGACTGACATTTATTATGTGCACATGTATAGAGCACCCTCTCTCTCATTTGCTCTCAAAAATAGGAGATTATACAAAAATCAGGTGTTTCAATGATATTAAAACTACTTTGGGAGTATAGTTTTCTCTGTGTCCAATGCTATTAAACCTCCATAAAAGCTACAGAGGTTTTACAGAGCAGTCATATTTTCCCAGTCTTGGCTCCAGCTAACAAATAATATTATTGTAAACTGGAGTATCTACTGAAAATTGAGGTGGAAAATCAAAATATACAAACATTTTTCTAGGCCAGGATTTCCAGCTGACAGGAGCTGAGCCTTTGGAAGTCTCAGGTAGTGCAGGCCCCTTGGGAACTGCATTCAAAACTCCCTGCTGAAGGCTGATGACACATTTTGCTGATACAGGATAAGGCATCAATCTCTATTTTTACAATTCCAGGTAACAAACTTCAGTCCTACCTTTTAGAAAGAAAGAAAATCCTAATTGGATTGGATGCCAAAACAGGTGCAGGCAGATTTTAAAATCTGGTGTGTATTTTGAACAGTGAGATACAAGAGAAATTGTTCCTCTGCATTTTACAGGACTAAAAACATTCCAGATCTATTTCCATCAGACAATTACATATTTCTTCAAGTTTCTGTTTAGTTCAACTGAACTGCACCAGCTGAAAATCTTGGTGAAACATTCCCCAGCACCCATGCAACAATTTGTGTCTGCAGTTAATTAATCCTCACCCCAGCCCTGTGACAAAGTCAGGTCAGCTCTCTCCTTTCACAGCAGCCTGAACTAGAGAGCCAGGAAGGGGTAAAACCCAGATTAGCACTTCTTGTTCCTTAATCCTGTGATGGGTCTTACAGACCACAGAGCACTTAAGAGCCTCAGAGAGGAAGGACACAGGAACTCTACCACTGCTCAGAAGAGAATTAACATTCAGAACAGTTACTTGGCTAGGAGCTTTAAACAGAATTCCAAATGGCACTGAAAACACTGCCATGGCATGAACATTAATATAAGGGTGGGGAACAACACAAAATTGAGATAATCCACACGTGCACACAACCACACACATAAACCTCTCTACAATAAATAAATCCAGATAAATATTCGATAAATAATCCGGTATTATCAGCAAGTGAACAAAAAAGTTCAGTACATTTGGCATGTGTTATGACTGTGAGATCTCTTTTAAAAGCAGATAGTGAGTTCTCAGCCATGGAGGCAAGGGAGCAGAAGTTGACACCACCTAGATATGGATACGTCTGTAATTTAGTTTCTTTCAGTTTGGATAAATCAGCAATGAAAAAAGAAATTGTGAATTTTAAAAAGAGAGATAAAACTCAGATTTTTTTTTTTAATCTCCTAGAAAATAGTACTGGCATTGCTATTCAGATCCTAGAGAAGTAAACAGCAAAATAGACTCTAATAGGGAAAGGGTTTCCAATAAACAATAATATTTACTTAGTGTGCATTACTTAAAGAGAGTATTTTGTTAGGACTTGCTGAAGTTTTCAGGTTTTTTATCTTGTAAATCTCTTGTATCAGTTTCAAGCCAAAGTCATGTTTCCACATGAAATCCTGATACTCTCATTTTACACTAGTGGGCATAGTGCATTTCAACAAGCTACAACTTGCTGTCACATGGAGCTCACGTTGTGGGGAAATGTTACATTTTTAGGTCAACATTTGAAAGAGAAACAGCCACTGAGCATCTCTGCGCAAAGCAGGACCAGCAAATGGTCACCCTCCCTTAAAACATAGCCCCATACTTGTTAAATCTTTACACAGATGGAGAATTCAAGGAATACTAGGAGATATTCCTTCTTATTAAAGAACAACTCTCTGTCAATCTGTAGGCTGTTGGTGGAAGTTCTTTGCTTTTTATGTAGATAATGAAGAAACAGGTAGGAAATAGAAGCTGAGATTTGTACAGGAGCTGTTAAACCATGAAACACAGAGAGAAAAAAAAATTAAATCCTTCAAGCTGTCAGTCCTGTTTCCTCAAATTTGCTGCTGCCATGGACATTGGAACATGGGGGACTTAGCTCCAAGTCAGACCACCTGGAAGGCTGCTGAAAAGCCAGGAAAGCCTGGGAACTTTTGTATCTCAGTGAAATGAAAGCCCTTTTCCCATCCAGCCACCCTTAATTGCTCCGTGTATTTCCTGGTGATCGCAAAGGAAATGAGTTGTTGCTCAATTCACTAGAGCCCTGTTCTATAGCTGACTTAAAAAAAAATCAACAGGGAGGGGAAAAAAACCATAAAAGAGTAGTTAAGCAAAATTGGTTACTGGACTTGAAGAAACTTGGATGTAATTCTTAGCTCACTCTGAGTTTCCTATGCAGTGTAACCTGTGCTGCCAGAGCTGCTCACTGCTTCACCTGTGTTCCTTACATGTACAAACACCAGCCATGACTGTATGAATGTGAGCTCCTGGGCTATTTTAATGAAGAGAACCATCTCTATTTTTAGGTATCACTCACAGGCTTTCCACTAATAATTTGTATCTTTTCAAATAAAATTTATTTTTTCGCAAAGGTGTGTTCCAGAATACAGCCCCACAGTTAAGACTGCAAGTATAACAAAACCCACCCGCAGTCTCTTTAAAACCTGCAGGAGAAGTGCACAACACCTACTTGGCACATGCTGGAATTAAATCAGGGGTGGATTTTGTTTTAGAACCCCAATAAAGTTTTCAAGGCTCAAGGGAAGAGAAGACCTCAAGAAAAATCAAGCAGTTAGTAACTGACTTTCTGATGTGAGACCAATTTTTATCAACCTACCTTGCCATCAATCAGTTCCCATCTTTTATGGGACTTTTTTTATCACAGCTCATTTTTAACCTGGTCTTTGGAATATTTCCCAAGAGTGGTCCCTTGTAATTAAAAAAAACCAAACACCAAAACAAAACAAAAAACCAAACAAAACCACCATAAACAAACTTTGGCCAAGCTGGAAATTAATGAGACACCATTTATCAGTTCATTGCAAGTGAGAACTAAATTTGCAAATGTGAATTATTAGGAAATTTGTACATCTAAAATGAAATTAATTTCTGTGCACCTTTTCACATGGCATATATTTAAAGACTTCTTTTTAGATGCACTAAGGTAATGGAGAACTCCACTACTACAAACCAAATGAAGAGTTTTAAATGATACCTGGCTGTTCCTCTGAGTACCTTCACATGATGGCAGGTAGGAAGAGTCTGTTATTTTCTAATAAATGTAATTATAAGCTAAGTTACTGAATCTGTTTGTAGGAGACAAAAAAAACTTCCAAGGAGCAAATTTTTCAATAGGCCCATGGCACCATTCACTTGATAATTCTTCAAGTATCTGAGTAAAGTATCAACCACAAAACTGTTAAATCAAAATCTGGCCTGTTGGTGAGGGGTGTAATGAGAGGAAGAGGGAGACAATGGAAGAACATTAGGGAATGAGGAGGAGACATACTGGTAACTTAGAAAACAGAGAAAAATATTTAGAAAAGGAGAAAAAAATAGAAAATGTGGATGTGTTTAGTTAAAGCTAACATGAACTTAAACCATGTCACCAATCACATCTCATTCTTTTCAGGAACAACAGTAGATTCTGATGTTCACTTTTGAAGGAAGGGCTTTCCCCAACTGCTAAAAAAACCTGCAACAAATTTCATTTGAGGAACACATGATCCTTTTGCAGCTGGAGTATCAAGAATGCCATCCACAAGGAATCTGCCATGGCAGAGCATGGGTGACACTGAAGTGCCATAAATAGTTAAACATTAGGGTTAGATTCCTCCTTCCCCTGGTGAGTGGACTATTTCACTCTCTCAGTTAACCACCCAGGGCTGAGGGAAAGGGCAGCTTCACATCCTGCACTGTTAAATGACAAATAATATACATGATTATATACAAGATGCTGCAGTGAAGAACAGACACCCTTGTGTGGCTGTCTAGAAGCTCTGGATCTGTCTCATTGTCTAAAGGAGAAAGGAAATAGTTTTCCTTTATTTGCATCTGTTATTTTTCAGTTAACTGATCAATGAAATCTAAATTGGACACTTGAACAATGTCTTTTAATTGGTTGGAAAGATTTCCAGCAGAAAACTGATTTCTTTCGGGCTGCCTCCGTGGCCTGTGTAATGCTATCAGGACCAAAAAAAGAGATTTTCAAGCCACTATACAGCTAAGAACAGACCTGACCTGTGTGATCCTCCAGTTATAGTAATTTCTGAAATACAAATAGAGCTAATCCAGCAAAACATTAACAGCAGCTTCCCTGCACCCTCTTCTCACGCAGAGCTAGGATTACATCAATTAGTTCAAGTATTTTTAGTACCCACAGAGTATTTCATATTTACTTTAGTCATCCAATACTGTCTGTGATCTAAAGACAGCACTAAAGACTCAACCCCTGAGCCAGTTTGCCTATATCATAAATTAAAAGTCCCGACAGAAAGGATGGGCACATGAAGTTATCCACTCTCTCCAACTCCCCTGCTCATATACAGGAATTCACAGGACAACCAGGAAAAAAGTCAACAAAACTGTGACTAAGGAGTAGAGAAGGAGGAATGGTTATTATACACTTCAACAACCTTCTAGTCTTCAGTTTCTTACAGATAAGCCCACCACGGGTGTGGGCTTCCCTCCCTTAGAACCCCACCCAAGCATCCCTCCCTTAGAACCACCCAGTGTATGCTTCTACACTTGGCTACCTGCAATACTACCAAAAGGGTAGTCCAAGCTCATCCCACCCATTTATCAGTATTAATTTTGTCATGCCAAAATGAGGAAAGCTGATTTCTTGGGGCAAGAAGCTTGCCTATGCTTGTGCTGATAAGAATCTAGCTGAGTTCTAGGCTTTAACAAAACAGAGAAAAAATACAGTGACAACACAAAAATACACATTGAAAACTTAAATTCCATTAGTTTACAAGGACTGAAGTGTGTTTCATATTTTTTTTCCTATGGTACCAGACAGACAATAACAAGAAAAAGACATATTTGTGAAGATTTCGTTAGTATTTCAGAATAATTAAGATTAATGGAAAACTTCCAACGTAGCTCACTAATGTATCATGCACAGCCTATTAAGCTTGACACAGCAAGCTTTTTCTCATGGCCTCAGCTGCAGTGACTATTTAATGTGTGCTGTCCCCTAGGACCACAAAATGGACTTTATAAACTGTTAGGACAAACACTGACATGCATCCAAACTTTGTTTATCGCTGAAGCCAGGCCAAACACTGCTAATTGGAGTTCTTCTGCTAAACAATGTTTACGTGCTAATTAGTCCACTTCCTAAACTGAATGTTCCAAGAAAAACTAAGAGAATATTGGTGAGCCGCCACTGGGCTGCAGCCTCATCAAGAAGCTACTTCCCAAAAAAGGACAGGTAATGGTAAATTAGAAAGGTAAATTCAAAGGGATGAACCAACATATGGGGCTAAACATCATAAAAAAGGACTCCACTGTCTGAGGGGGAGAGCTGTTCTAGGGCTTTTTAATTCAGATGGAAGCAAAACATTCAAATGTGGAGGAAAATACAATGTTGTACACAATGAGACAAAATGACAGTGGTGAGAGTGGATCCAAGAAAATAACATGCTGGACTTTTGATTGCAAACACATCTTACTAGTATTACTTACAATTTGGCCTGCTAGCAAAAATCTGAAGAGGATATGTCAGCCACATATCACAGAAAGCCATGTCATTCAGACCTTTGAAGCCAGTAAACTGAATCATTCAAGAGACAACCAAAATCTGGTTGGTTTTACACACCAACAGCAAGTCCATTTTGCAGGGGAGTGGGGAAATGAGCCTAAAAAAAGATTGAAACTCCAATAAGGACAAATACTCATGTCTCTGAAGTAGCTCCTGGGCAAGGAGAGGACAGGAGGTGAAGAAGAGAAGCCACTGAGAGGGAGACAAGTCTAGAAAAGCACAGTGAAGAGGGAGAAGGGTCTCAAGGGGAACATCACTCCTTCCCTTCCAGGATGGCTTTGGTTATGAGACAGGGGGCCCTGGAACACACAGGATTTTGTTCACCCTGCATACAACCAAGGATATTTTTATTAGATATAATACAGTAATTTTAAAAAGAGTAAAACCATGGAGATATCATGGTTTTCAATACTCTTTTTTGCTTTAAAATATGCCAGTTTTCTTGCACAAAACCCCAGGGAATATTGTTTTCATGCACGAGTCTCAACCTCAAGAAAGACCTTCAGAGCACAGGCAGCAGTGTGAGGCCGAGTACAAAAGGATCTGCATCTCTAGAATACTGCATTATCAGTATCCCTGGTAATCAGAAATGCCTTTTGCTGTGTTCAATAAAAGGAGGAAAAACTTTTGACCTGGAATTTCAAGCTAACTTAGCAATTTTTCTCCTGTGACCCCATAGTCTCTGACCCGTGTTTCATCTGACTCCGATGCCGGAGGACTTCCTCGCACGGCTGCAGCCCAGTGCCAGACATCCAGTCTGATTTGGGCCGGATCTTTGGAAGCCTTATCTCCAGCCAGCAACTTCCCCTGCAACTACAAAGGGACCTGGGCCATGGCTGACTCCCTGCTGGACCTCCAGAAGGGACTGGAAGGAGCAAAACCCATGAGCATGCCTAACCTGTGCCAGATGGCTCAGGAGCGCTGCAGCTTCCTCCACCTGTGGGGTGGCCTCTTGCCCACACACCTGGGGCTAAAAGGAGCTCCTTTCTGCCACCTGTGACTTCAGAGCCTGTGGCCATGCCTAGGAAACACACACCAGAGTCCCAAGATGGTCCATGTTCCTTCCTACTCACAACTTCAAAGGGTTTCCCTTTCTACTGCCAGGTAACTGCGTGAATTTCTGGTAAGAGCAGCTGGCTCTGAACTGTGCCTCTCCCAAAGAGGGAGATGCAGGGAAGAGGAAAGGGATAAGGCACATGTCCCCAGAGAGCCATGAGAGAGAAGCACCCATGTAACACCACCATGCAATGAGATAAAAATCCCTTCAGGACATAAAAAACCACAGGGTGGCAAAGGATAAGCACAGTAGACAGAAGTGAGACAGAAATAAGGTCCATTAGCCAACATCTGATTGTTTCTAGGATGCATCTGGGAGCTGCGTTGGTTTCCCTATTTTAATTTTCATGTGGCTGTACGCCTAACCTGGAAGGAGAACTGGGGTGGCATCACTGCTTTTTTACTGAAGAAAGACCTCTTGGCTAAGGAGGCTCACAGACATGGCTGCAAAATATCCCTCCTGTGGTGAATCTTTTTATGCAGCTCTAGAAACTGGGTGGTTTCTCCCCCTCACAGCTTGATCTTTTCTAAACCACAGGATCTTCACATGATCTTTCCTAAATCACACATTCCCACTTCTGGAGCTGCCTACTTTTTTACTTCAGTGGTTTCTCAGTTATGAAAAAGTAAGGGCACAGTATTCTTTAGAGGTTATAACCATTAAAAAAAAACCAAAACAATCACTCCCAACAACTCAGCACTGTCAAAAGAAAGCCAACACCTCATCAGCTATTAAAACTGAAAAGACCAGTAATTTAACTTATTTATTAACTGGTTTTTGTATCAACCCACACTTTCCCTTTAATTCAATCCTTAATCTCCGGTCTCATTAAAGGAATAAATTGCCTTTCCAACAATGGGGAAACCCAAGTAGAACCCAAGGCTACTTGGTTAATTCACAAACACATCATGCTGCTGGGAGAGGAAAACACAGTGTCTGCAGCTTTGTTTATGCTCCTGGATGCCAGAGGATA
Source organism: Geospiza fortis (assembly GCF_000277835.1). Lineage (NCBI taxonomy): Eukaryota > Metazoa > Chordata > Aves > Passeriformes > Thraupidae > Geospiza > Geospiza fortis. The sequence goes on along the minus strand of NW_005054435.1, from coordinate 1,257,717 downwards.
GACTCAAAAGGTACATGCAATCAACAACCTGCAGAGTGTAATAAAGAATAAAGGACAGTGCTCCACACATGGAGTATGGATTACAAACAGAAGCAGCTTCAGAAGACTCCTTAAAACAGGAAAACCTGGAAAAAAAATTCATGCCCTCAATACAACTGAATTTGTCACACGGGTTTTCAGAATGCTCCCATGACTGGCAATTGAAGTCTATTCTGCCAATTCTTTATAAAGCAGGGATATGGTCTTGCCTGTATGTGAGTTTGGAAAAATAATTTAAATTCAAGCTGTTCCTGTTAAAAATCCAGTATTCCTAAAAAACTAGTACTTGTGCACAAATTAGAATGTCAACTATGAAGCAGAGTGGGGACTACTCCAGAATAATAAATGCTCAAAAAGTGAATGGTAAATTCTCCATTAGCATAATTTTAGGAGGGGAAAAAAAAAAGTAAGGAAGATTTCCCAATAAAATACAGCACCTTTTTAACACTCAGGGTATGATTTTCAGAATTCCACAGAATTCCACAGAACTACTTCTGGAAAAGCCACACTGCTCGCAGAGAATAACAGCAATTAAAAACCAGCAGTAAAGCTGTCAGCAGCTTCCTTCTTATTCAGGCCACTGTGATTTTTGTCCTTGAGAACACATCTGCATTGATGAGCAAAACAAAAAAAAGCAAGTTGGGAATGACTGTACCTGCTAAATAACCCCAAGCTCTGGAAGTGAGGCAGCACAGATCTCGTCTTACCCCACCTGAAGCAGACACTCCCTTCTAGCAGGGTCTGTGACTGGGACAGGTGAACAGTCTGCTGCAGATTTTGGGTGTGAAACCTCTTTGTGATACCCATGGGGCAATGGCAGGTACAGAAAAACACTCACAATGAAGCATCCCTCAACTCTGAACTTAGCCTCAGGCATGGCAGGGAGTGTTTTGAACTTTAAAAAGAAAATTAAGAGAATACAGGCTGTTTTAACTCTCTATATCCTCTCAGGCTTGTCTACAGGGACATTAATGGCTATGCTAATCCTGTTGGGACACTTGTATTCCAGGATTAATGCTCCCTACCCTCTTCTGCTTGTATTTAGTACACAGAAAAAAGGGGAATTTTCATCCTGGAATACAAGTGTCCTCGTAAAGAGTTACACTGGGATAGCCACCACAGGATCAAAGAACTTCCTTGGAGGATAAAGCCTTTATCTCGACACATTTGTTCTTTTCCTGTTAACTTGAAATGAAAAGGAAAGCCAAGACCAGTAGTTCTCCTGTCTGCTACTTTGGGAACCACTGGACAGCTCAGGAACTATTCCATCTGTCATGAAAACTTTCTTTCTCATAAGATAACACAAGTTTTTATGATCAAGTCATGTAGTTTCTGGGCCAAATTCACCCAGTTTTCAGTGCAGACCCAGTAAATCCAAAACATCTGGGTGCATAAAACAAAGGCTTGGAATGAACCTTCTGAGTCTGAGAAATATGTTTATCTCTTCAAGCTTATGGATCCAAACACTTTATATAAAATTTTGTAACAACCACAACTCATTTTACAAATGCAGATTGTTGTGGGAAATAGTTGATTTTTTCCCCATTAAATTAAAAAAAATCACCAAAAAGCCCATCCAATAAAACCAACCAAAATTGCATCTCTAATTTGCAGTGGGAAACAGCTACTGTTTTATTCCACTAAAAGAGATGTTTGATTCTACCATAAACTGACAAGATAGAGATTATTTCTCACCATTGCAGCTTTAATGCTGTAAATGTCATACCCA
>NW_005054435.1:1175128-1255939 GCF_000277835.1 Geospiza fortis | reverse complement strand
GCTGCAGCATCTGTCAGGAACCAAGACATTTACTAACACAGAACAGGATTTGCTTAGCTGGGCCTTAAGCTAATAGAAGTACTGAATTGTAAACAGGCAGTGCTTTAGGACAAAACATGTCAAAAGAGCAGAATTTAAACAATGACACGTAAGGAAAAATGAAAAACCAATCACTTGCAATTAGACTCAAATCGTGTTTAGTCCCCACTGCCCCCCACCATCAACTACAATAAACGTGAAGCCTCAAACCAATTGTAAGAAGTCACATTTAATAGAAGGGGAAGCCTCATTTGATGCAATGGGTACAAGCAAAGTAAGGGACAAAAATGTTCCATGACCTAAATAACAGGTTATTTTCTCAACTGCCAATGGAATTTAAAAGGGTTTAACCATAAGTTATTTTCATAGCAAACTTGCTCATGGTTTCAAGCTGCCTGTGATTTCAAAGGAGCTCAGAGACTTGTTTATGTAGTTGTGGTTGCAGGTTTACATGAAAACTCTTATGTTGGTGTTCCCTGATACTCATTGGTGCAGGCTAAGTAACAATTAATAAGCTTTGTCTAAACTCACACTTTCTTCAACCATTCAGCTCAAGTTTTAACTTTTTTACTTCTACAAGCAACAGTAGCAGTCAGCTGGGATCCAACTTCCTTTGTTGTTTTTTTTTTTTTAATTAAGTACAGCAAATGCTGAACAACCAAGCAGAAAAGTATCAAGGCTTTAAATAAAGTAATATTTAAACATTTAATACTTAAATATTTAATACTCTGACTTGCAAGCACAGAAGTAAAAACAAAGAAGTATTCACAAACCGAAAATGCCCCTTCCATTCACATTACTTTCTGAGCAGATTAGATTAGAAAAATCAATGCTTCCTTTAATGTTATTATGTTATGACAATATCCAGAAATGCTTCCTCTGCTAGCAAAAATAAGGAGTGTAAATAAAAGCAATACAGCTCAATATCTGTAGGAGAAATATTGCCATGAAGAAAAATCACATTCTGAGAGGATGCACCTTCAAGTACATCTGTGAACAGCATCAAATGTCCACATCAACAAAAAACATATTTCAGAAGTCACCCTAACAAATTAATAGCCATCATCTCTGCCATGGAATACATCCATAATATTCCTACCAGGTTTTTAAATAGCTGAATATCTCAAGTATGAGAAATTCTGCAAGAGCTATTGTAGCAGGAAATAAGAAGTAATGCAGTAGGCAAGAAATGGGATGCTTTACAAAGTGATTTTTATTCTGTGGTTTATTTTTGAAGCAAGGATTTAGCTGTCATTTTATTCCTCTCCAAGTATACGCATCTGACAGACCAGGAGAGAATCCATATAACTACTAATATAGTTTTCCTGATATTTACTTTTTCTTCCATCTTTTTTCTCCTTTCAGTGAGAGTTTGTGCTTACCCTCTGGAGAGGGGTAGCTGTATTTTCCTCTCCCGACAAATACATTAGTTCCATTAACACTGGCAGAGCAAGCACAACAGTCTTCTGTGTACCTTTATAATAGGCATTGTCCCTAAGCACTTGTGGAATTAAACAGTGAACTTTACCCTCGGGGCTGTCTCCGATTGGAAGGCAGCCACTGGATACAGAATGTTTTTGCAAACAGGTCAATCAGGAAGGTTAAGAGAGCAGACAAAAAAGCCCCAGATAGCTGAGAATAACCCTGCAGCCCTGCTGCCAACTTGCAGGAAACCCACACCATATTTTAATGGATGTCATTACTTAAATCTCTTGATGCTCTCATGCCAAAATGGGCAACTTCATTGCTATGGCAACCAAAGCAACACTGCTGCCCACTTGTGCCATCACAAGTCCTTTTCCTTGTCTCCCTTTGTTGCAACTTTAATTCACTGGCTATTGCAGGGAGGGGGAAGGAGAATTGGGGTGGCATCACTGCTTTTGTTACTGAAGAAACCACTCGTCCATTTCAGAAAAGCATCTGAATGGTCAAAAGACAGTGATAATGTGAATTCAAATCATGACGGTTTTGTTTTAGTTAGCACTAGGGAGAAATAAGATGAGTAGAAATTATAATATAAGGGAAAAAAAAACTCACCAGAAGAGTTTCAGAAAAAAACAGAAAGGTTTGCTATATGTAACATAGCAACCATCAGTTCAAAGCAAGAAATACCAGGAAAGGGAAGTCTGGGAAAGAAGTGCAGAGGTGAGGAATGGACAAGAGTCAGTAAAGAAAGAAATGCAACTGAAGAAAATGCTGGAAGTGTGTGGGCATACAATTTCTTTCCTGCAGTAGGTTCTTTGGTATTTAATACACAACAAGTTCAGCTGCAGCCCTCCTAAAATTCAGCAGAAGGCAGTCAACAAGCAGATGTACAAATTTATCAGAAGTTTCATTAGTTTTGCAGCTTTGTGGAAGCTCCTGTTTTAGCTCTGGGAGGAAGATATGTTGATGTGAAAAAGCTGATTCTCTTCTGACTCAGTACATCTCTTTTCACTAATCAATTTGTAAAACCTGAGGTAGTAAATGACTACTGGAAATGGGACAGAATCAGGAAAACCATTTCCAAAGCAAAGAATTGAAAAGGAAAATACAATATAATTGGGAATTTCCTTACCAAGGTGATGGATTTTGCCACAAGTGACAAAATGAGAAGTAGCTGACATGAACAGGAAGGGTGGGACACACTAAGATGGAGAAATACAGTGCCAGGGAAAAGACAAGAGAAGAAGAACAAAAAGAGAGGGAGGAAAAGCAGGCAAAATTTGAAAGCATGAAGTCAACAAAATGAGGAAAGGTCAAGCTGGGAGCAATGAGAAATTCAGCCTTGAATAGGCCAGTGTTCACAAAAGGAGCAAGTCAGAAAAAAAAAGCATCATTAGTGGTGGAAAAGGGCAAGTTGTGGTTCAGAGAAAAACAATTGAGAAAGATTTGGAGGCGGAGGGGGGGAAACCCACACAGAGTTTGGTAAAGACTGACTCAAGTGAATGAACTGAATGAGTGAACAGCAGACGCCATCCAGGGAACAGCAAGATGGCTCCAAAAGGAAAAAAAAGACAGCTTCCAGAGTCACTGGAATCTAGCTGGTTTTGACCTTGGAAATGGAGAATTTGTTTGGCATATTTGAGAAGAGTCTCAGATAACTTTAGGCATTAGAGTACAACCTGACCTCATTTAATGGGACATAATGACATAGTCCAATTTCTTTTTTTTTTTCAAACTTACAAAAAGACAGTGTGAAGAAAGACTGTGAAATTCGTTTTGAAATAAATAAAAATACTTATGAACTCTGTATCATCACCATTATTGTTGGCACCTCTCATGTTTCTAAAAGAATTCTGCCACTCCACTACTTTCAGCTTTGCAAGCAAACATAATGATACAGACCATAAACAGAAAAACAAACAGGCTTTGAGTATGTGGGGAAAAGGTGAGCACAAGACAATTATACAATGTAATAACATTTATACATACATAAAAATGTAGTCTCTGAATTTCAGCATTCTGAGAAATGAAAGAACATGTCCTTCCACCAGTGCACTGAGCATCTGATGGTTCTGAAAGGAAAATGCAAAACCAACAGCAATTCTTCACTACCTCAGACTGCTACAGTCATCCAAAATGCAGTTTGTAACTCTCTCTCCAACAGGACACAGGAAAAGCACTATCTTTTATGAATCAGCTGACAAAGGAAAAAAAAAAAACAGGTTTCTGGCAAACACACCACTCTCCAGATCACGGTAACCCGTGCCTGAAACTTCTTCCATTTCTTTAATGTATTTCTCTACAAGCCTGGCCTCTCTTACAGAGCCAGACCACAATGACCATAACAACATGATTACAGCACAGGACATAACAGTAATTAATCTGCTCCCATAAATTGCCCCAGTCTTTTATTCTGCATTTAGTATATAATAATTCTGTGGATTATCACTGGAAATTGGTATCTTCTGGAAGAAAACAAAATAATAAGACTAGTTCATAGCAGTCCCTAAACCATGAGCAATATTTTAGGAAGTGAAACTGCACTTAAGCACTACTAAGTTTTGAGTGTGTCACCTTACCCCTATTTCACAGAAACCTGATGAACTACACAAACAGGCTCTGGAGACAGACAGGAAGACTGAGAAAACGTGTCATTCCCCAGAACAAAATGCTTAGTTAGCTGTAAAAGAGGCAATTGTAAAATTCTAACCCAACTGGTTCAAACATATCTTTTACTCTGCTTCTGAAGCATTTATTGATGTGCATTGAATACACATATTTAAGATAACCAAAAAGAAAAACAGCAGATAGCAAAATAACAGATGAGTAAAAGGTGGAGTAGTTGAGCAGATTCTTAAGAAAGAGCTGCAGTAAGAAGTTTGCAGCTAAGATCTAATTAATAATTCTACCTTTCCTTTCATTTGTGAATTCAACATGGCACCAAAGTGTGTTTGAATTACAACCTGCTGCCATTGAGGTGGGCTTTCATCCCAGCGAGCTGCACTGCAGACACAAAGCCCCTGTGAGGATTTCACTTCACTATGAATTAGTGTCTAACACTGAGAACGCCTTTCATCATCGGCTTGTATTGCCTTCAGGTGCCTATAAATTCCTCTCAGTCTTTATGTAGCACTTGTCTATCAGACCATGTCATCAATTTTACTGCAGGCAAGAGGCAGACACACCTCTTCCTGAGACACAGACAACACAACAATTACCACAGCCACTCTTGCATTATCATTTCATATCAGCTCATTGCCAACTGCTAATCACCCACACTTGCTATGGAATACACGTCGCACTTTCCAGGCTCCCTTCACCTCACTGCTGCTGAGAGCTGCAAGGTTAAGATGGTCTCATCGTTGACTATGCCAAGCCTCCATGGAAAAAAACACTAGGCATTGCATGCTGTCTGAATAGAAATGAATAGCTAACAAATACTTATAAAAAACAATAGGGACTTCCAACTTTTTTAACCAAGTCTGCTCTGCACTTGTGTATAACTTATTTTGTTAAAGAAGAGGTGATGTGAAATCATGTCTTCTCTTCTGAACAAAAAACAAATACATTAGTATACCTATTCCTCCAGGAACCAGGCAGCTGAATAAGTGGGGTAGGGAGTGCCTAATGTTGATGGTCAGCAACTTACTCTTACCTGTGGTTAAGAGAAATCTAAAGTTGCAAGCTCCCATCACAGCTGTTTGGTTAAACATGATGGTGCTGAGCTAACATGAGTGGCTTCTCATTCACATCACCCCTGCCACCAACGCACTGTGACATTCCTCACTGAGACACAACAGTCAAAGGAGAGGAACCCAACAAAGCACTGGCTACCCAAAGGTTAAAATCCTTCACCTAAATTCACACTTCAGGCCTTAGTTCTGACCCCAGGTAAAGTCTGCACGTTGAAACAATGAATAAAATGAGTTACTAGCCCTGTCTCAGAGGGAACTCTGCAGCTTGTGATTGCTGACCCACACTTTCACCACACTGCTGTGGCCATGAGATGCAGCTAATTTGTGCTGCCAAACCATTTTTTTAATGGTATCACAAAGTGTTTCAAGGAACTGAGTTCAATGCAATCTCTCACATCTCAGAAGTGACTGTGTCCCCTGCAGAGATGGAGCATCCTGCTGCTTTCCCATTTCCTGAAGAGCACACCCCAGCAGATATTCCCCTCTGGGTTCCCACTGCAAGAGGGAACAAACGCACACCATTGAATCATTCTTACGAAACACTTCAAACTGCAAAATCTCACCCAAATGTGTATTTTGCTTGTCACTCCTTTTATTCTGTTTTCATAGGAAGGAAGTAATAATAAACAAATTACTGCACAAAAGCATGCGAGCTCTGGCAGGCAGTTTCAAAGCTATTGACAAAAAGCAGTCTATTCACTGCAAGAGTCCCACTTTTACAATCTCTCTGATCAGGATGCAAAGGACTAATTCAATGGTTCCTGATGGAAAAATACCTAGTGGGCGTGTTCCATTTCCGGAGACAATGGTTTGCCATGCAGAGCTTTTCTCTTCCTCCATCCCTCTAGTCCCCTGCCTTTAGTTTTCTTTTTTTTTTTTTTTTAAGATCTGAGGATTGTGTTCTGAAATACCACAGTAATACTTCACTTCCACAAAACCTACTTAAAAAAAAAAAAAAGAAAAAAGAAAAAAGGTGTGGGAGGGAAAGAAGCTTTTCAAGACGGCTAAGTTTTACTTAGGGCAGGCTGCTTCCCACAGACAAATCCACATTATATGGACCACATATGGTAGTGAATGTCAGAAAGAATCATGTTAATCGGTTCAAAGAGAATCAGGTCTAACATAAGACTCTAAGAATTTCAGATTTTACTCTGGACTAACAGGCTAAACACAGCAGACTGTGCAGTAAATGCTGCTGAGTCCACAGCCATCCACATGCCAACTGAGGGCTGACTCTCTGGCATTAGCAAGTCCATTTGCTCCCTGCTCTTCCAACTATGACAAGGCTTTTATGCAGGAGCCACCAGGCACATAATAGGAACATGTGAAAACTCATAGCAGAGACCACATCTTCCAGTGTTTGCATCTCACAATAGCACTGACCACAATTACAGTTTCAGTACCATTCGCAGGCCTCTGACAAAGCAAAATTTCCATGTTTTATGCAAAGCTATTCCAGTCACGGATTAGAATCTCATTAAAACAACACCCTCATTGTCCTCTCTAACAGCATTGTTTGTAAGGAATGGAAGAACTATCCATTGCAGTTTATTTATCAATATTTCTCTTTGGCTCCCAAAGGCATGTGCCTGCTCTCCCTTTGCAACTGAACTTAACTGACAAAGTAGTCCGAGATTTAAGACCTATTCCAGGTCTGAGCCCAAATTAGAAGCCCTCCTTCATATTTCTGAAAGCTGTTTAGTTAATTTGTTTGGTTTGGGGTTTTTTGGGGTTTTTTTCCCTCTCTTCTTCCTCTTCTATGGAACTTTAATGCACTTCCAATTAAAGTATGTTTCTAGCCATAGTCTGTCCTTTGCTTGGCTCTCCAGGACACATTCTCTGAAAAGTGTTCCCAAGCCCTTTAGCAGTGGCAGGGGTTCTGCACCTGGCGAGCCTCACCTTTCTGGAGAAATGTTTGCAACAACAGCATCTACATATTCAACCATGGGGATGGGCAGGCAGAAAAGGCAAACATAGCAACAACAGAAAATAAAGAATTCTACCAGTAGAATGGCCATGGAAGTCCCATCATCCTGGCAATCCTCCTAGCATGTCAAAGTTAGAAATACTGAAGACATAAAAAGGCATTTTCTAAACTGTTGTGCATAATTTTGAGATTGTCTTCTTTCCCAATATTCTCATAGATCACCAGTGAGACTCTAACACAGAGGAGTGGTGGTCATGCAGGTATTTCCATAGCATTAATTGTGGGATTTTAGACAATTTTATGTGGGTGGCAACCCGTTTTGGCTGTTTGGCCATTTCAGGCAAAGGGCCTGAAAAACAGCCCTTATTCAACCACATATGTAGTGATTCTAAAGAGGGGAAAACCTGTCTTTCTATTTAAGATTATAGTAATTGGAGCTGGCAAAATTTAACTTCTGCTTCTAGTGACCTGTGACACAGAAGGAAAAATATGTCACATGGCCAAATAATATCTATCACCGGAGATATCAGCATTAGGTGGGATACAGAATAAGCGACCTGCCATTTGGAACTTTGTCATTCGCCCAGTTTTGAAACCTGTGGGGACACCCCAACATATCACATCACCATCAACCCTTCACATGAGCTAAACCAGACCTGTGACTTCATTACCAGAAGAAAAACTCATTTACTTCATGCCACACTATTTTCAGATTGATTTTTATATCCACTTTGCTGGGAAATCAAAAGTTCAGAGCTCTCACAATCACATCTCTGTCCTCCCAACATGCACATGTATACACACCATCAGAGGACTTTTCCCACTTTTGCAGCTTTTCTTTGTTTCAACATCAATCTGGATGGAGAAATAACAAAGCTCACTCCTCCCTCCCAAAATGATCTGCTTTTAATCACAAGTAACATTTAAAACAGACATTAGAAAGGAGATGCTGTCCCTTTATAATTATGGAGCCTGATAATTACCTGGTGACTTGTAACAGACCCATTCTCAATGCATCTTCCTTCCTCTCTCCCTTGATAATGTAATCTAATCTCTTGGCTATGCTTTCATCTGGCATCCAATGCTGCACATTGTTTATCAAACAACAATCTTTTCTTAGGTAATGACAGAACAAAGGCAAGAAGAGCAACTATGGTAATACTACAGCACTTACCACTTCAAAAGTAACTGAATCAGTATAATTTACACTGCCTCCCTGCTTCTTCTCCTCTTTTCCATCCAGTATTATCTCCTCTGTCAATACCATGACCTGTCTCCACCCATTGCTGGCCACTCTCTATATCTACACCTCACAAAAGCTATTATGCAGAATGTCAACAGTGGAAGTCAAAACTAAAAACACACACAGAAAGCTGCAGTATTCCATGTATGTCTTCATACTCAAAAGCACAGACATTTTCTATGACAAGAAAATCACGTGCCTCAAGTTCCTTTTCTGTCACTAAGTCTTAGAAATGACATGCAATGACTATTTAAACATAAATTTTAGTCTCTCAAGAGCACATTCAGAAATCCTGATAGGACTCTAAACACAAATTTCTCAGTTTTCTTTTATACCTCAACATTGATGAGAGGCCAGGCTGCAAAAGCATTTGCTTTGGATTTTCTGGGGCTAATGATCCTGTTTTCTAAAGATGCTTGTACTTCATACTCCCTGTGTGCCTTACCTTCAGTAATTCCTCACATCCACAAACCAAGTCAAGATGATCCCTGCAACAACCTACCTGTGCAACGTTCAAGACAACAACTGTGATGGGGTGAAGAATGAGGGCCCCAAAACCCCAATATTTTGACAGTTCACAACTACAAGGACAATCAAGGGCAGCACAGCAGTAAAAAAACCCCTGCCAACAGCAATTAGCAGCTTGGAATGAAAATCAGGCAGAAACAGCTGGGTCCAGCTGTATGAATGGTATCTGCATCTCTAAAACAGCACTAATCACTGAATCCCAAGCCTGATCACTCTCATCAGGGTCTTTAACCACAGCAAAATGTAAAATAAGTACAAAACAGATCCGAGTAAAGAAAGAGGTGGATGACTATAAGGTATGCAGATATTTAGTACAATATTAAACTAAGCTTTAAGATTTCTATACCAAAAGAAACTGACTACACGCATTATTATAAAAGAAAGTCCTCAAGTACCACTCTCAGAGTCACACTCTTGTATTTATAACTCATCATCAAAGCATAATAGCTTTATGGTGGGTGACACTCATCCAAACTAATACTAAGATCATGATAATGCACTTCCCCTGCAACTTGAACAGGCTCAGGGAGAAATTCCACCTTCCCTAAGCATAATTGAAGCACACAGCTCTGCTGATGTTTTCTGAAGACACAGCACAACCACCTACTTAAATAGGTATGAACCAATGAAAGACTGAGGTTAGCAAGTCAAAAACCACAGAAAAATGTGGTTGTGTGGGTGTGAGGATGCTGCCAAGGTGTGATGCTGTTCCAGCCTCTGACTGAAAACACTCATCTGTAACAGGCAAATCTGGTCAAGGCCAGAGCTAAAGGAAGGCTAAATGAGCTAACAGCACATGCCAAATCAATTGTGGGGTTGGTATGTTCTTCCATAATACATTAGAAAATTCTCACAACCTTTTTCACGTTTACTTAGTGAAGTGACAAAAAAAAGTTGTGAAAAAAGTAATTATTATCCTTCATCACAGTATGATTTCAGAGGCCTTTGCAGACATACACATGATCACATGCACGTTTAGGACGACAAGCCAAAAAGACTGAGGTGAAAGCTTTGCTGAGAGAACAGGATGTAAGGAAATGAACACCCAAATAAATAACTCACAGAACTCCCCCCGTGTGCAGGGGATGTTGCTGTGACACAGAACAGGTGTGGAGCTTCAGCTCAACAGCCACGCGCGACTTCCCATTAGAGACCCGTCACTTCTGGGAGCGCTGACACTGTCCTCTGCCACGAGGGTCAGGCTGGAGGTGAGGGCAGCTGTGCCACATGCCATCAATCCAGCACACAAAACCTGTCTCTTTACATTTGCTACAGGAAGAGACTCTACATGTCCTGTCCTTCCCATGCTTTCCTGCTCTGGCCTCTTCTGCTTAAGGCAGAGAGGAAAAAAGGGATAAAATGGGTCACTCTGAGCAGCTTTTAAACAAACAGGATAGATCCTAGCCCAAGGATGCTAATCATATGATTTCTTCCCAATCACTTGCAAAACAGCAGTGAATACTTAGATGGATTAGGCTGTTCCTAATGGTATTTATTTTAAAGCACCTACACTATCCAGCCAGGACAGCAGCAGGGCTGAAATTTGCCCTTAACATCCTTGCACCTGAACCTTGAGGTACCATCCTCTCATAGCAATTCCACATAGATCCCTCCTAGCAAAACAGTGGGTCATGACAAGGAATCCAGGATTATTCAAACCAAATTAATTTGTGTACCAGTTTGATTAATGCAGCCCTCAGACTAAATACTTTTCTCCACACCCCATGGGGAGCAGCTCTGCTGGTTTTGCCACTGTACTGTTTATCAAAGGGAAAAATAAAAATTGCTCATAGCAATCCCTGCCATGCAGTGTCACTGCCTGGTGTGCCTCACTCATGGACTGTTCTGCTTTGAAGTCAGCTGGCTCTCCAATTGAACTTTAGCTTCTCACACTACTGCAGATAAAGAAATAGTTTCTACAAGAAGCACGGCCAAACCATCTGTCAATCAAAAATGCCACAGTTCTTACTATATACCCATCCCTTGTCCAGTGCACTGGCTGGATCAATAGTAAGCTCAATTTTGGAGCAGTTGCAAGCATTAAAGTAACTCTGCACCTGTTTTTCCATCTAAATCCACAGCATTTTAGCAGCTCCAGCCTCAGGTCACTCTTGGACAGAGCTGACAGGATGGGAAAGCAGCAGATACTCTACAAGGGTTCTGCAGCTACAGAGGCAAAGGGGAGGGAGGAAAGGCACCCCCAGCACATCTTCAACTCACTCCTTGCAGCCCATGCAGCTGCCAGTAATTCCCAGGAAGCACAAAGGTTAACAAATCTGCAATATTATTGGATAGCTCTTGTAAAAAAGACAAACCAGGAGTGAATCAAAACTTTATCAGCCACTGATTACTCCAGTCTAAAAGAAAACTGCATTAATTAACATTCTCATTGCTGTTTCACACCTTTCTTACCTTCTGTAATGAAATCTTAGCACAATCACTACCTCTATTTTATTATAAAAGTCATACTATGATTTGAGAACAATAATAAATGAGAATAAATGAGAACATTTATCAGTTAAAGCGTGTGGTTTTAAAAAATTCTAATTGTAGTTATTTTCTCAATCATTTTCTAAGAAAGTACTGTAACAGCTGAATAAGGAAAGGTTATTTTAACCTCCAAAGGCTATTGTTCCCTTTTTTCTCCCAAAAATTGTCTGGAGCCAGACAACACAAGGCTGCTGTGCCCTGGGCTAGAATGGAAGGGGGAGGTATGATAGGAGGGGGGTGCCTGTTTACAATTACTCCATTCCTGTTTTTAATGAATCTTTCTGAATGACCACTAAGTGCTGGTTTTGTTCTTTGGAACAAGGGAGCTATTACTGGAGGACTAAAAAAAGGAAGGAAAAGGGAAAGCAAACGGAAAGCTGCCAAACTCCAGGGTGTTTCAAACACTTCAGCTGCATGTCCCGGAGGTAATCTGCTCCACAGGCACAAGGCTGTCCCCACACATTTGCAGCCTCTTTTCTTCCTCTCCCTTGACATGAAAAAGTAACAGCTGAGATAAGGGTGGGGGGGCAGGAGATGGAGCTAAAGTAAGAATCAAGAGGTAGCTACTAAAATATTAAGTATTACATTATTCAAGTTTGAATAATTAGAATTTAATCACTGTCTACATTTGGCTACTACTGGCACTTGGAAGCCAGAATTCCAGAACCACATAAGGGGATGGGTCACTCTTGCACTATCATCTGCCTGCCCTGCACACCATCTGATAGTTACCCTCTCCAAGAACTCGCCAGTCCAGACAGCCACCACTATGCCAAAAAAAAGCAGTTCACCATGAAATCTGGATTGCTGGGGCTTTTTTTTCCTTGGCTGGTAAGGTTGCAATGCATCAGGCCTTGTTCTTGAAGGGCAGGCTAGATGGGACTGAGCAACCCAGTCCAGTGGATGGTGTCCCCACCTTGGAACTAGATGATCTTTAAGGTCCCTTCCAACCCAACCAGGTCACAATTCTCTGATTACTTTCGATATTATTAATTATGTATTTAGATTTACTTCATACCATATCTTAATTAAGCACTGTCATTTCTTACAAGCACAAGGAGGAGTCAATCACAAGATTAACCAAAAAGTATCATAAGAACAGTCAACACATATTCAACAAAGCTCTTTCAAAAAATTATATGGCACAAACATATAAAAATGGCACTACATGGGGTTTTTTTGTGTGGTGTGGTTTAAATACTGTATTGACACAGACTTAAAGAAAGCTCCTTACAGCCACAGTTTGAGTCATGCAACTAGATCAAAATTACACGAGTGAAACCATCACATATCTCAGTAAATTACCAAACTTTTCCACATGCATTACTGAACCTGACATCCAATCCACTTTATTGAAAATGTTTCTTAGAAGAAAATAGTTTTCATCTAATCATCAGAAAAAAAAAAAAAAGAAGTGCAGCCCTCTCTGACTTGCTAAATGGCAGTCCATTTATAAAGCTGGCTGGAGGTGGACAGTTTCAATTAGTTAACTGTTCATCATCTATGACATCTGTTTATTTATAAAAGGCACTGGTCTGCTACTGTGTGTGAAACCATCCAAGTTGCACAGGGATGTTTGAAATCATGGCTGGGACTCACCTGTCTGTAGTACTGTTCCTTCCTGCACCATATTTATATCTTCAAAAGCTGTCAAATAGATCTGGGCATGTAAAAATGTAACTTGTACATGCCTATCCTCTGTAGAGGTATTTGGACCTACAAGTACATGTTAATATTCACTTGCTGTATACAGGGCAAAGAAAACAACACTTCTACATTGCTTTTCTGCTTGCCTATTCACACTGCACAGAAAGAGTTTTTATTTCTGTTCCAGTTAATTGACAGCATGGTGATGAATCAACCAAAAAAAAATCCTATTTATCTACAGAGTAAAGGGTTGGAATTTTTAAAAATGCAACTATAGTATTATTTCTACTTCTGATAAGGAGCAGAGCAAGAGGAAGTTTTCCTTGAACAAAATTAACTGGCACGCACACATGGGATTCCTACCCTATAAAAGTGAAATAATATATATTATTTTGCATTTTGATTAATCCCATGTGTTTTTGCTACAGCTCACCATGAAGGATTTGGCAATATTTCCACAGCCAACACGATAAAAGCAATAATAAAAATAAAATAATAATAAAAGAGCTTGCAACAACATACTCCCTCATAAAGAACTGTATAAAGCAGAAAACTGCTCCAAATCAGAAAATGAGCAACCATTATTATACAAAGATTACCTATTTTAACATGTCATTTCACACACACTTTTGTCAGAGAAGAAATATTACTTGTGTACTCTGCATCCTAGAAGCTGAGCATGTACTTGCAGACTTAGACCCACCATGACTCATCTGATAACAAGAAGTTGCATTATTTACACTTTTATATACGGCAACCACATTTGATCTTTCAGGTTCCCTGCCATGGTGGCTGGAACACACATTTTCCTTGAGAGGCAGCATATGACTCAAATCCAGATGGGCAAATTACCACACATTTGCTGCAGCAAATGAAGAATGTGCTGTGCAAAGGAAGAGTTACCACAACTCTGCTGCTGTTTGTGTGTCAAAACCTTCAGCCTCCACTTGGTGAGGATCTTCCAAACTCCAGGAAGAAGAGAGTGAGTAATATAACCAACTTTAAGGACTTAGATTCATCTTAAAACACAGACACGACAAAACATATTTATATAATATTTCTTCTTCAAATCTGGTTCATTTCAGTAGCTGAACAAACAGAAAATCCCTTGTGTAATCTGGCTAAAATGCTTACCTCAGTGACACTGCATGGCAGTGATTGCTGTGAGCCATTTTTCTCTTTGATAGCTTTTTGAAGTTGTTCTTTCATTAGCCACTTGCCCCCATTAGTCACCAGGTAGCTGCTTATCCACTCAGCATCATTATCTCCTTCAACTTACAAAGAATACAAATAGATATTTTTATTCCATCTTTGTTCCCCATTCACTTTTGCCTGCTTTCTAATTAGCCAAGTTGAACATTGTAATGATAAAAGCCATGTTCCCTTATCTGAGAGTGGCTGAACTCCCTGAAGGACTGATGCTGATCTCTGAGCCTCCTCCACAGCTCCACGTGGGCACTGGCCACGTTGTTCCATCCCAGAGCAAAACACCAAACTATTTTTATATCATGCCCATACTGCTCAGCATATATCTTAAAATGCTTTGTTTGGGTTTTGATTGCTGCTGTACTCAGAGCAGATATTTTCACTGGCACTAGGCCATCCATAAGTAATCCCTCAAACAAATACTTTGCACTTGGGGAATCTCTGGCAGGACCCTGTAACACACACACACACACACACACACACACACACACACACACACACACACACACACACAGGAGAGCAAAATCAAGCTGCAGCTGCCCATGCAGGTCTGGTTAACTCAGAGCATCTGCCTTTACAACCTTGAAGTGTCTTCTATCAGATTCTGTGCAGGTTTTATTTCTGAAGCATAAAGGAAGCTATCTGGAAGGAGAAGCAGAAAGTCTATCCTATGGCACACTGCTGACAGAAGGGCAACTTGGGGCCCTCATTTCTTGGGGCTGGCAGGGACAGGCTTTTTCCTGCACAGTGCCCAACATGGTGTTGGTGCATCACCATGGCCTTCCTGAATTTACCAACATAAACAGCCAATCCCCAGCCCAGACACTTCCCATCTGGATGATGAGAACAATTTGTGGTAGCAGGAGGATGTTATTCTGTGCAGAGCCCAGCCACTCGAACACCCCACCACAGATCTGTAGCCTGTGGATTGCACTACTATTTGCAAGGCAGCAGAGAAATTATTTCTTTATAAGACTTGGCTTCTTTTTCTGCCCCTAAGGAGGAATGTGGTGCAGTGGTTACCAGCATCACAACCAAACACAGACTTCTCTCAAAGTCTGGGTGACTAAATGGATGCTATTTAAGAGCTCTGGTGCAGCTACAATTAGACCTCTGCTTCTCCACAAGCATCTAATATGACCACAAGCAACATCTCAATCATGTCATTTTGCAAACAGGGCGAGCGCTCCCTGCTTGCCTTCTGTCTGCAGTACTGTGCCATGACAACCATAAACTCCAGACAGCTAACATCCACTCAAGGAACTATGATTTTTCTGGATCCTTTTGCCCTTTTCTTTGCCACAAAGCACAGTAGGGGGACCTCAGAATTCCCAGCTCTTTCCTCTCCCCAAACCCGAAGTCCAGCTTTGGGCTTTGCAGACAAGACATCATGGAGGATGGGGCTGCAGCTACTCAGCAGTATGTTGTCCAGACTACCCAAAACACAGAGAACATGCCTGCAGAACTTTGTGATAAGCTTATTAAATTTGCTGAGCAAATATATTTTCCATGGCCAAATCTAGGTGAATCCTTCCAGGGAAAGCAATCCTCCTGTTTGGATCATCACCAATGCTCCAAAGATAAAGAGCCTGGAGTTTTTCAGAGACTTGATTTAATCTAGAGAAATTATGCCCTTATTTTTCTTTTTTTTTTTTAATTCTCAGAATCATCTGCAACATTGTCATGAAACCTTAAAGAGACAAGTCAGCCCAGAACTAAGAGCAAGCCCAGAATGTTTCAGTCAGAGTGGTTAATGTTGGACATTATTTCTTTAGGGGTATATAGGTTCAGTACCACAGCAGTCAAAGAATTGGAAAGAACTGAGGGTTTTTTTTTTTTGGCCTTGCTTGGCTCACATCATTCAGGGAAAAGGTACAGCTACATCAGCAGAAAGTCTCCACCAGAGCCTGCTGCCAACTCAGCCAGAGAAATGCAGCTCTTGGACATTGATCTACACCAGCACTGTCACAAATGTGCAAACCTTGTCAGCAGAGCAGACACGAGAGAGCTTCAGGCAGGCAAATCAAAACTCATGTGCAGGGGAGATGTATTGCCAAGTTACTTAAATTTCTGGGAATTCAGGTTTATGTGCCATTTGATTGAATTTCTTCTCAGTTGAGGGCCTGCACATGCAGCATTGCTACTGCTAGCAATTGCCAGCTGACACTTCTCTGGGAAGCATATCTTGTGTGGAGATTAAAGAGGAGGCAGGAAACAAGGGTATCTTAAAAGGAAATTCCCCACATTTTTTTCCCCTCTCAGATTATAAAACAGGACAAAGATGATTTCAGGATTAAACACTCATTATCTTCGCAGTGTCACTTACAGACCAGGTGAAAACTGAAGTGAAACTGAGAGCACAAAAACACAAGACTGGGTTTTGTTCTACAGTATTTTCATCAAATATGTAAATGTGGCAAATATGTAAAGCTACACCTAGCAGCTTTCATTTGAAGGAGAGAAAAATATCCTCCCATTTCTTACTTTTTCTACACATTCTGGAATGTAAGAAACTACTTCACACATCCTGAGAGCCTACATCACATGGTAAAAACTAATTAAGAGGTAAAGAAAACAGAACCAGTGATTCAGCTCAGTGTCAATTTTGTGCACCTTTAAGAAAATAAACATTAAATATAAACATTATCAGAGAGCTAACAGCCCTTTAACAGAGGCTAAATATCTCCTATTAATTTCAACATTCATGTAAAAAAAAGTCACTATTACTGTTATCTCTAATCTTTTTCTCTTTCTCTAGAGACTCAATATAAATTTCAGAACTAACCAGATGGTCAGTAAGCATTAGCAAATGACTTTTGATAATAAAACCTAATTAGTTCTGACCTGATCTCCATCATGCATTATCAGCTTTGGCCATCATAAGAACTTTGCAGTCCCACAACCACTACAGACAAAACTTGGACGTGAAGCCTGGTGGAAACCTTCACTCCCTGGGCTCCCCATGGCCCCCTGATTTTTTGCAAGTGACTTTAAATGGGACTAAGAGACATATAAGGAAATTTGTACTTGCATTAATAGCTCATTTGTTATGAAGTTTTCACTTCCCTTTAACATTAACACATTCTGCAGATTTGCTAGTCCATGTGACAGTATTTCAGCCTTCCTGGCAGAGCACTCCAGGTGCAGAGAAGATTCCTTGCTGAAGCCACAATTTTCCCTTTATGCTTTACTACAGCCAATTCCAGCCAGAATAACATAAAGCAAAGAAACAAAACCATGGCAGAGCTGTCATTTAAAAACACAGATTTTTAAAAGGCTTTAGGGGTATCATTTATGAAACACAAAGAGATTTCCTTCTTTAGCAGTGTTCCAACACATTACTCTTTCGTGCTTACTCCAAGACATGAATGCACTTGCCTGAAATGTCAGTGAGGTATTTATACAAAGGCAACTCTTCAGAAACCCATTATTGTGAATACAAAACAGGAAGTACAGTAATTCCACCAGTATATGTTAAATAATGCTCAGTATAAACTGTGCTCTTCAATTAATAGGCAGTGTTAATCCCTCCAGGGAAAAGGGAGATGTGAAGTGTGAACTGAAATACTGACTCATGATAAAACCTGTGAGTATTTCTCCCACAGTGTTTTGTTGGCTTGTTTTCCATTAGGGGGATTTTCTCCCTCTCCCCTCCTAATAGCAGACAGAAGCAAACAGAAAATAGAATTTGCAATAAAAATGAAAAAAAAAAAAAGGCACAGGTTGAAGTTCAATGACATTGTAAAGTGTAAAACATGAAAATATAATGAACTAATAGTACAATAAATGCATAATGATACCTCAAACCCTACAACTCCTTTCAGTTCTCATGCTTTCAGTAACTAAGCTTTGGAATAACTGTGTTACATGGAAGGTGCAGCTCTAGGAAACTACTCCATCGACAACTTAAATACAGCTGTACTGGTTTGCAAGTGGCAAACTATTTAGAATAGGATCTAAATAAAAAGACAATATAATACTGAACAACCTTCAGCCACTTAGCTGATCTTCCACCAAAAAATAATTAAACTACAAGTAGAAAGTGTAAAAAAAAAATCTTTCCTTTTAAGCATTAACCACCATGAATTAAAGAAACTTATGGTTTTTATTTAAAAAAAAAACCAAAACTAATTAATAAAAAACACATACTCCAAAGTGAGACAGACACTCCAGGTGTAAAATCTAAGCTCTTTCCTTACACATGTAGAATAAGAAAATATATTAAAATAGACTCATCTCTAGAAGACTAATGAGACAACCTAATCAGCAGTTTGCTCTTTTTCAAAACATCCACAGAGGCTTAAAAAAAAATAAAATTCAAGAGCTTCCCAAGTCAAATGACCTGAAACAAACAGCCTCTGCAAATCTTAGACAGACAGAAATCAAAGCTTCTCTTTTGTAAGGTCTGACAAACCTGTATCTATTTACAGATGTGTAAGAACATCTCTTCTGACACAGCTCTGCCACCGATTCTCTCTTCCCACTTTCTCCTACAGGCACGGGATTTGGAAATCTGTGTGCAAGCTAAGAGATGGAACTTTGGTTTGACTGCCATCTGCTGATCCCAAGTTTTGGGAACCTGGAGAGTAATTTAAAAACATGTGCACAAAACTTTCAAAATGCTCAGTGTTTCTTCTTCCAGTTCTTAGTAACAAATAAATTCGATAACTAGAGATAATAGGTGTCTTTATTTAAAGAAATACAATTAGACCAAGTGTCCAGATATTTAGCATCCTTTAGCTAATTTTCAGATTAGCAGACACAGAAAATTCAATCATTTCACATGCATGAATAAAATGACTGTTGAAACAAAAGCATGTCATGCCCAGGACCATTGCGATAGTAAGAAACAGAATCAGGTGCAACAGCTGCTCCTGTCAGAATAGGGAATCACAGTTGAAGCAACTATTAAAAAATCCAAGGAAAATACAGAATAATAACAGACTACCTTTATATTCTTCCACAAGGGAGAACACCACAACAACTCATTTTACCACAAAAATACTCGAAATTATAAAAAGTCTTTGTTCCATCCACCCCAATAAAACCTATGCACAAAAGAAAGCAAATTCACCTTCAGGACCCTGACATTTGTTGTTTGATTTCCCCCAAGATAACATATACTTGGTGAAGGGCTGAATAATGTGGATACACCAACCACCTCCTTGGAAGAGAACACATTGTGGATGAGGACAGGACTTGAAGTGTGGTTTTTTTTTAACCCAGAATGTTTTTTATCAGTACAAGCCAACATTTAGACACATCCCTACTGCTCAAAGCTGAAATTGAAGCAGCAAGATTTACTCTCACGTTCCATACAAAAACATTTCTCCTGGCAAACCCAGCTTTATGTGGTGCACCTACAAAAGATGGCTGTGCAGCCTGCCCATGTGCAGGAAGTTATCAGCCCAGGGCGTCAGGACCATCTGGCTGAGAAAGCACTGGGTTCATTTTCACTCTCTCCCTCATCTCTGGTGAGGTGGGGGAACTCCTATATCCCACCACAAGCTTTTTCTCAATATTTTTCCTTCAGCAAAGCTTTGTTCTTTCACTCCATTATTATATGAGGAAAAGTAGAAAAACAAGTGATTATATTAATAATTTGGGTATACTATATAAATATGTTATATAAACAGACAATGTTAAAGCTCAAGGGGTTCAGAATTGCCAAAACAAGCCTTGTTTCAGCCCTGTTTGTATGCATGGTGTATTTCTGCCTAATCAGATATTGACTTCAGTGACCCTTTTCTAGTTTCCATAATTCCAATTCTGCAGACATTCAAATCCACACTGAGCTTTACAGTAAAGCTATATACCTAGATGATCCCAGTGTCAGAAAGAAATGTAATCCTCAGCTTACAGGAAAAGAAAATTGTTTGAGCATGAAGGAGTTCCAGGTTAACATCTTTTGCATCAGTATTTTTATGAGAGCAAGATCCACATAAATAAAATGTAAACCCATGGAAATCCTACCACAGAAGAAAAACAAAAAACCAAAACAAAACAGGCTGCCATTAGAATAATGAGCTGGCATTTCTCTGTGAGCCCAAAACTTCAGGTGGCAAGCCAGGTACACAAATGCTGAAGATTCTGAATCAAACCACAACTTTTTTTCTCTTAGAACAGTACTAATTAAAATAATTTCTTTCCAAATGTCTTCACTGTCTCAGAAGGTTAATGGTTCCAATTAATGTTTTTCCTTTTCTAAGAGCCCACATTATTTATGTTCTGTCACAGCATTGCTGGCAGATGACGTCAAAATATGCCTTTGTTGTGGAAATGTGTCTGCTTAAACAGTTTCTTTATTTGTGATGTGGCATCTCCTGTAAAACAGACTCTGTTTTCACATGAAAAACAAAGGCAGGACAGAGTCCTATTATCTACAAAGCCAGTAAATGGTCTTGTACAAATCTTGCACATGACCTAGAGCCTTCAGTGGTGGCTTCTCTCCTTTCCCTGCTCTCTTTGCTGGAAAGTAACTAAAAAAAAAAAAAAAGTAACCCAAAAAGGAGAAAACACAAGACTTCCCCTTCAGCCATAATTCTGAAATCCTTTCACACACAGTGGGGTCGCACAGAGGGAAGACTTTTGAGCTCTGTGAATGTTAATCAGCAATTTCTGCAGAAGCAGTGACAGAACTGCACCTAATGCCTCAATTACAGTGCCTACAGCAATTACAGCTCTTCCACTTTGTTTCCATCACTCTTGCTCACGATGCACAGAGGAGACAGAGACCTTCAATAAGAAGGTGTCAGTCTTCTATAGGCAGTAAACTGCCAGAACTGCAGCAAGGAGCTGCAGCCTATTTCCATGTCACTGATTCAAGCATAGCCTATTTCCATGTCACGGACTTGTTGCACTCTTCCACCCCTTGACAACACTTTTATCTGGAGAGCAGGCAGACAGTTGAAGCAACACAATAAAATCCTACCCCGCTGATACCCAGAATCAAACCATCATCAAGAGTGATATCCTCTGAAGCCAATCCTTCTGGGTGAAGAATAAGGTTTGTACTGCAGCTCCCCATGGAAATATATTGCTTCTAAGTACAGGTGGGGAAGCTCAGAGGAGCACAAGGAATAGGAATCAACAGTGAAATCTAGGATGAAGTCAAGTTACATTTCCTCACACCCACTCAAATGGAATTGTTTAGTGCATGGAGACAACAGAGAAGCTCAGATATCAGATCATAGTACTTAAGCACTAAAACAGGTATTTAAAGACTTTAACAGACTTCAGCATTAAATGCATGAAAGAACAGTGTTTCGATTTTATATATGTAAAAAAGAGAATTTTGTAAGCTAGCAGAGGGTATTTACATTCCTTAATAAAACTAAAATAAATGGCCATTTTATAGGTGCAGGAACATGTTCCAAGGTGTGTGTTTGCCAATTACACACACCCCACATGCTGACTGATGAACACACACACCCTGGCGTGTGTTCCTGCTTACATAGCTCACGTGCCTCCCTGTTAAGTAATGGAATAAGACTTGCCCTGCAAACTGGCTAATGCTGCCTCTCCTCGCTCAGTGACTTCTGCAGAAAGCATTCACCACTAAGAAAAACAACTTCTGAAGCACAGCTAAGATCTCTGCAGTCTGAAGAGGACTCACTCTTGTCTGCAAGAACCAATGCTGTGATCCCTCCATTTTCTGCGCCACTCTCAGGAGTGCATTCCCCCAGAATGGGGGGGCTGGCACTCAGTACTTTTCCTGTGCATTGCTGCCTACTGTAAAGACACAGCTCTCCTTACAGATTGCTTTTTTCCCCTATCACCTAGTAAACCTCAAGGACTGCCTGTTTCACTGTTCTCCTCTTTATAAACAGATAGGCAGGTTTAGGCTCTCCACACATGTACATGTTTAGGCTCTCTCCATGTACGCTGTTATACAGAGACAAACTTCTTTTAGAATGATCATTCTGGTTTTTTTTTTAATTTTTGCTTTGCTTCTGCTTGCTCATTTTGTACCCAAACGTGCACCAAAACCAGTGCCAGGCTTCTCGTTCTTCTCACTTTCCTTTTCAGAACCAATACACAACAGTGCAAAGGAATACAAATTCCCCCAAGTTCGTTACATTGTGTGATGCTTTATCTCTCATTCCTCTGTTTCTCTGTTTTCAGTAAGAGTCCAACTGTGCTTGTCAGGATCTGCCTGCAGATAACAGCATGCACTGGCAGGGGAGAGGCCTTTCCTGTTACCTCTCTATTGCCACACAGTACAGACCCCTTCATCTCCATCTATTTTTCCTGTATAAAATTTACACCTCCTTTATGAGGTTTAATACCAGAGAAATTACATCATATAGGAGCCATAATTTCTAATGATAGAGTTATTCAAAGAAACAGGGATGAAGACTGATGGTAAAGAACCGTCCAAGACTCTCAGGAGACAGCAATTGGATAACGTTCAATATCAGTAAAGGCAAAACACCAAACATGGGAAATTCAACATTCTCTTCATAAATAGACAGATGAGCCATGAGATGAATCATTACCACTTCTCATCTTAATAGACAGTGATGAAAACTCTAGTTTGGCTCTTGGTAGCAGTCAAAAAAGTAATTCTGGCATTAAAAATTCAGGACTGCTAATAAAAGGGTAAAGATCAGACCAGAAAACATCATTGTGCACCACACAAACCCATGTTGCACCTTGGTCCCCTTCTCTCCAAAAGGATGTAATAGATCTGGAAGAGGTTCAGAGGAGGGCAGCAAGGATGATCAAAGGCATAAACCAGTTTCTGATTAGGAATAGCTGACTCTCCTCTCATTCTGCATGGAACAAGATCACATGATCAAAACCCCCCTAAAAAGGGCAGTTCCCAAAATTATCTTTTCCAGTGCCTGACTGGGAAGAGTACTTCAAGAAGATGCTGTAGACAGCAATCAAAGTATTGCTTTAAAGCGCGTTCAAAGCACAAATACTTGGTTTATGCTTCTCTGTAGCACAAAACTTCACTTGCCATGGAGGGAATACACATACATTTAAAACAAAGGAAGAAGTGACTACACCCTCTTTAATTGAATTCCTCAGCTAGGTAAGAATATGTCATATATAACCCCCAAAAGAAGCAGTCACTTCAGATTCCCAGAACTGCTGAGTCCCACCTGGCACTGCTCAATCAAAATACCCATTAAACTTTCAGACCCTTTGCTCTCAATCAGCTTGTCATTTACATGTTTTTCTAGGTTATCCCAAAAAAAATCACAAATTGTCCTGAGTCTGAGCTAACTTTTACAGTTGCCCATACATCGAACCACACAGACCCTAAAACACACCCAAAATTTTGTTATTATGCATATCTGATCCAACCTTGAGGTACCTAGTGTTCTAGCAGTCATTCACCAAGTTAGCACTGTTTACAGCAGATGTTAACATCTCACATGGACAGGGAGAGCCCTAGCTCTGCACTTCAGGGCACATCAATCCTTCCACACACCTTATGAAATGATACATTATTAATCAGTCACCTCCAGATTGCTCCCTTTCCTCCTGCGCTACATTATTACACTATCACATTCAGCTTTAAGAATTGAACTAAGTTGTTAGAGAAAGAAGCTGTCTTTCCTGAACAAACCTATTGTCTTTCAGTGTTATATATACTGCACAGGAATGGTGTTTCCATTCATCCCTGAAACTATGTGCAGCACATGTGCAAGACATCCAGCTTTCATCACGGATGGAGCAAATAGAATTTAAAGCTGGATCTCCTCTAACACAATAAAAATTTTCTAAAAACCAGCTCTTGGAAATTTTGATTGTGATCTCCTGTTTTTCCTTCTCCCCACAGAAATTTCACAAAGAAATGGTTCTAACCAACTGAAAGGATTAATGATGGCATCTAACATCCATGAAGAACATTAAATAAAAGATTACTAAAATCCTTACTGAGAAACAAGTGCATAGCACCTAATCCCTAAATTCAGCTGTTCTTTAGAGTCTTTTACTGATGTAAAGAGCTTGACTGTATTTCAGCTTGCCCATTATAAAGCTCTGAGGTTCAGAGGTTTCCTAAACCTAAAATGAAAAGTGAAAAGTTCACAATCTTTAAGCGTGCAACCAAATAGTGGCACTGTGTGCTGGCCACCTCATCCTCCCAAGCTGCCCTTGGTTCTGACTGACACCAAACCAGTGACCTGTACAAAGCCAGGCCTCCTATTTCACCCTTTTTACTGGAACAGCTCCCTACCCTATTAGGGGAAAGATAACTATCAACAGTTAATATAGAAGTCACTCAACATTTTATATTATAAAATAATCTATTTAGTAGCTTATGCTATCCCGAGCTTTGACCTTCTTGTCCTTTCCAAGCTGGCTGGCTGCCTTAGACTGATTTGTTTTCTAATGCTCCAGTCAAAACATTTCAGCTGTTGCATGAGAAGGAGACCAGGAAAAATGTCGCTTTATTTACAGTTCTTAAAAAATTAATAAAAAATAAAACTCTTTCACCCTAACCTTTGGAGAGAGGTCTTGAGACCTGACCACATTAGAGAGGACTTGAAACATCTCAATTTGAAAAGGCTTTGTAAGGCTTCTTGACATTTTGTAGATACCTTTTCCAACTTTTGCCCACTCAAAGACTGATCCTACCAAGGCTCAAGGAGTCTGCAGCCCATACTGGATTTAGGCTCCCAAAATGACTGCGGGGAGTTGTTTGAATACAGTCAAGCAAAAGGAGAAAGAAGACACCAGAACAAAAAGTCTGATATTAAGAGAAAACACATTGAAATTCAACAGTCTGGATAGTGGGGCAAAAGCATTCTTTTGTTGTCAGAAAACATCCTGGATAACAGGCAAAAGTCCCATTCTTGTACAGCAGACACCACCAAAAATAAAATCAGCAAAGCATTAAGCAAAAGAGCTTAATGTTGTCAATTTATCACACATTTCAAATAAACAAGTTTTTTGTGGCAGACCCAGAGGGTCCTGCACTGCCAATAACCACAAAGATCTCAGTATGACACAAAACAATGAAACCTGATAATTCTCCCCCAGAAACTAGCAATGGTTCATCTGATTTTAAACAGTGTTAATCAGAACCCTCAAAAGCAAGGAAATGTGAGTATTAAGGTAATTAAAGTAGAGGCAATCATAATGACTTGCAAAAATAATTTTCTAAAGGAATGCAATTTAATTAATCATGCACAATGCACACATCTTTAATTAACGTAAACAGAGCCTGCACTACGATGCACACACTGAATGAATGAAGATTGTAGCCAGTTCTTAACTCATGAGCGCTTGACAAACACAACATCCTTATAATGCTATTTTAATATAGCATACACAAAAAGCTGGACAAACACTGTGCATTTTGCATCCACAAAGAGGAAAGCTGGGCAGAAGACCAAGTGCAAAGCAAGCTCTAAATGTCTCTGTGGCTACAGCCCAAATACCCTAACTGCAGCCCCTCCTCGAGCGTCTGCAGCTCTCAGTGTTACACTTACATTCCTCCCAGCGTCACTCCTGTAAATATTTAAAACCCAAGGCTGTTTGGAATATCTCTCCTTTAACTGCTATCACCACCCTAATGAAGCTAATTAAGTATAACCAAGACTCATGCCATCCAGCACACTGACTATGGAATATAGTGACATAGTGCCTTGCTGCACTTTGCTTCTCTGTACTTTGCTGTACAGGTACATTACACTTAGTCATAAAATCAGTGTTACTTCTCTAGAGAAAGTTTTCTGCTTTGTCACTAAACCTACACGAAGAATAGACTTGACCTAACCCAACACTGATGAATTTATACCCACTCTATGTGTACTGCTTACATGCCCTTCATTTTTAGAGGTATTATTCATTTTAACCCCAGATGTTCCCATGTTATCTTAGAAATACAGCATAATTTCCATGTCACTGTTAAAAAAAAAGATAAACAAAAGTAACACAACAAAAAACCACAAACCTCCAAAACCACACCTGCTATCACAGTTATAGACTCATTGAACCAGGACAGCATTTACACAACAGACATGAATCCAAGAGCCTTTCCAAGTTCCCACTGTGTCCAGAGGCTGGCTAGCACTCTGTGTACCGCAGCCGGACTCTGTGACCTCCAGGCAGGAGGTCCGAGTAAGAACAAACTTTGGCTCATGGCCTTTACCTTTCCATCTCTGGAATGAAATAAATACACATTGATACCTTGAAGTAAATGTTCTGGCATGTGCTGCAGGGAAGTTTATAAAAGTATAAGTGATGCTAAAACACACGACTGAGCTGATGCAAGGAATGCTCTCCACTATAAACAACAAGAGAAGGGTGAATTGACTCTTCTGTTCTATTTGAAGTAAAACTATTATATTTTTACATATATTGTCTAAATGTATGTTTTCACAGACAAAATAAAGCCAACTTGTCCTGGCCCTATAGTATATCAGCTAAAGGAGAAAATATGCAGACCAACAAGTTTTCCCTCCAACCTTTCTTTTCAGGCAAGTAATAAATCTTGAGTGAAAAAGTCACTGTGCTCTTCAGCTGTCACCACTAAGATTTTGTTTTTAAAACCATAGCAGCCTTAAGGCTGATTTACTACTCAGCCCTCCGCACTCTGACAATCGAATAGTTGGAAACAAAAACCACTTTTGCACACCTGGAAATATTTTATTTGCTGTGCTCATGAGAAAACAAAGTTTTCATCTGTGAGGAAGGAGGAGGAGGGGAAGGGAGACAGGGAGATTCAGGTGAATCTTAAAACCTAGCTCTTGACTTAAAGAGATACAAATATATATATATGAACTCCAAAACTACCTCGGCACACTAAGAGTGGTCAGGATCTTTAGAAACCATGGATTCTCTATGTAAACCAGCCTCAAAATCTGGAGGTCTCAGCCAGTAAACAACACTGCTCATCAACTGTATCGATTCAGCCATTTCAGTATAGCAGGTGAAAAAAAATGTGAAAACTTCCCAATAATTTCACTCTTTTGCTCCTTTTTTTTTTTTTTTAAGTAAAGGTAATAAGCTTCAAATCACCCTAAAGTGTTAAGATCTAATATTAATAAAGGGAAAGTTGAACCTCTAAAAAACTTTCCAGAGCACCTCTTTGTCCCAGTCAGAGTTGCAAGTTTATGAAAATTAAGAGGAAAAACTCAAACACATACCAGAGAAAACCAATTGATGGAAAATGTGATGGTGCCAAAATTGTGGAAGTATTTTAGAATATCTGAACCTCTTTTCAATGTCATGTAGTTTGATATCATTTTTCCCTAAAGCTTCATTTTCTGAAAATTTATTATATGCTCCAGAACAATCTTGTCTTCAAAAGAAATCCCACATCTTCTGTAATTTCAAAGAGTCATACTTGCACCTGGACAAGATGACGTAAATGCTCTAGGTGCTGGCTGACTGAAAAGGAGACCCACAAAATCTCACTGTTTTTAATCCCAGGGTTTTAGAAGACTATGAGGAGTGTCCTTTGACAAGCAGAGAGGCATTTCAGCATTTAAAGTAAAATAATAATTAAAGGTTCAGCAGTGTGAAAAGATGTGGTGATTGCATTCCCATACTTCAATTCCTATTCCGAAATACTGCATCGCAAGAACACAAGAGGTGGGAAAGTTAAATGTTCCTGCACCATTTCCTTCTAAAAAGCACCCAATCTTGGGTCTCCTGTCCTCCAAGTCTGAATGAAATCTTCACTGCTGAGAAATGGCAGCAAGAGACTTATCCCCCTTTCCTCCCTCTGCTCATTCCCTACCCCTGCAAGACACATGATGGATTATGTGCCTTCTAACTCTACAGTCCTATACAACACTTGGGAAAACTGAAATCCTACCAAGTCAGAGTCGTAACACAGGAATAACCTTTAGTGAGATGTATCTGGGCAAAACAGAAACCACAAACAGGCAGATATGTAAACAGGAGAATACGTGATGTGGTACTGGAGTAAGATTGTGCCACTGCATCACCTGCTTTGTAACGGCACATACACATTTCCAGACAATAAGGAATAAATGTGCAAGATACTTTCCTATTCCTTTCAACCTGTAAAACTGCAAACTTAAATATTTGAATTTCTTCCATGAGCCTTCAGAATAAGTGAACTTTGATGTTTTTAAAGAGGAAAGATTATTCACTTTTGCTGCAGGCAAGAAATTATAATTTCTTTACTGATTCTGCCAAATGGTTCTATCATGCATTTTTTCTTATCATCAAAACAAGTCATTTTAAATTAAGATTGTCCCATAACTACATAGCAATCAGCTTTTTGAGGGGCAGACCAGTTTGATAAATCTTTGCTTGATTTCTCTGCCCAGAAGACTCCTTCAAATCCAACTGAAGCATGAGGGAAGGGAGTTTTATTCCCTTTCCTCATGCTTGGCAGTTGCTAGGAAGAATATCAGCTGCAGCTCTGTTTTATTTTGTTAATGCAACCAGAACAGAAAATTCAGTGTTATTCACATGACTCTTAAACAAAATAAGCGAATTTCAAAGACACTTTAATAGAATGAAGTCAACAAAGCTTATATAAGGAGCAGCAAAACTTGCAGGTGATGGAAGAGGAAAAAAGTAAGGAGGAAGGCTAGGGAGCAGGAAGTTTTTTAAAAGCAAAATAAACATGCAAAAGGAGGCAGGAAAAATCCCCTGCACCGGCACAATATGCAAAATACATGTTTTTATAGCAATAAGCAGGATGGTTGGAAACAGGGAGCCGAGCACTGCCCTCCTGTGCTAACAAAGCATTTGCAAAGGTTCAGCTCTTCAGTATTCTGGTACCAGGACAGCTTCCAGTTTCAACTACACTGAAGCCCATGAGTGCAGACAAAATCCAGACCATCATCAATCTGGAGACAATGGGCAATGCTGACAGCACAGCCTCCCATTAATCTTCATTTGTCCTATCACATCCTGTCATTCTTCTGCACATAGCATATTTCAGGATACTCTTTTCTGCACCCCAAGATAAGGAGAAGTGAAGCTGTCAGGAGCACCAGGATGTCACCCTGTACCACGGGCCATCCCTTCACTCAGTGCCTCACCTCGTGTTTTACATCACAGCTAAAGTGTTTGACATTCAAATGTGACCCAGCAGGAGGGAAAACCAACGTGCATATTGCTTCCTGTGCTAAAACATTCACCGAGGTCCCTGGGGATTTGACAGTCTCCCTTTTTTCCCTATGTACCCTTGCTAATGGAGTTTGAAACGCTGTTTAAGAGGGGGGGAAAAAAGATATCTGCATGGGTAGGTAATGATAACAATTCACCCTTTTTACACCAGAAGTAAGCCCAGCACTAAAAAAAAAGGTCCACAGGTTCCACTGAGAAAAGGAAAAACAGGGCACACAAATCCTGATGAGTGGGTATAGGTTTTCTGCCATGGAAATCTGTCACACCACACCTGAAAACTTGTTCACATGTATGTCTGGACAGAACATTTCACTTCAAGCTGAGCAATTTATACACAGGGTTCAAAAAATTTTATGTGGGGATGAGTGATCTCTCATTAGGACAACTGATGCATAGGAAAATACAAACAGGCTTTGAATCATAAGTAGCTCCATAAAGTTACTGCTACATATTTTAGGCATGAAAAATCACTCCTGAGTGGGTAAGTCACCAAAACCAAAAGGCAGTTTTTCCAGTTATTGCTCATCAATTCTGCTTATAGAATGAAGAAGAAAAGGAAAGATTTTACTATTATTACTGACTCAGAGTGTTTTGTTTCTGTATCACTTTCAAAGAATGTTCAGAACATCTTGTTCCAGAATATTTCCCTTCCAAGAGAAATCACTTTCTGTACCATACATGGCTGAAAACAGTGCGTGCTGGGTTTGTATTCTTACAGAAAATAGAAACTATTCCAAAGTCTTCCCAGCATCACATGAATGAGATGCAAAGCAGCTGAGACACAAACATGAGACACAACTTTAGGATGCAGTATTATTTCAATACAATCATGACATTTTAGAGAAATAAGTTATTAATAGGCATCCGTGACAAGCCCAAACAAGTTTCCCATTACACATAACTTTGTATAAAGTCTGACTCAAATCTATTCACCCTCCAAAAGCAATGCACTGTAGTGTTTGCAGGGATAATGAAGTCTGCACTAGGCTCTGGGGAATACCCTTACATTTGATATCCCCACGTGCTGTTTGCAAATTACAGGAGATTAATCATCACATCATTGTCAGTTAAGCAGGAGGCACATAAATTAAAACGCTGGATGGATTGTTACCAATTTTGCAGGCATAGAAACCTTAGAAACACACATTCCTCAAGCATTTCTTGATTTGAAAACTGAAGAATAATCACAAAAAAAGCATTGCAGACATTTTCCCAGCCCTTGGAAGTAGAGAACAGAAACTGCATTGCACTTTAATACCATATGTAAAAGTCATACCCTCAAAAATTACTATATAATCACCATACCTACCTATGCAAACAGGACATTCACTTTTTGACATACATAACTATTTCCATGTAAAATATTAATTTAACAAATTCTTACCTTCTCAAAGGGATCACCAATTACAGAGTAAACTAAAACCCCTACTGAAAGATTTCCCATTAGTGAAGTACAAATGCTTTCTGGTATCATCTTCTTTCTTCCAGGGAAGGGAAAAAGTACAACTTGTGCACTGCAAATATTGCACGGATCCAGGAGAAGACGGTGGGATGGTACAGCCTGTCTAGTCTGGATAACAGAACTGTGTTGTTCATTCTTAAAAGGTCACTATTCCCATAAAATTCATATGTACAGAATACAATACATTTTTATGCATCATATCCAAATGAAAACTTTAATTCCCAGGCTAAGAGGTCTGGATTTACATCTGGACTGATGTAGGTTCAATACATAGTAACTTAGGTTCTATCCTAAAGTCCTCTGTGTTGCAGGGTGGCACCCTTAACTCATGGTAGTTCTGTTCCAATATTGTCAGTATTTCAAATAAAACCTAATATATGAGAAACCAGTGTTCACCATGTGCCCAGGAGAAATCCAGCAAAAGGGAGAATGACACAGAACTCAACTTCCAGGTGGTAATGGAGACAACACAGTAGAATGTTGAACTGACACCAAAAGAAATTTCCCAGCCATTCAACAACCAGAATGTTTTCAAATTCAGCTTAGTCTTACCCCAAAAGACACTTAACAAAAAAACTCCAAACCTGTCACAGCATACATCACAGCTGAGATGGCCACAATACACAGAGTGTCACCATAGAGCATCAGAAGGCTTCAGCCCACACAGAGTAACACCACACCACTTCAGAAGGCTGCAGGCATCTGCTCTTCTTGTTCTTCAGCCCAGCCTCTTATCCCCTCACACTGATGCACTGCACCTGTGTGCCCTCTGTTCCCTTTGGTGGTTGGGCAGTGCCCCGGGCACTCCTTCCCTTCAATGCTGCTCACCTGTCCTGCACAGCTGTAGCCCATTGGGAATGAGGCTCAGCCACAGCCCCACCCCAATTACCACAAACTATGTGCCTACACAAATCAATTTGACAAAAGTGAAATCTTGAAAGTTGCAATCTTGCACAAGCACACTTTTCACTGATGAGTTTTATTACCTTTTACTGAAAACTCTTTGCTAGCTCTGCTTTGCCATGGCAGGTTCACAGCTAAATGTACAAGTAAACTCTGAGGAAGCCTTTGTCAGGTCTTCATCAGCTGTGTGGCTTCCTTCAGTTCAGAAGGGAAGAGGCTGTGTTCTGCAGCCAAAATGCAAGTTGTTTCTCAAGACTTCATGTGCATACAAACCATATCTTAAACATATACATTTCACATGTATTTCAAGTCCGAATGCTCCAAGAAAAACAGAAAAGACTATTCCAAAACCAGCTTAGAATATGAGATTTAAGAAACTTATAAGAAACTCTAAAAAAGATAAACTTAATTCATTAACGTGTCATCAAATTCAATAATGTTGTGAAGGCGAAAAGCTGTGGAATAAAGAATCTTACCAACACTACAAATCATATCTTAAAGGAAATCACTTCAGACTGATCCATCTACTACACTTAGCTGTGAGAAGACACCACAGTGGTAAACTGTTTTAAAGTGGATTCTCTAGAGGGCTGCTGGGTTGGGTTTGTGCTTGGATGCTTTCTGCAGTGAGTGTTACAACCCTCCAGATTTTACGAACTTGAAATGTTCTCGTCACACCAGCAGAGCTGCCGTGGGAATTCAGGAGAAATTTCCCTGTTTACAGTTGGTAACTGAATTGCTGAGACACTTAATCCTTGAAAGGAAGTAACTAATGAAACCAACAAACTCCAGCAAACTCCTGCATAAACAAACACAACAGAAGCAAAAACCACAGCAGGAGTTTGACAGAAATGTTGCTGCAGTAGTTCAATGAGCTTGGCTTAAGGAAAGCTTCTTCTAGGAAACAGATATTTAAGGCTACCATAAAACTTTTTTTTTCTGTTAAAAATTCTGTAGAGAGGGGGAAAAAAAGTGAGGAACATGAACCATTGCTCTGCCTTGTCTTCATTTCCAAACTTCTACTCTTCATCATTAAGTTGATCAGACAGCAGTTTGGAGAGTAAGAGGATGGAACTATACCAAAATCTGGTCTTTTCAAGAGGAATAGTATATAAACAGTGCATCGATTTGTACCTTGTCTATCATGTCCGGTCTGTTCGTAGCTGCCAGGATTGTCACGTCCTTCAGCTGTTCTATCCCATCCATTTCTGTCAGCAACTGAGCCAAGACACGGTCTGCTACATTGCCAGCACCTGAAGAGCTGATTTACAGAAAAAATAAAAAGTCAAAGCATTATCTTTGCCTTCCTAGAAATAGGAGAAAGGAAAAGATACAGTATTTATTTTTGCCTTCACCCTCTGAAATGCCATCAGTGATAAGAAGTGAGCAAAACCAAATCAGAGAGTTTGAGTTCCATAGGTTTTCTTGGTATTCAGCAAAGCAACCAAGATTTGGGTTGGTTTTTTTTTTTTACTTATTGCCCTGCTATGAAGGTTGTAAAGAACTTAGCACAATGTGGGTATCTGGAATAAATATTTTTAAGAAAACTGAATTCAAGCCACTTCTTTACTAGTCAAAGAAACCTTTATTTTTAGCATCATCCAAGTGAGAGCTTACACCACCCTATGCAGTATAAAAAATGAGGCAGTTATGTGTTTTGCAGAGTTGCTCTATGTTTTTATATTCTCTCCATCATGTGAGAATAAATTGAGTGTTGACCAACTGCCTCATAATTGCATTGTCAGTCCTTTAACTCTGTTTTCCAGATACCAGGGAAAAAACCCAACGCTAAAAAACCTGAAAACTCCAGTTTTAAAATCACCAATATGTGAAAAACCTAAGCAGACATCCATAAAGTATTCCCTCTGCTGAGAAGAGGCAGGGAAACTGAAGGAGGCTAGGGACAGCAGCTGGAGATTGTACCAAAAATGTGAGTTTTATCCTCCTTTGCCAGAAACTGGGAATCCTTCTCTTGGCACACACCAAAACCTCACTGTTTTCCACAGAACCTTCCCCTGTGGATGGCAGGCACACACCTCCATCATCTTTCACCAATGGGACTGCTCTTCCAGGGCTATTCCCTCTTCTGCTGCACAGGGGAAGGTTTTACTTCTCTACCCTTAAATAGGCTCTTTTCAATACAATTTAAAAAAAAATTAATCTCTCAAGTTCTTCTGGATCCCTATAAACTAAGAAGCAAAAAGAAGTCTGATACTTAAAACAAGACCAGGATCAAGATAATTTTTTAATGTCAAATTTTTTGAAAGTCCTTTACCAAAAGTTCTATTTAAGGCTTATACAGATAAACATGTACCTACACACACAGAAGTGCCATACAATCATCCTGATGTTTTCATTTTCCAAGAAATAAAAATAGTAAATATACTAAAATGTAAGTGCTTCAATTATTTCCAGACAGAGAGTGCACAAATACAGTTGTACAGTTATTACACACATATATTGCTGCAGCACTGCCACCACAGTGATGTCCCAGAGCCAAAGCAACAGTAATGGCTCCATCACTGTTGTACAGCTTCAAATAAATCCCCTAACTTTCCCATCCTACAACCAGTTCTGCAATTTTCCAGAGCACAACAGTGAACTTATCACACCCAGTCTGGAAAACATCTTAAAGGAGCTATAATAAATGTTGGCTAAAAGAGTAAAACATTTAGGTTGCTAAGAAATATTAGAGAAGGGACTTGGGTTACCTGGTTGTCAGATTCTGGAGTTTCTGCAGCCACACTGGAAATTCCCCAGCCATATTTGAGTATTTCTAATGTACCCATGGGTCAGAGTCCCACTGACTTATAGAGGGGCTGAGTGTGATAAAACACTTCAGGTGTTGGACATGGATAGCAAATGCTTTTGGAAAGACACACAGCTTAAAGGAAATTAAAATCAACTTTGTAACATTAGCTAGTCTCAGTAGGGATCCAGGCCTCCCATCTTGCACGAGTTTCAATTTTACTCCACTTTATACCCAATGGACTGAGCAAAAGAAAATGCTGAGCAAAAGTGAAAATAATTGTAAAACTGGGACAAAAATGTTATTTGAGATGATCTGAAGCTAGAAGACTTTGGAGGAGATGCTAAACTTTTCTTTGTTTCCTTAAAAAAAAAGAAAGAAAAATTTAGTTTTAGAGAGAGGTGGCTAGAACGGATATTACATCTTTCCCCAATATAAACATTTCCCTTACAAGCTTCTAACTAAAAAAAAAAAACCAAAAAAAAACCACCAAAACCCACAACACATTAAAGAAGTGTTTATTCTAAGGAAAATCCCCACAGGGAAATGCACTTTGCAAAGACTTCCATGCAATTAGGGCATCATCAGAAAACTGCAGTTAGGCAATCACTCATGGCATAACACAGCTCTAACAATAGCAGGGCTTCTAGGACATTATTAGGGGATTTATTATTATCACTTAAAAGTGAATTAAATAATTTTAAGGTCCATGCATGCAAAAAATATCAATAACAAAATCAGTATGAAGTGAAGAAGTGCCCAGTTCCTATGACACCACGGATTTCTGATGTCAAGAGTTCACTAAGCTATCCCACCATTTTAGCACGGCCTACAATAAATTAGCTTTTGGCTGAACAGAACACCCTATAAAAATCCCAGGCAGGCACAGGGAGAGATCTCTTCCCCAGCTGCTGGGAGCTGCCTCAGAGCCACGGTGAGCTCCGAGAGCTCCGGTGCTGTCCAGGGGTGACAGGCAAGGATGCGATTTTCCATTTTCCCATGCTTTCCCAGCAGGCTTCCAAATGAACACAGGCAACGTTCATTAAGGCTGCCCGGAGTTTGGACGCAAACAGCAGCCAGAGAAACAAACCATGATTAACCCTCCAGTCCCACGGAGGCACTGCCAAAACCAACCTCCAGCCAAGGGGCTGCCTTGGCCCCCCTCCCCTGCCTCCAGCTGACCTCCACATGTTGATGTCATCCTCACAACTGCCTGGAAATGGTCCTCCAAAGGCACGTCCTGGTACAAACTCATTTCCTGTCAACACCCTGCCTGCAAATCCAGGCAGCCAGAACTAAGCCCCTCAATAATCCACGCAGGGCCATGTGTGTGCATGGCTCTGTGCACCAGGAGCTGTGCCCCAACCAGAAATACCTCTGAAATAAAAAATGTGTGAGCAAAGAGGAGCCTGCCTGAGAGTTGCTGGTGCTGCCCTAATGAAATACATTAGGCTATGTGTTGTTTTAATTTTTTGCCAACTGCACTTTATTTACAATCCTCAATGAAGTTTTTAAAAGTAGAGAAGGTCATCACAGCAGTTAGAGACAGAAATCCTCCTCTATGTGGTATTCCAGCTAATCCTGCAAGTGTCCCACCAGTCTCAGACACAGCATGTGCACTCCTGCACAGGCACTCAGCTTGACCACCAGAGAAGACTCCTGAAGCCTGTCAGGTAAGATTATCCGCACTGAATATGAAAGACAAACCTGTTCTTGGTATTTTACTTTGGCTAAAGGCATTCCCAATACACATTTTGGCAGAATAAACCATGTATTCTACAGTTTACAAAGACTCACAATTAATCTGAATTAATTCTGCCTTTGACTGATGGACCTGATGGACCAGGAGCACCAGCTTCAAAATCAATACAGCAGGAGAGGGCTCTCCACAGCTTTTATTTCCATCTCCTCTGGCTATATCCAATGACCATTCAAGCCAGCTGGATTCATGTATCAGTGGGCACTGAAATTTCCCCCTGTACACCTTAAACTACTCTCATACTTCTTCCAGGGGATATAAAAGCAACCACAGCCTGATCCTATCACTGCACCATGGAGTACATACAGTTCACTAGCTTATATAGACCTTCAAGCCAAGAAGATTTTGTTTCCAGACATAACCAGATGTATGAAATCACATTTAAATGTTACCCTTCCTGCTATAGGCATTTTTTTGACAGCAACTTCTTGTTTTGTACATTTTTACTTATTTAATTTCCTTTCCTCCCCCCCACCCTTTTTCTAACAGATTTTTTAATATTTGAAAACTAAAAGCAGTCTGAGAATGCAGTCACTGCGGTTTCACCCCAAGATGAAATTTGGTAAGCATCACCACTGTGAACTAAAGCAAACATACATTTGCATCATCTGACCATCTAGAGCACTTCTGAAAAAATATTCATTTCACTGGCTTCCCAACACCAGCTGTCATTTTCACCGAAAAATGCATTTAAGTCTCTCCACCACCACTTAAATCTCACAAAGGAGAACCAGTGACTCTCCATCCCGCCATTGACTTCAATGGCACTGAAGCTTGTCAAAACACCTTGGCTTCAGAATCAGGACCTTAATTTAATTACCCTGCTAAACTGTAGATGTGGAAATGCAGGAAATCTTGACACAGTAACATTTTGAGAGCTGTTAACATCACAGCAACTGTGAGGGTACAAAAGCAGGAGGAAGTCTGGGAGGACCCCACTCCTGCACAGCTGACCCTACCTGAGGCAGAGCTGTGAGGTCAGAGACTGGCGTCAGGAGAAGTATTCAGGATAAATTACTGCAGATGGATTAATCCCCACATAGCTGAAATCTATAATGCAGGTTTTGTGAAAAGAGAGTCCAGCCCACCTTCTCTTCCAAAGCATCCCATCAGGCAAGATTTACACATGGATAAAACCTGGCTTTATTATTTTTCTCCCTCAAACAAAAGAATCGCAATCACAATCAAAATTTATAGGTTTTCAAAATACTTGTGGATGTGGTATCATCTCAAATAACCCTTTCACTGAAACCTCTGGAAATAATTTCCTATCAAAACAAATGTAAAACTCATTGACATGACAAAACGCTCGGGATCAAGAAAATGTGAACAGGTTGAAATAGACCCTGCTGGCAGGACTCTCCACCTCTCTGTGAACCACAGAGGTAAAAGGTTCCTGAAATACAGAAACGGTTCCTGAAATACAGAAGCGCCCTGCCAGCAGACTCCCACTCGCACAGGCTGAAGGATTTTTATTGAGTCTGACATTTGTGTGGGGGCTGCTCAGGGGGAAGCCGTCAGCAAGGAGCACCTGCCAAGGCCGGCTTTTCCATCCGGCTGCCGCCGTCCTAATTAACTGTCACACACTTCTGCTGCTCTCCCTCACCAACTCGGCTGAAACACGCCTCTGGCAGGTTAAGGTTTTCCTCAGTACTTGAAAAATAAAAAATTCTCTGCTCCAATAGCATTACCAGAAAGACAATAACTGCAGGATGGTCCCTGATATCAAATTTTGTGCAACAATTCCATCACTGGGGCATTTTGTCCATGAGAATGGACACTGGCATGCCAGTCAGGAAAAGCAGGCTTGTCCAATATTAAAACACTGGGCCAAACTTATTTCTGTGAATGGTACAACTTCAACAATCATTATTAAGACCACTACAGATACTACAGGCTTGGATGTTGTTAAAAAGCTTAAGAACAAAATGCAGCATGAAAATCTTAAATATTGTCACTCAAGGCTTCACTCTTCATTGAAAAAAAAAAAAAAACAAACTCTAAAACAC
Source organism: Geospiza fortis (assembly GCF_000277835.1). NCBI lineage: Eukaryota > Metazoa > Chordata > Aves > Passeriformes > Thraupidae > Geospiza > Geospiza fortis. Next base: position 1,217,782 of record NW_005054435.1, on the reverse strand, counting down.
ACAAGTACACAAGCCCCTTCAGTCCTCAGACAAGAAAAACTCCCTATGGGAGGGAATTTTCCTGCCTGTGTGATCAGGAAAACCCTGCAAGAAGATGATCCTAAACCTTTCCCTCCATCAGCACCTTACAATTAGATGCTGTTGGATCCTGAATGCACCAACTGTATCAACTACTACCCACCATATTGTTTCATATCTTCTCTGTCTTCTCAAGTACAAAATTCAACTACCACAGATACCCAGAGGAAACCTAAGCAAAGTCTGGGAAATTCAGTCTGGATAGAATATTTATCTTCACTGTCACCACCATGCCAAAATGATGTTATGCCAACTGTCAATTCAGCAATTAAATGCAGTTCATGTAATTTGGTTTGCAGGGGATTAGAAGAGCACAGAAAAATAAAAGAATTCCAAGTACTCCTTGAGTGGTCTCCAGCTTGCAAGTAAGCTTTCCTAAAAAGATGATGAGCTTTGTGAAAACAGGAAACAGTGCTCAGCTGTCAGCAGGTGACTTTGAAACAAATGGCCTGCAGGCAGCTGCAGACACATCCTAATTATCCTTCACGGTTGTGTAAGCAGCCTCTTCCACTCACCTAGATTTCTCATTATTGCAGCTTCCAAAAGTTAATGAAGTAGGCCCAGAAAAATAAAACACAGCGAAAGGAGAGAAAAGGAGGAAAGGAGCCAGCTTGAGACAGGTTTGGAATCAACAGGCTTTCTTCCAGAGGGCTTTCCCCAAGCACATCTCCAAATGCTTGAGTGCCTAGGTGGTGATCCATCACCCATTTCCATCTGCTTGCAGCTAATTCCAGATGCACATCCATGGAAGACTGGCATTAGCCCACACCTGCAGCTCGCCTTAGCACTGCCTGGCTGACAGGAAGGATGCTAACATCATGAGTTCTCCCATTCTGCTAACACTGATGTTGCCTTAAAAAAAACCAATGAAACAAAATGAAAAAACAACCCCAAACCAAGCACACACCTGATGCACAGTAAATTTCCCACTTCCTTTCATTCTGTTTTTCTCAGCATTTCTCCTCTGTGCATTCCTGGAAGTTAATCAAGTTTAAATCTGTAATCAATCACGTCTACCAGGCAAGCAAGCACAGTTTAGGCTGTAAGTATTTGAGAACTAGAAGTAACTAACTAGAATGGATTTAATTTCATTACAACAATATTTATGTATAATAGGTTCACTGTTCATAAATTTTAGTTACAATAATGTTCCTTCTGCCTATCATTAAAATGATGACTTCAAGAAAACGGTTTATGGATCCAGTCCTGCTTTCACTGATGTTAATGAAAGTCTCTATTGACTTCAAATACCCAAATTATAATGTAGGCTGGGAAGCTACAAATTATCGGGGTTTGTAAACAAAAAGGAAGAAACACAGATTCAAAATCACATTATGATAAACAATTCCTGATAGCCAAAAGCACTAACAAGATTACTTTAAAAGTAAAGGGACTGCAGACATTTGCTGTATACACACATGAACTATGAGTAATTTGTTAGAACCACTCTTCCAAAACCAATTACAAGCTTTACTGTAAAATAAAATTGTTTCAAAACTTTCTTCTTTCATCAGTCCTTGCTAGGCCTAAAATAAAAAGCTGGCACTAGGCATGCAGCTTTTTTCCCCAGACAATATTTGTTTGGATACCAAATTCCAAAACTTTAAAGAATTCATACAGCAGTCACGAAAGTTTTGAATGCCTCAATTCTCCATCATGTGCAAACATGGCTCAGATGTTGCAGGGAATCAGCTGATGTCCCCCGGTTCTGGGACATCAGTGCCAACAGAGGCCAGAAACACAAAGTTCTTTGAGCTGGACAAGAATTGTGTCCCTCATAACAACCACGGCAGGGGGAAACTCCATATCTTCCAGGTATAATTTGTTCATGTTCTTCTGTCTTTGCATGAGAAACATCAGGGGGACAATACTTCCTCCAGCTTCAGTACTGCTAATTCACCCTGTGCAAGGTAGATTTCTGCCAAGAACTTCTCCCTTTTGCTGCATCCCCACAGAATTCAGCCCGTGGGTTTCATTACTGGATGCAACACACTGAGCTCCTTCAATGACATACGCTGCCCATTGCATCAGGGAATCTGCACAGGCACTAAAATACACTGACAAGTTCAAGGGTAGAGGATAAATAAATATGAGCTAAAACATCCCAGAAAGATATCTTGGTTTAAAAAGAGAAGCTTAATCACTATCCCTGTTTAAGGCAGAGGTGGTACATTACAGAAGAGAAGCTGCTGTTCCTCACAGGTTCTTCTAAAAGCCCAAGAGCCTCAGAACTTGAGAATTTTAATACCTAAAGTGAAAACAGTGTGTCTTTCAGTGGTTGTGACTATTTTAAATTTTAGCTTAAGAATCTATCTATCTATCCTTCCCCCACCATACAGGATAACATATTTTCCCTAAATCATGCTGTGGTTTCAGGGGATTGGTACCAAAGTCCCTTCACTTTGTCACTCCTATCCTCTAAAAAGGTTAGCAATATTCATCTACCAACTTTTGGTCTCCACATGTCAAATGCAAGGAACTGATTTTGTCCCTTGTCTGCCTTTTTTTCCTTCCCCTTGGAAAATAGCATTTATCAGTGCCTTTCACAGCAGTCTGCAGCATTTCCCATCCTACATTATAGAGACTTGCAGTTAAAGGGGGAATGCTTTGCTTCTGGAAAACAAGAAAAGGATGTCTCTTGCTGAAAAATCCTAAAAATCCTACTTATATAAACAATGTCCCATTTCCAAAGCACGGAGATTTCTGAAGTTCAGCAAACAGACTGTCTGCACTGCATTTACACAGACCCAAGTTCATTCATCACTTTCAAGTCTAATTACCAAGCCATTTCCCTCTTGGCAACCCCTAATGGCCAGAAGAATTAGGTTTTACATGGTCAGGATACTGAGGGTAACAAATACCCATAACTCTCAGCAGCTGTGTAATTTGTAAAGTCTCCCAAGCTTTGTGTAGGCACAGGATTACTTCAAGGCAAACTTTCCTGTATCTGGACCAGTCCTGCTTCAGTGCAATCTGTCCTACAAAAAGTCATAACAGCATCTTTCAAAAGTATGGGAAAAGCAGAGAAAAAGTCATAATCTGCTTGTGCAAGCAGATGCTAATTAGAACCACAAAGCAGAGGAAAAGGCTCCGTGCATCTCATGGTTTACCTCTCCTGGTGCATGACTGAAGAAGTTTTTTCTTTCTCTATCATTTCTCCTCTTCAAACCTCAATGTGACACCTCTAACTTTCTACCATCTTTTCTGCTGCAGGTTTATAATTTTTTCTTTAGAAACAGTCATGTTGAATGCCTCCCTTTTTCTCTACAGTCAGGCCACTGAGCCACTAGTTTTTCATTTTCAGTTCTCTCTAAACTTACTCAAACATCTCAACATAAATCAGAAAGAGATGGGAAAATCCTCCATGAGCATTAGAAGCTGAGAGTAACAGAACAAAATGCAGAAGTGAACACAGGTCAAAGTATCTTTACATCTTCACTACCACACTGGAAACTCAAGACCATTCAGAATCACCCTCTCAACTTCTTGCATCAAGGATAATCAGATTTTTATCTCAAGCAATTGCTCCTTACATTGAACTATTTTTCTTCAGAGTTGCAGGATAATATTTTCATAAACTGTCTTTAAAACTGGTATGTATCCAGCCCACATTCTTAATTCCTTGATCAATATGTATTAGTGTGTACTCCACTACATGCAAACTAGGGAGGGTGTGGGCAGACAATGAAAAAATCCAGGAGCTTTGTTCATATCAATAAACCATATGGAACTTCTAAGCAGGCTGGATAAGAAATAATCTTTCCCAAACAAAACATTTTGACAATGAACAATGAAAAACAATTACTATAATTTTTGCTGACTTCAAATTATTGTTAGCTCTAACTAATAAACACACACAAATAGACATTGTAAAACAAAACTGCTACACGAGACAGTTACATTAGGTAGCATGTTAGATGTATTACAATTATGGAATGAATTATGGCTTGGGAATGTGTCATAAATAAAACACTGTGGCATAACTGAGTGCAGCCACAGTGTTTGCACAATGGCTTGTGCAGTGACAGAATCCACTACCTGATGCAAAGGAGTTATCATGAATGTCCCAAACAAGAAAATTCCTTAGCTTTCTTTGTCTACCTGTACACTCATTTAATTACAAAATCTATCAGTTCATATGCCCCTGCTGCTGAGAAGGGATTGCTTAGTGATCTCTACAGAAGGCTGGGAGTAAAACAACCACAAGTTTTAGTCAAATCTAAATAATGGGTTAATGAATACTTGGCAGGGTGCTTTGAAGAACAAAAGCATTAAGTGATTTACTCAAGGTTATTTCACCTCTACATTTCTGATCAGAATTATACATAAAATTACTCCCACAGCTTAACAGTTGCAGATTCTCTGGATTTCTGGACATACCCTGGTAGGATTAGGAGAGGTTGCCTACCCAGGAGATATGGAATGTAGCACATTCTGCACAAAGCCCACAGCATCCTATCAAGGATTTAAACTCTCACAAAGCTGTATCACAGAGTGCTCTTCACTGCCAAGGCAAAGAAAACTAATTCAGCCAACAGAGGGAATGGGGAGACAACATAAACAGGTGTTTCCTTGAAAACTTCAGCACAGTCAGTAATAGTACAGGAAATGGATCTCCAGAGGCCACAAATCGTTAGCATCTCTAGTGCATTTGCAAATTCCTACTGTGCAAAGTCAGCCTGTTAAAAAGGGCCATTTCTAATAAGTGCCTTGTCTGGTTTCCTACACCATTTAATTTCAGATGAATTTTATGAGAACTCTGCTACATATTTTACCTCCCATCTGGTTCACATTTGACAATGAAATATTTGTGCATCCCGCCCTGTTCTTTTTAAAGCTCCAAAACCAGATGTCTCCAGCACAACACCACTGCAGCAGGTCACACCACATTCTTCAGCAAGCTGTGCCAGGCCCACTACCCCCCACAGACAGTCCCAGGTAAGGTAAAATCAGGTTGTTTGTTGTTTACTCCCTAAAAAAGCAAACAAACAAACAAACTCACCACCTCCAGGGCACTGTGTGAAAAAACTGTTTAAAATGTATTATGGCCTAACCTTCCAAGAGGTTTGGAGGTTTGATCTTGATGAAGTGCTGGTTCTGGAAGCTAAACACATTAACAATTGCAGCAGGGGATGATATTTTTTCCCCTCCACTGGCTTGATTCAAGCAAACAATTTTGCAATTTCTCTGTCGCTTCAGTGCATAGCACTTCTAGGAAGCTCACAAATTTCACAGCTGCACACGTTGCACATGAAAAGGACTCTGAGGAAAACACCTTCAATCAGATTTTGCCTTTTCAACAGTAAGAATGTTCATTTCTCAGCAGCTTCACAGGGCAGCTCTATGCTACATGATGCCACCTCCTGTGACACAAATAATTTATTTTGTCAAAAATAACATCAAAATGACACCTGTTATCCTTTCCTGTTATCCTTCTTGCAATACAAAAGAACCTGTAGGGATGTTAAGGGAGCTTTTCTCTCAGAAAAACATTGAAGTTTTGTTGTGCCTTCAAACAGGACAAATACTTTCTAATGAACCTATTTGGCAGCTTTTCATGCATAATAAAACAGGATAAAAGTATTTATTGCAACAGCAATAGCAGTTACATTTATAATGAGGTATCCCCCAAGAAAGTCCACTTACAGAGCCTGTCAAATCTTAAATGCTGTAGGGGCAACTAAAAACTGCAATAATTCTGATTCAGACATGAGCTAAACATCTCTTGGAACCATCACAAAGCAGGATATTAAAAAAATACTATTAGCTGTTTGCACAATAATCCCTTCTTCATGTCACACATTAAAGGACACAAATGTTCCCAAATCTTTTAATGAAGTTTTACCCAGTCTGGCAAAACATTTAAACATAGGTGTAAATTTAGTTTTATGAGCATTCTCCTTGGAAATTTGTGTTATGTAGCTTATGATCCTACTGTTTGCTTGATGAAGACACCAAATTAGGCCAGGGCAACAACCCTGGGAAAAGAAAGGAGTTAAGTTACTGGAAATAAAAGGTAAAACCACAGAAAAGAGCCAAAGAGCATGAGAACCAGTAGATTCATTCCTGCTAATGAGATGAGGCAGGAGGAACTCCATCAGCTTACCTGTTTATGCCAAGTTAAATAGGCTTGAGTAAAAGTCACACATTACCCTTCTGTATAAAGAATAAAGATATTTAATAAAATAATTTTAGAAAGGTAAATAAATCTGTGACTGTACAGTGTAAGAATCATTTATCAGGAAATAATGTCTTGTTTTTTGTAGCAGGATTACTTACTTTCCCCTTTCAACTGCCAAGGCATCTATTTCATCAAAGAAGAGAATTGAAGGAGACACTGCTCTGGCTTTCCTGAAGATCTACAAAAAAACAACAATGATATACCCAGTTTTAAGGGAAGGAAGCATTTGCAGTACACTATCACCCCCTGCACACCTCAAGAGTGACAAAGTTTCACATAACAGACATCAGTCTGTCTTGTCTTGGGTTGCTTCTATCTTAAAACAGATTTTTTTAAAAAGAGTAGTAAAAGCTGCCACAGGATCCCAAATTCAACATGTATCAATGCAAGAGAAAGCTAAATATGCCTGCTGCTTCATTTTCTTCTTTCCTTTTTTAAGCTTACACCAGAAGGAGTTTTTCAGAAAGTTTAATAGTAACCTCATTAGCAGAGAAGAATTTGGAAGCCAAGGAAGCTTTGCATCTAATGTTATCCACAGCCTGCCCTTTCTCACCTCTCTCACTGCTCGTTCAGACTCACCAACGTATTTGTTCATCAACTCAGGCCCCTGAAAAAATAGAAAATTCAAAAACATGATACATTTGTATACAAAATGACTGAGACAGTCTGCCAGTGCTACACTGGTCACACTCTGTTACAAAAAAAACTGAGATTTTGTCATTTTTAAGTCTTATGGGTGCATTTTTACATAGCTTGGTAGAGATAGAGGGTTTCTCCATTTATTTTAGTACCTATGCATGTTGGTTAGTCCTCTCATCCTGATACTTTGCCAGTACCTTAATGAGAAATGGAATTAACCACAAAAACAAGTGCTGTGAGGGTCTTAAAAGTGCTCAACAACAGCACACCAAGGGGCTGCAAAGGAACCAGAAGGACAAATCACAGCACAGCATTTACTTGCACTCTCAACCTGCATCCTGCCCAACCAAGCACCACAGCAGTGACTTAAACCAATGTTTAACAGCACTTCTTTGAACCTGACACTCTGCAGGTGAAGCAAGGAGCTCCACAGCAGCACATCTATCCCTAGCAAGGGAGCTGTTCAGTGTCTGAGCTCATGCACATTCCTGCTGCTCTGCTGAGGCTGCCAAGCAGGATTATGAGTGCCAGCTGCTGTGGTGCCTGTTTATCCTCACAGCCCTGTCCACCAGGAACAGACTGGAGACCACAGGGTCAGCATTCCAGTCTTGAACAAGTACTTACAATTCTAAAAAGTAAAACAATGGCAGATTATCAGAGTATTTTCTGTTCTGCTGTATCCTGTAGGATAGGCTGCTTAAATAATGCTTCCTAATGGGCCTCAGCTTCTCCTGGGATTGGTAATGACTCAATGACTTCAGCCTGGTTTGCATCAGCATTGACCTGCAGCCACAAACAAGGATCATTATCTGCTGCCCTGAACGAAAAGAGCCAGTGGCTCCAATCTATTTTCCAGGCAACAACAGGTGTCCTTGTAATTCCCCCAGAAGAAACAACATCCTTCACAGTCAGAAAGCTGAACCACCTCCTCCCAGCTGTGGGTACCTCCAGGTAACACTCAGCCCAGAGCACAGGGCAGCTTTAACAGCAGGTATGTCACAATTAGGAATGTGTGGCAGACACACATTTATGCACTGGCAATGACAGAGCCTCTGTTACAAGCCCTCTTTGAATGGGACCATCTGGACTTTGTTCCCAGGTTGGTGGAACACAGATTCATCACTCTAAAAATGCAGCATACTGGTTTTGCAGGCTCCCCTCTCCATGCTCATTTTCATTCCTACAGTAACAGTTAATGCACTGACTTTACCTTGACACTGGAAAACACCTGTGCTCATGTAGGGGTAAAAAAATAGTATCTGAAAAGCAAAGCACATTATCTGATATCAGCAAAGCATCCAGGCATAGACACCATTTTTATTTCTTTCCTTTCAAAGAGTTGTCCTTTATCCAAAGGACCAGATGAGTGCAGCAGCCAGACCTAGAGCACCACACAGGCCAAAGCCACACTGTAAGAGTTGATAGGGCCAGCACTGTGTGCCTTGCCTGTGGAAAGGTAAATTATACAATTGGCATTGTTTTCTTTCTTAAAGCAACTGCTGTAGCAGCTAAAGTGGCACCTGGAGGCCTCCAGTGACTGCAAACTTGGAGTCTGGTGGGTACCTGTGTGGAAACAGAATTATTCACACACAAAACCAAGGAACACAGGAAAGACAGAAGGGAAAAACAAGGTGAGAGAGAGAAGCACAAAGAACAAGGTGAGAGAGAGAAGGACAAAGCCTTTTGCTGCTACTGACATCACCCACGAGGAGTGTGGAGCAGTCAGTGAGGGCCAGACTGCAGCTCAGAGACAGCCCAGCTGCTCGGGGCCCTGCCCTTCATCCCATTCAGGGCAGATGAGAAATCCGATAGCACAGCCCTGACAAATCCTTAAGGAATGAGGGCAGAGTCCTCTCTTTCCATCCAGCTCTCTGTCACAATGAGAAAGCACTGCAGACTCTACCCACAATTATAGATTTCTCTCACAAACTTTTCCTTGGAGCCTGTGGAGCTTCCCTTTCATGCCCTTATTCCCATAAGTAATCTTCATTCACATCAGTATTCCCATGGAAACCAACATCACACACATTCGTGCCAACGGTGTGCTCCTCTCCTGTGACCCAACATCAAACAGCCTGACATTTTCTTTTGTCTCAGCAAAAAAACTACCCTATTTGAGCTTTAAGGTACAATATAATTTCAGATGCTTGTAGTTTTATTTTTAATTAAGCATTATAATATGATGAAGGCAACATCAAAGCAATAAATACCATTTTAAATGTTTCAAAGAGAATTATTTTGAATGTAACTTTTTTGCTGTAAGCTTCGACATGAAGTTTTTCTCCATTTTTCTCTTCATTAAGCAGCAACTCCAGGTGAAAGACCACTACATGCTAATGAGCTGTGCCTCTTTATGGAGAATTTTCATGAAAATTAGTTTGAAAGTCTCCTAGTTCACCCTTCATGAGGGATACCAGAACTCCATTTGAGTGTCACATTTTTTACTGCGAGCAGCTCACAATCCTTATTGTCCACAGTAAGAAAAGAAAAGGCTCCAAAGTAAGACAAAGCACACACAGAAGAGGAGGAATTGCTGTACAATTCAATCATGCAAACACTGAAAACCACAACATAAAACCTAGAAATGTTCAAAGCAGCTGGGGATAGCAAATGAACTGGGTGAGCTCTGCTCCCACCTGAGCTGAGCCTTGGCCTTACCCTGTCTGCACCTGTGCTGTCCTTTAGCTCAGATTGATGGCAGCTCTTATTTGAAAAACAAATCTGCAGGACAGGCAGTCTGCAGGCCACCACAAAGTCACCTGCTGGCAGCTGATACAGCTTCTCATTTTCACAAAGCTCACCTTTAGCAGACTTTGGAGGCCACTAAAGAAATACCAGGAGGGGTTTTTTTATTTTATTTTTCAGTGCTTTTCTAAATGCTTTAAAAGTCAACTGACAAGAGCTTGACTTAGCTGACATTTGTTGAAAGATCATTTCTGGCCAAGGGGTGAGCATATGGATTCTTTTTAAAAGCTTTTTATAGCTGTTGATAGACTGACCAAGAGGTGCTAGTAAAAAATGGGCCAGTTTAATGCTGCACAGCTCTGTTCTCATCTGCAACAAGTCATCTTCCATACAAGCAGACATGAAGAAATAAAACCTGTTTCTTGTGGACATTTGCACAGGGACTCCAAAACCAGCAAAAGATTTGGAGCAGAAAATTGGCAGAAGTAGCTGTAGCTTAGCCATGCATATAAGCATTTGTGAGCTGGAGTCCAGACTGACAGTAAAAAATCTGCCAATTCAGGCCCACTGGATACTGCTGAGGTTTCTTTATTCAGCCTCAAGGTAGAGAGAGTTTCCAGGCACGCTCTGCCTAAAGATTATTCCATCCTCACTTACAAGATATATCCCTGTGCATCATGAAACCTTCTACTTGCTTATGGTCTGGATTGGATGAATTTTAATTTATTTTTTATTTTAATAAAAAACCAAAATTTCTTGCAATTAAAATATTATCAGAATTAACTCTCAAAGATTAACTGCACAGAAGATAAAACCCTTGTATACATGCAGCAACATGAGATAAGCTTGTGCACACATGGTTTTGACAGAAGTTCTCAAAGCATTTTTAAACTGCAAGAGGGACATCTGCTATCCCTGAAGTTAAAGAGTATCAGTCATTTTTCTAAGCAGGTCTTAAGACCACTTGCAGATTTTTTCCACCACTTGGGTAGGAAAGTTAGTCAGTGATTTCTCTTACATGTTTTCTTTTTCACTCTTCTGACAATCAGGCAAGTAATGCACTTAGGCTTTCTGAGTCACATGGGCACAGCTCCAGTTGTCTCCAGCACACAGCTCAGTCTAGACTCTTCAGAAATACCCTGATAACCTCACATACAGGTTCTGGGCTCTTAGACACATTAAACTGTGCTAGCCACAGAGTACAATTCCTATGTCCTAAAGATCCAACTAGAAAGTTTATATCACATCCAATAGATTACTGCTCTTAATTATTACTACAAGATAAGGCACAATTCCTTCTTTGGCATATTCAAAGCAGAAATGATCAGACATTAAAGTATCAGTCATAATTAATATCTAATTTCAAATGATGTCTCTAGAAACTGAGCTCTGTATTGTGAATCTCAGAAAAGAACAAAAAAAAAAAGGACAGAGGTGCCAAAATTCTTTTTCAACCATTCACACTGTGTTCCTAGGGCAGTGTTCAGTGCCCACAGTCACACACTGGCATCTGAATTAGACATTCACATTAACTGATTTGGGCAGACAGATGTTCACCTCTCAGGTGCCACGTGCTAATTTCCCTTAAGACTGCAGGAGAAGCTTAGACATCCAGCTCAGAGGAGCAAAGTTTGATCCCACCCCAGCAATATATCCCTCATAGAATTAAAACCAGTATATTTTTTAATTCTTTCCAGTTTGGACACTGAAGGTGAGATAGAGTCATGGAACCACAGAATGGCCTGGGTTGGAAGAGTCCTTAAAGATCATTTAGTTCCAACCTCCCTGCCATAGGCAGAGACACCTTGCACCAGACCACATTGCTCAGAGCCTCATCCAGGGATGGGCAATCCACATCCATTACCCAGGGATGGGTAAGCCACAATTTCTTTGGGCAACCTGTGTCACTGCTTCACCACCCTCACAGTAAAGAATTTTTCCTAATCTATCTAATCTAAATCTGCTCTAAAATCATTGTCCCTTAACCTGCTCTTAGAATCATGCTCTTGGAAAAAGTCTCTCTCCATCTTTCTTGTAGGCTCTGTTTAGGTTCTGGAAGGCCACAATTAGGCCACTCCTAAGTCTTCTCCAGATTGAACAATCTCAATTCTCTCAGCCTTAGGCTCTACTCTAACAACACTGAAGAGACCCAGAAATTAGTTATTGAGTCCTTTGGCACTGTAATCTCCATGGCAAAATGCTATTCCATCCGTCCCACAGTCCAGCCAAAGCAGCACATGACTCAGGGTGGCTGCAGGGAAGCAAGTTAACAAGATAAACACTGAAACTTCCTTTATTTTAACAGTAAGGCTCTTTCTAAGGCAGAGGCTGTACATGTGTGATCTGGTGACAGGTTACACTGTATAGAAAAATATTTGCTCAGAAAACGCATTCTATTTGCTTGTTAAGAATAAAGTCTGCTTCTCCTCTTTCAGGGCTGCTTCAAGATTTCATCTGCATCACTCCCAGCTTCTCAGCACACGGAAACCCCAGGCTGAGCACCATGCACCATTTCAATCACTTCCTTTCCCTCTGCCCTGCATTCCAGAGGACATTAAAAACTTGTTGACACCTGTCTGGGGTTTGAAAAACTTCGATTTCAGCAGGTGCTTGTGGGTTCCAAAGTATGTAAGGGAAACTGGCAAAATCCTGTTATCCCCAATCCCTACAGTGAAGTTGCTATAAGCATCATGGTAAGACTGCAAAGGCAACTATAATATCCAGTTTTCTTTATTGCCTTGCCTCAGAGTCCACTTGTTTGCCATTTGTCTTGACCAGCAAACTCCAGTGACAATCTTCTGAGGCTTCTTTACATAAAACAGAAGCCAGGATTTGCACTGCAGAATGAGCTGACTGGAAACATTGAATTACACACACTGCATGCACCAGTGCCTTTGGAGTGCCTGTGACACCATCAGTGCAGGATCCACTCAGGATCAAAAATCACACAGCAAAACCACACAAAATGAGCCACCCCTGCTGCAAAACCTATTTGCTGAGACTTCACACCTCCAGCAACACTCCATTCCTCCACTGGTAACTTGAAGAGAGAGAAAGAAACAAAGTCCTAATAAGAAATACATTTGCAAGGTAATTGAGAAGGGACAAAAAGAGGGGGATTACATTTAACCATTTTCTGCCTCCATCTTCACTTTTGGTAAGCTTATGGTAAGAATGGATGAATGATTTTTAGTAGAGTACAATATGCAGAAAGCTTCAGGATTAAAAGAGCTCATCAAAGTATCTCAACTTGTTATCCCTTGTAAAAAATGTTCAATTTTTCAAACAGAGGTATTTTTACCATCTGCTAATTAACTAACAAGTTGTCGTAAATGTGTTACTGTGGATCCTTTTAGAAATTTTATCAAATGTTTGCCAAAATTTCTCATAAAGCCACAATGCCTCTGCATTTTTCATCTTAAATGCCTTGCTTTTAAACTACTTACAGTCACCAAGCTTTCTTATTTCAGACTTCTGCTCACTGAAATCCCCATCAAAAGGCTAAGCTATCTCCCCAAAACTCAGTGACAATTCTTCACAAAGCAAAGCAGTCGACCTTTCCAAGCCTCATTAATCTGTGGGAGCTGCCACAGCCAAGAGCTGAAGGGAAAAGCAGAGGAAACTTGAATTGGAAAATATTTTGACATAATTGACCCAGATGACAAACTAAGCTTAAGCACATGTCAAGCACGGGGAGTGGTACAAAAGCATCAGCTGGGTGATACAGGAAGCTCAACCAAGCCAAGGTGAAGTCAGAGCCCTGGGAACTCTGTATATTTTTGTAATTACTGCTCATTTTAAAAAGAAAAGATTCCTTCAGCCCAAGCTCTTAAGTAACAGCAAATAAAAGGTCAGGAATATTTTCTCTTTTTTTTTAAATCACACTGTAGCTGGATCTCCTAACGAATGTTTCAAATTAAAGTTTAAGAACAGTATAGTTCACATCATCTGTACCAGTGGTTTTGCTCAGTGCTGACAACCTTAAACACTCCTTACTGTCACAGGTGGGTTTGGTTTTCTTTGTGTTGTGCGGTGGGGATTTTTAAAGTATTGCTTCATCCTGTTTACAAAAATTACTGTGCCTCGCTTAGCTGAACTGCAAGGCATTTAACTTTTAAAAATTTAAGCTGGTTTTTGTCACTACCCCTAAGTGAGGCTTGGCCTTACCTTTGATTTTAAACAGACACATTTTAAAAAACACTAAGCAGCAAGAGGAAAAATGATGTTTCTGAAACCTGTACAAGCATATAGAAGTTACATAATTTTTCTTGCTATATATCTTATAAACTCAGGTAATCTGCTTGTTGGACAGAAAACAGAACTCCAAGTCCCCATGGATCAGATAATCTCATAGAGTTTATCTGGATGGGTATCCTGATGGTACCTCCCAGCCTGACATCTTAAGAGCAGACTCCAGTGTTCATTCTGAAATAGGTTAAAACCAAAAACAGCTCAATGGTTTTTTTATTTGGTAGTAAAGTTAATGACCTAAATAGCACAATAATAGGAGGGGGAAAAAAATCCACACAGACTGTCTGCAAATTGCTTCCCAGAAAAGCCACAGAAAATATGTAAGGAAAAGTAATACTCATTTGATTCTTAGCACAACACAATGACACAGAATTTCCTAAAAATAAAATAAAATAAAAAATTTAAAACCCAAGAGGGCAGTTGTAACACGTCTAAATAAACTAAGATGCAAGACAAATGCAGAGATAATTATCTATGCCGTACAGCAAGCCAGGCGAGTTTCTTCCAAAAATATAATATCACCACAAAAATCCTAGTGCTCTCACAAAAATACAGCTCAAAAAAACCAGCCAGCCAAAACTGACCCTAAGTGCAGGAACTGTCAAAACAGTCCACAGAAATACCTACGACATAAATAGTCAAACGAGGGAATACAGTGACAAAGGGTTTCATTTCCTTCATGTTCAGTTTCAGAAAGCTAGATGACATCTAAAGCAAAAATGTCAGAGAGACAGGTTGTAAATAACAGCAAGGTGTCATCAGCCTGGCAGAAGCTGAAAGTTATGTCCCCATCATATTTGTATGGATAGGTCCAATACCTGAATATAAGGGGTTTTTCTTACTAGCACAAAAAATGCATAAAACACATTTCAGAAGAAAATTCCAAACTTTGGTACAAGCACAAGAGGATTGTGAAAGACAAAAGGGCAGAGAAGGCTGACTGAAACAAGCAGTCAGTCAGATCAAAAGCTGTTGATAAGTCAAGACTGATGTTCAATCCTGCAGAATGAAAAAATTATCCTAATCCATTCCTTCACGCAGTCTTACACTTGCTTGTATCCATGAGTGCAAAACATTGAAAAATCTCCAAGCAGCTGAGAACAATTCAGTTGCCTTTTCTGTAACAGAGGTTTGGAGGGGGGAATAATCCAGATGACCACTAAAACCCTGAAAAGCCTCAATGCTACAAGAGATTTAGAAAAAGAGGTTGGCAGGAAGGAGCAGGAAGAGCCATCCCCTGGAAAGTAGCTGACAACCTCCCCCCCAGTAAATTTAGCAGATACATTGTATTAGAGACAAAGAAAGTCAAGAGAAGGAACAAAAATAAACTATTCCCCCTAGGAATTATATCCAAGATTGCTTTGTAAAACAAACCAACCAACAAGCTGCTTTGCTCTGGAAAAGCAAAAGGTCACCAATCTTGGTGCAAATACAGCTATAAAAAGTTTTTGGCCAAGTATCAAAGAGCATGTTTACAAAAGGGCAACATTCATTGTAACACTAACCATTCAAACTTCACAATAGATTTCAGGAGAGAACAGGATGCAACGTCAAACATCTGTTATCACGTTATTTTCTTCAGCTCCTCTGCCCAGAAATGACACGGAGACTCAGCCCATCTCCCAAACCTCACGAGAGGCCAGTCAGACGTGGGCCAGAGGCTGCTTTGTGACAGCTCCCCATGCCCAAGACAGATGGAAAGGTCACATTTGAACAGTTTGCTCATAAGGCAGCTGAAACGTCTCACTGAACAGAGTCAGCTGTCCAAACTGCACAGACACATCTGGCAAACAAAGCCTGCCTGGAGGCGATACCTGCTGCACTGAAGCAGGACAGCCAGCTCAGACAAGGACAGCACATCCAGCACTGATGGGAGGGAGCTGGGACTTACTGTGCTCGTGGCTCTTAAATGCACTGTGCAGACACAATAGGTCCAGCCTTCCAAAAATCACCGAACCGAGCAAGCACTGCATGGAACAGAATCGATCTCCTCTCAGGCTTCACAGCCAAAGGGAGAGGCAGCATCCAGAGCTGCGCCTCCTGCCTGCAGCCCCTGCTCTAGAAGGGCCCAAGAACCTCTGCCCTCTGCACTACCCCAAAAGAGTATCCTACAAGCTGTACAGCAGACACTTTTCATCAGAATTACTTACTCCAGAGAGACTGGAAGGAAAATGCAAGTCTGAAAAGTAAATCATCAAGAATCGCACTTTCGTTTCAAAATGCCTGATGTCGGTTCCAGGGATGGATATCCAAGACATAATGTAGAAAAGGGGAAAATTAATAGGGCTATAAGCAAGAAACGAAAAATCCCCTCTCAAAAATCCCCCAACAAAACAAACCAAAACCCCACATACTCATCTTTGGATTTATTGCAGGAACACTTGCGGTGGAAATTAATTCATGCCTGTTGTGCTTGAGAAAGTGCTACAGACAATGTTTAACACATTTAGTACATGATGGATGTTGCCTTTTTCTGTCCAGGAAACAAATGTGAAGTTAGAGAAAGTGGGCTATGTTCCCTTCCTGGAGTCAACATGTCCAAGGTTGGACATGCTCCAGAGATGTGCTTCTTGAAACATCTGTACATTGAATATTTGACCAGTTCTAGGCCAGGGGATTTAAACCAACTGGGAATCACAGGCAATTTCCTAGAGCCAGACACTTCTGCAGCTTGTCAATGATGGGGAATGTTGCACGTGCAGAGCTGCACCATGGAAAAACGCTGCATGACTGTACACTGCAGCTTTGGATACCTCCTGGTCAGCATGAGCCACCCTTCACTCTCAGACAATTAACTGCATCAGTAAAACTGTCTGATGGTGCCACGATTGAGGGATACAAGACAGCAACAACATCCATTTTCAACTGTTTTTTTTTTCCAGACTGCTACCTTCTTTCCCCACCCTCTCAGGCACCAGTACTTAGGGTGAGACAAAGAGGAATGTTTTCTTTTAAGCAGAGGCGGAGGAAAAGGTTACCTTGTTTACCAGTAACTCTGGAGTACAAAGAACTACTTTGTCTTTATGGAAGAGGCAGTAAAGGTAGTGTTTCTTAAGGGCTGAGGTTTCCAAGGCTGCCCTTGTTGATGTGACTGTGACCCAGAGGGCTGCCTGTAATCCCAGGGAGCCCAGGCAGTGAAGGGCTGCTGGTTTCAGGGTCAACACAACTGCCTCTGCTCCCAGAGAGGATCCACAGCGTGCCTGAAAGGATGGGAGGAGGAGGAAGCTGTGTGCAAACTAACACAGGAGGCTTTGTGAGTCAAGAGATGGTCAACAGAGAAGGGGACGTGATCTTACTGCTAAGGAGGAGATACTTTCAAAATACTTAAACAAATGTTTTTTCTTGCACTTCATTAACATTCTGACACAGCTGCAAGACTAGCCCATGTGGAATCACTCTGCTATCTTTTTTTTTTCTTTCCTATGCAGTGAAGCTCAGTATTATTATTAAATAACTTCCATTCATTTGTTTTCCATACAACCCACAGTGATCAATTACACTGATTCATAGGCAACGAAATCCAAAAATGTTCTATACTAAGTGTTTCTCAACGCTGAGAGAATATCCCATTTATACAAGAGTATTCAAGATATAACTGATTTTTCAAGCTTTCTGAAAACTGATGAAGTAGAACTATTTCCCCAGAAAAAAGGCAAATGGGACAAGAAAAATCTGTAATGAAACACGAACAGCAAGATAAAGAAAGTGACCTTCCTGAGGAATGAAAAGGAATGTAAGAGATTAGATGATATTTCCATGCATGCAAGTAATTATTACAGTAACAGCAGCTATCCACTATCCAGAGCCACTTTTCATTTACATTGCTTTAATTGCAGTATAAATATTGTTGCCACTTTTAGAAAGACTTTAAACAATGCCAATATTTAAGACCTCACTCCACAGCTTACCTGTCCATCCCAGATCTGTGCTGTGACAAAATAAATAACAATTCTTTTAACAGCATACAAGAAAACACAAACTTACTTGATATTTACAAGCTGTTTGCAGGAGTATATATAGGGAACAGAAACACTAAGAGCCACTGGATTTTAACTGGAAATTGGTAAAACCATCAGTTGTTATGTAAGAGTTAAGAAAACGTGAGTGTGAATGGCCTACCTTCACTGCCAAAAAGTTGAGGCCACTTTCATGAGCCAAAGCTTTTGCTATCATGGTTTTTGAGCACCCAGGAGGTCCATAAAGCAGGACACCCTTAGGAGGCTGGATCCCCATTCGGATGAAGGACTCTGGATGTTTGAGAGGCCATTCCACTGCCTGCTTCAACTTCAGCTTGACATCTTCTAGTCCTCCTATGTCTGACCAAGATACCTGCAGAACAGAGCATTTTTGCTGAATTCAGACCATGGAGCAAAACTATTAAAGTAAACAAATCAAAAATGCTCTGTAGAATGTGTACTGGTTCTTTAATTAAGTTGTTTTCAATGAATCACTTCTTCAAAAAGTCTTTATTAAACAAGAAGCACAAGACAGGCTTGTCAGGAATACATAAAGGCATGTGTTATGCCCTACCAAAAAAGCAGACAGATCTAAAATCTACCACACCTCTTCCTACGTGGCTGTCAACAAGCCTGAGACTTTTCTCCACATCTTCCTAGCCTGCTCTTCCTCTGGTCACCATCCACTCCCATTCACTTCAAATATTAAACATGTCAAGGCACACCTAAATCAAATTATCTGCTGCCTTAAAACACTCTTCCAGAAATTTGCTCAACATAAATCATCCTTCAGCTCTGGAAAGCGAGTTACATGTGAAAAGCAAGCAGAGTGCTGCTGAGAGGTAAGGTATTGCCTTTCCCCCCAAGCTGAAATCTGGTGTCACCCTTGGTTTGTCCCTGTTTTCCCCTGATGCCAGGACAAGGAGTGGAAACTAAAAGTAGACAGTCCCTGAGAAAGTTAATTCAGTCTGCTATTGAAGTTGATGAAAAAAAAGCATTTGGATGTGGTACAAGCACTTTTATTTAAGACCAAGCAAGCTTCAAATCAATTAAAATTTCTCTTAGATTGTCAGATTTCAACATAAAAGAAAATTACAAAGAGAGCAGAGAGCAAACAGCAAACATAACAAAAGTTTGTGTTTATGAGTCAGATATGAAATAGTGTGGCTATTCATGGTCAAATAGCGTGACTTTAATGTCATTTAAAAAGACGTATTACCTACCCCTACAGCTCTTGATTCTATGTAGGAGCTTTGTAAACTGCACAGAACTAAATCTGACACTTAGACAACTTTTTCTGAGGGCAGACCACAACATAAGCTTGTTCTCCTTTTTTCAGTATCAATCCTTACTCATACCTGGCAAAGTATAGACAGTCATCGTGTCTTTCTATCTAGACAAAGATTTTGACAAACATGAACAAGAGCATCTTGAAATTAATTAGGCCATCATGAATTCCCTGTAAGTTTCAGCAATAGAAGGCAAGATCTATTAGCAGTACTTGACATGCACATAAAAAGGCAGGGAGAAAACACTTAAATGTTACTTTTACTCTCTTAAATATTCAGTCATTTACCCTCTGCAAATATTCAGTCTACTGAATATCAGTCAGGCATCATTCAAGTGATTTTTCACACCCACTACGTGGCATTTAAGACCACTACAAGTGACAGAATTGTACAGAAAAGGTGAAGTAAGGTCATCTTACACGAAGGTTGTTTTCAGCAATCTGGAGACTTATTCTGACTTTGCCTACAATTTAAATTGTGACAGTACAAGGTGAGGAACTGGTGCAGCAATAGTATTAAAAGCAAAAATAGCTAATAAACCACTACCTTCACATTCTGGTGAATTCTAAACAGAACAAACTTGTCTTCATTTCAAAAGGAGAGAGATAAGTTTTGAGGTTGGGAGAGGTGAGGCAAGAGAGGTTGGGGAACAGTCTACCAGCAATAGTTACACTGCTCTCCCCTGCACAGGAACTCAAAGGAGAGGTCTTGCAACAGCAGCAATGAGGTGTGATGTTCCGTCACTGTGGAAATGGCTTTAAAGATCAGCCTTGGGGCTGGGCTCATACATACAAAACCAGCTCTCTGCTACACCAACATTTCATTACTGCTGCAATCTTTAGCTCTCCCCAGGTCAACAGAGCTCAGAGTGTGATGCAGAGCTGCAGCTCTCCAGAGGTTATTAAGCACCAGTAATAAAGAAATAAAGCAGACAGGCAAAGGATGTCTTATCCAGAATCTTTTGCCTGTAAAGACACAAACCTGAGTGTTGAATTACACTAAAGGGAGTAAAAGAGGCAAGCAAAACCCACAGCACTCTCTGAAAAAAATTTCATAAAGACCCACAGGAGAGGGAGGAACAGCAACTTGCAGTGCAACTCTCCAAAGAACTGCAGTATTAACTTCCTGATTTACAATGTGCATCCTCTTTCTCCTAAATCCTTGCTCTAGAAAAAGCAGTCCTTTAAAAAGGTTGTATCACACAGCAAAGTTCAAGAAAGGCTCTTCAAAATGGAAGGCAAGATGCTACACAGAACTAGGCAGCAAGGATTTTACATTTGCCTTGATCACAGCCAACACAATTCAGACACAAGAGAAAGGAATTGTGGCTTTATTCAGAAGTTACTTTGAACTCTTGTCATTTGATTGGCACATGGCTACTGCAAAGCAATGAAATATGAAAGAGCCCCACCATCTAAAAAATGAAGCTGAAAATCAAAAAATGTCATGTTTGTCAATGGTTTTACTTGTAAGTAACTACATGGGCCAAAGGCCCATCCACACCAAGGGGGATGCCAAGTGAGTACTCCATCTGCAATAAATACCTAAAAAGCTGATATTATAAATGTAGTTCAAATTCCTGTCTTCTCTTTGGGGAAAAAAATCTCACATCTTATAATTTATTTAGTGTTTGAAGTTATTTTTAGCAAGGATTTTTTAGATTACAGCATTCACAGAATACTTTGAGATGGAATGGACTCTAAAGATCATCTAGTTCCAAACTCCCTTCCTTTGGTAAGTGATATGGGAGGACACAAAATCTGTTGCACCCAAATTACTTTGGAATCTACTTTAAACTCACCCCAGGCAGCAAGCAGATGGCTTGAAATTTACCCTACATCTTCAGAGAATATGCATTGCTTTGTGGAAATGCAGGTTCTGTTAGCACAACAATAATCTCCACTATGCTGTTAATAAAGGAATGAATTGCAGTAGTACTCCAATAACTCGGTGGGTGTTTAACAAATAAAACCAAGTGACAATCAGGGAAAACAATCACTAGCAGGATGGTTTAGTGGACAAGAGGAGCCTGAGGAGTAGGTTGACCAGGACTGAGAACAGATTTCCTGCAGTACCTCAACACCTTGCTTCTACCTGCCTGTGTTGTGCCATTGGGCAGCATTCCACCTGGCTCCAAAGGGACTGGAGTGCCTGAGAGGCACAGCAAAGGAATAACAACCAACCTGAGCCTACGAGCCAGCAGCACCACGAGCAAGGCAAAAATCAGCAACTCTGGCTCTCAGCAGAGCCACTTAGCCTTGGGGATATTGGTGCCATGACACCATTTCCAGGAAAAGCTGTTTGGGGCCAGCCCAGGCAATTCCACCCTGCACAGCATGGGCTCTTAGCAAGCCAAGTGTGACATCCGAGCTGGCTGTGGGCAGCATCCGGTTCACAGATTTTATTTCCCATTCCTATAAGTTTGGGAATAAGGGTCTACAGTTGTGCAATCTAATTCCAAAATGACTCATTTTCATGCAATGAAACATAAATGTTTTCTTCCAGGGCTTGGGGAGCTGCTGAGGAACACCAACACAACTGCTCACAGAATCGGGATTTAGTCAGATTAAATAGAAAATTCTTCTGCTCGATCTTCTTAACACAGATCAGAGCTCCCTTAAACCAGGTCAGTTCCCCAGCCCAATTTATGCTGGGTCTGCTACTGAACTACTATAATATGTAATTAAGAGGGCAGTGAGCATGGTAAAGATGAACACCATCAAATGAACTGTTCATATAATGACAGTCACATGACAGGTGACTGGCAGTCATAATCAGCCTACAGCATTGAATTCTGCCTTCATTTGAAACCATATAATACCACTGAAGACATTCAGGCCACATTAACATAAAAATCAGAGCAATCAAACTGTTTACAGTTTCTTTCAACATACTTTGGTTACAAATGCTAACAGTTGGTTTCTGCTTTAGCTTGTGTCTGCTTCCCAGAAGGCTCCAGCTTCCACGGCTGTTCCAGACCTTCCCTGAACATGCATCTGAAGATTTGTACCCCATTAATCCACTCAGCATAAAAAACTAGAGATCAGGAGATATGATCCTGCACTCCCAAACTCTTCCTGGAGCATCAGGAACCATTCTGCAAACAGTTCTTCAAAATTATAAATAAATAAACAAACACCCAAACAGAAAGATGATGCATAACATTCACCAGTAACCTGAGGCTTGCACTCCATGAAATTCCTCTTTTCGTGGCCCTGACAGTGTTGCCACAGCACTGCACAAAACAACTTACTTTTGGCACATCAATTGCCACCTCCCTCATGGCGCTGGGCCTGACATCCTTCATCCCCTGCAGGAAGTCATTGAAAGCAATCGTCACTGACCCAGCCACGGCGGTGTCCCACAGGCCGGGCCTCTTCCCCAGCACTCTCCGCAGCGCGTACAAACCTAGCGAAACAAGAAAACATGGAAATAGGTAGGCTTCCTCCTGGCTCTCACGAGCACAGTGTTCCACACACAAACATACTGCAGCACTGGGAAGGAAATGATGTTCCAAAGTGTCTCAGTGCTGGGCCTGAGCTATGTCAAAAAACATGCAAGACATTTCTGAAAAGAGAGCACAAAAAAGGGGATTTAACAACCACAGGTAGAATATAAACTGTATCTGTTCCAAAAGACAGAATGAAACAGCCTTGTTCCCCTTTTCCCAGAGATGAAACTCTCCAAATGTCCATACATTGATGTGAACACATTTCTAAACCACAGAGGAAGCAGGACAATGAACATTCAAGGACATGTTAAATCAGCTCACAAGAAATCCACAACCTCACCCACTTCTCTATTATCAGGACAGCATCTTCAAAACTTAAAAAAAAACTGATGAGATTGCTTTAACTTCCATTGGAACCATATTTTCCCATATAATAAGATGCCAGACACCTGCATTTTTCTTGATATAGAACAAACATTCCCTGTGACACTCAATAGTTCTTTGTTCCCTTCAGCAATTACACTTTTCAAAAGCAGGCAGAGCTTTTACCCACTCTTTTGTTTGGACAAATCACTCACATAGAGTATCTATAAATCTTGATACTAATTCCTAGTTCTCTCCTATAAATCAATCCCTCAGAAGCCACACAAGTCCCACCTACTCACACATCATTACATCAATATTCCTCAGGCAGGGCTGAGAGGTACCATTGGCAGCTCCCAGGCATTCCCAAGAGAGCAACTGAAGCTCCTGTTGTGTAAGATGCCCAAAAGCAGGATTGCTTCCCCTCTATAATTATCCCTTTTAAGGCCTAATATAATTTAGAGTTTTATTGCTTCTGCTTCCAAACCTGTCCCTTGACTGAAAATGTTAAACTTTTTTTTTTGGTATATTATTACATGATGAGTATAATTTTATGTGCAGGTACACACACATCCAGATACGCAGTATCTGTTGCCATGTGTTCCAAAACAAATGAGGCACTTCATACCACACCAGATCACCTTGCATGACCATAAAAAGACAAACATTTGTTAAGTCTCTTCTATATTTAACCAAACAAAACATCAATTAGTGCTACATGAAAGGACAATAAAAGGGATAAGCCGTTTCTGAAAATAGACGTGGTTTTAACTTTCAGCAGATTGTTGTCTTTTTTTTCTGCAGAGGCACTGGTAGATGCAGACATGCAAAGTTTCTGACAATGACAGGAATTCTGCATTTCCTACAATATATACAATGTGTGAAGAGATATTATATGTCCCCTGTGAAGCAGTACAGCTGGTGTCTCTCCATAAAGTGCCAATTACGGCAGAGTCGGAGCACCTGCATCCAATACGCAGGCTCTTAATACAATAACAGAAAGGAAAAAAGTTTGTATTTCAGGTTTCCCCTTGCACAGAACATCCAAAACTAATAAGATACATAAATAAAAACATTCCATGAGGCCAAGGAGCAAAATGAAAATCTGGTCACCAGAGGACAAGTATAAAATGTAACTGACTCATTTTAACAACTCAGGCAAATTTCTCACCCACTTCTTCCTTCCCTCCAAAGAAGTTCATTTTAAGCAAAGAAAAACCAAAACAAACAACTTCAATGAAACAACATAGATTCACCCCCCAGATTTAAAATTTATATCCAAACAAATAACAAACTCAACATACTATTCCAGTGTCATTGGAGCTAAGACTTTGTGGGGTGGGAGTGGGCATTGGGGTCCAGTCTTCTAATTTCTTTCAGGGCAGTCAATTCACATGGGAATCTCAGTTTAAAAAAATGCAAGTTTTTAAAAAATAACATCACACAAAATTAAGGCATAGAGAAAGCAAGTAAATGATAAAGATATCCACTTATTTCTATACCTACTCCACCAACTACTCATTTGAGGCATTTTAAATGTCATAGTTATTTTTTTCCCCTGACATGAGTACCTCTTAAAACCAAGCACATTTGTTTTAAAAATTGAGAGAGAACACCAAATAAAAATGCCCAAGGAGACCACTGCTCTTAAGGTTTGTTACAGCCAGTGCTACAAGGAGTACAAGCGAAATTTCAGTCCTCAGCAGTGGGTTTGAAAGGCAACAGCTTTGATCCAGAACAGGAATAAAGAGGTCACAGCTTTCCAAACAAAGCCGGAATTCATTTCAGCATGTGCACGCACACGCCACTGCACAGGTCAGCATTTAATTGAAACAATGTTTTACATTAAAACAATAATAAAAAACAGATTGAAAAAGAAAGCATGATTCTTCCTGTTTCCTCCTGTTATCATAATCATTCTTTCCTGCACTTCAGATTGACCTCTAACAAGAGGGGTGGGGGAGGGAGCCTCAGTAACAGGAGAAGGATCCAGCCAGTGGCTTGCCAGAGGCAGGAAAACACATCCTTGTCTTGAGACGCTGAAAGATGGGTTTAATGTAAGGAAATGCAGGGTAGGATGCAAACCCTGCTGCCAGAAGCAGTGCAGAGGCAAAAGAGATGGAATCTTACAGCAAAGCCATGTCCATCACTACACAAGTTATAATGCAGATAGAGACAGGAACACCTCAGAAAACATCAGGCACCTGGGTGTCTTCCACATGGGAATGTTTTGGGTTGAGTGTAGTATCATTGCTGTGAACTGGCTCTGAGCACAGCACCTGCTTCAGCTCTGCTTGCTGCTTTTCAGATGTTACTCCATTCTTCAGGGTTAATGAGTTCCAATAACCCCTTTGGCAGTGCCTGGGAGGGCTCAGAAGTGGGAGAGTGGGTTTTCCCTGTTTTATTCCAGCCCTGCATGAGGGGAGGAAGGACTGAAGTGCTGAAGGGTCAGTGGCACTTTACACAGGCACAAGATATCTATTTTGAGCAAAGGGATAGTGAACAACTCTGATCCTCAGTGAAGTGGCAATGGAAAACCCCGGTTTAAACAAAAAAAAAATAAAAAGGAAAAGGGAAAAAAAAGAGCAGCATAATAAGGCAAGCATGATTACAAACAATGGAAAATAAACAGTTTGTTCCAGCCCAGCAACTGTGTGCTCTACCTCACCAACTCATCCTGTCTGTCTAGAACAGAGGAAACCAAGTGGACAGAGGGGAAAAACCCAGCAGAACGCCCTGTCCTGGTACAGATGATCCTTCTTTGGTACCAGGCTATGCACAAGGTCGACAGCATTGTCTGCCTGTAAGATTTTCTTGCTCATAGCTTGGCTAAGTTTTGGCACATTAGGTCATAATAACAAATATCTGAGCCTAAAAATAGATCCCACGACACTGCTATTATTTGTCAGAGTCTGTGTATAATCACACACCACTGTAAATAATAGGAAGCAGCCACTCAGAATGACCAACATATATACTTTAGGTTTCCAAAACAGAATATACACACAGCACTTGAGGAAATAAACTGAGCCCAACAAAATGGTTAATCATGTATCTTTTACTGCCCATCAGCTATTCCTTCTGCAAATCCATCCTGTCTGGACTTACTCCATCAGAATCCCAACACCAGAATTTTTAAGTAGCTTCAAAGAAATTGTTATCTTCTTGTAAGATTGTTTACAAGAGTAAATGTTTCTTCTTTCTCTGTTGAGCTGGCATTTCCCTCCCAAATTCTTCTGGCCAAACCCAGAAGACACACACTATTTCTCCCTGTCAGATGCTCTACCATGTGGCTGGCAGTGGAATGTTCATGAGAGGGGCACGGATGGGTAAGACCCCAGCTTTCTTATGGCACTGGAGGGGGCATCTTCCTCTACTTCCAGATCTTTACACACTACACTTCAAAATTTAACAGGTTTATGCACAGAAAAAGCATTTCATATAACTTAAAGTCAGTTTAAAAATGTATTTTAAACTTTTTTTTCATTTAACCCATACATAAAACTGCATTAGGGAAAAAAAGTCAGGAAGCAGAAACCTTGACTTTGTGCTCTCAAAACCATATTCTGCAATCTGTCTTTAGCTGCCAGAGCTATATGGGAAAAATCCCTGAAGAACTTTCATGTACTGTTTGCGCAGGAAAGATAATGCCCTCAAATCCCTTGTAACCATAACATTGCAAATTCACTGGGCTAACCTGAGCACAAACCTAGTGCAGGGATTATATCCACAATTTATAGTCCTTCCTGAAGGGCCCTGACATTTGCTGGAACATGTCTGTGGAGCTGCTGAGAGGTGTGACAGGGGAGGGCAAGGAAGGAAGGAAGGAGGAACTGCATTTTCAGAAGTTCTTTCGTAGAGGAAACGGTTTATTCACAGATCAGGTACACACACACACGTCATTTATCCCGACACTGTGACAACAGAGGGAAACAAGGAATACCAGACTGCCTGTTCCTAGCCTGCTCCCAGACATAAATGTACCTAAGGGTGGTCACACGTGTGTGAGGAGAAAAATAAGCACTGCCAGGCTACCAGAGCAGCAAGGGCAGAAAGACAATGAGCAACAGCTAATGGCTAACTGCCCAGTCTAATTGTAATTAGGAATGTTGGCAAAGGATACAGCTAAAAATTAACGTCAGGAGACTTATGAAAACTTTGCCTGAAAATGTTTAAGTTGTATCCCCCAATAGTAACCAATCATTCCACATACAAATGCCTACTAACTGCATTGCCACACATGAATAACATCATTTCTTTCATACCACTCAAGCTGCAGAAGCAAGAACATGGTGACATCTGCCAAGAAGGTTCATTTAAAATATTAGTTACAGCTATTGATCAACTCTTCTGAAAAAATAATCCCTATTTCCTGCTTATATAAATATCAGAAGGCAGAATGGGATGTGCTTTAAACAGATTATTAAGTACTCAAGCCACAACTGTGTGCATGAAGTCAGCAATCTCCTCATCCAATTAGCTGCAGATTTTGGATAAACACACACTTAAAATTAGTTATGATGAAAACCAAAAGTTCACATGCCCTGACTGCAGTGAGTGCAATGTTCCTCGTGCAAAACCAAAAATCAAGTACTATTACAAAACAAACAAACAAACAAAAAAAAAGAGCAAAGATTTTCTTTAAGAAAAAAGATTTTCTTTAAGAAAAAAATAATTCCAAAAACCAACACAGCGTGCACCAGCATTGCTGTAGATGTAGGCAGTTCTGCAGAAAAGCCATCATTCCAAGCTTCTGCTGGAAGAAACAATCCCAAAATCCATGTTACAGAGGCCAAAAAAGCCACACTGCTTTGCCATGTGCGTGTGCAAGCAAGGGCCCGTTTGCTCCTAATCTGCTCAGGCAATTGCATTGGTTTGGAAACACCCTCTGCTTCAAACACCACAGAACACAGCACCAACTTCACACTCTTAGCACTGAACACGGACATTGGATTGTCTTGCTCTCCTTACACCATAAATTAGAGTGATGGAACACAGTGCCAGAAAACTCAGTTGTCCCAGTCCAAAAATTCATTCGTATCTTGACTTTTATATCATGTCTGTGCTTTTCAGTACATTTCAAAATCCAATCTTCTGCCCTTTCTGCAAAAATTTCATAACACTTTTTTTTATATTGACCATCTGACTAGATATGTTATTAATATTCCCCAAACTCCCACATTTTCTACATGACCTTTTCACAAAAAGGCAAGCAGCCTTTCCCACCTCATTTTGAATGTCACATGGGAACCAGTACTCAGTTAGACAATGCAATAGCAGATTGTTTGCAACAGCATAGCTTCAATATTTGTCCCTGCTACTAATAAATAAATAACAACACAGACATGGTATTTTCAGTCACTTTCCATAAGGGAATAAAATAATTATAGCATGTCAAACAGATTTAAAAGGGGAAGCACTGCAACTGCAGTCAGTTAATTAGAAAGCAAACCAAAAACCACCCTGCAAAACAAACAATCCCATTGCCTTGGTCATCAACTGCCTCTGTCAAAATCTGCATTTTCAACAGCATCTCAAGCCCACATTCCTACATTTAGCAGTACAATCCAAGAAAAATATCCACACTTGCTGCACACTCCTAACAGAACCCGGGTCCAGACAGTGCTGGGAAAGGTTCAGAATCTTTATGGCTTAAAGAAAGGCAGGATATTCTTGATGCCCTAACACTGGGCTGTTTGATCAGGGCTGTGCCTGAGCTGAAAAGGAAGAGCTCGATGGGAGATAGGAGGCTGGGAAGGCAGCGACTGAAGGCAGCGTTTGTCTGGCTGAAAGAGCAGCCAGGGGCTGCTCCTCGGGGCGCACAGAGCCGCACTGTTAATCACATTAGCCCACACGGCTCATGTTTCCTGCAGGTGGCCAGGCTACCACAACTGCAGGAGCTGGGGGGGGAAAAGCCACACAGGTCTAACAAAGAGACATTCCTGGGCTTCAGGGGAATTCACTTCCCTGCCAGTGACAGGGAAAACCAGAAAAATCCTAGCAGACAAACCTTCAGTTGATTATTGGTTTTTAATTCTTACTTTTAATGCAAGTGGACTGCAGAAAATCTTTTTTGGGGGGTAGAAGATACAGCAGGAAGTTTCTCAGCTCCAACAAAAAGCTAAGTACAGTACACTCCTAAATAAATCACACCTTTACAGATCTAATATCCACATAAAATCAATATACAGAGCTATGGATTAAACAGCATAAAGCCTCTCCATCCTGTGTTATTCACCAGAATGCAGGGATAATTAAATGGGCAAATGAACAGCACAGACAAGATCTCCAAACAGCAGGACTCAAAGTTATGAGCACAAGACTCACAATTGTTGACCAACAATTGACTCTGTTGACCATTATCACATGCCTATGAAAGTGGCTTCACAGATTCAGCAGAGTAATGCTGATTCATACTGGTCAAAAATGCATCTCAATCTCTTATTTCTCTAAGATTATTTGGTAACAGAGAGCTCAAGCCAGTAAACCATTCTAATCCTAAAGGCTAAGCAGGGTGATACCTTTTTTAGGCAATTAAAAAAACTTCTGATGCAAAACAAAGTCACCAGTGCCTCTTTCACAGAAGTCTCAAAGTCTCAGTGGTTGCAGCATCCTTACTGGAAGCAAATCAATGTTCTTGCCAGTGACCACTATTTAAACAAAGCCATTTGTTCTTCCTCTCCTCATGATGCTATCTTATCACAGCCCAAGTGTTTTATATCAGCACACTGAAATGATGTGTAATGAACAAGGATGTTCAAGATAAATCCTGAGAGTCACAAAGCAAATACTTCCTTTCTCTGTAAACAATATGACTGAACCCACTCCTTGAAGAAATCAAGCTATATTTATATTCACCCTCTTGAAATGCTACAGGCAGCCATAGAAGGATAAGTTTATAATAAATTGCTATATTTGGAAACCTTTGTTGCTAAGCATCTTCTAACATTCAGTACAGTTTATACCATTCATGTCCCTGCTACATAATTAACATTTCATATGTTTTGGTTTTTTTAAAAAAGAAGTACAGTGCTTATCTTCACCAATAAATTAAAACCATTATAGTTTTTTAGATAATTAATAAAAGACCACGTGGCAAATTAAATAAAGGAGAAGCATCGAGATCTTAAGGTCATACAAATACTGATATTATATGCCAGGATATGGCAGTATATCTTCTATACACTCCTCTGCTTGAGATAAAACAATTCAGAAGGCAGCTGTTCACACTAAAAACCAGTCTACTAAATAATTTAGGATACAGTAGACCTCTCCCAGCCTGAAGAATATGACTTTCTCAGCTACACACATAAATCAGCCCTTTTCTTGTCAAGAATTCTGTGTGTGAATCCCTTGGATGGTACTCAAGTTCTCAGGAGTCTACCAAGAGGAGCCCAGTGCAAGCTGATGTCCCCAGGATGTGGCCCAGTGCCCAGCATGGAATCTGCAGGTTTATCACATTTGCCTGTTATCTTCTGTGGAAATCTCAAGTATCTTGCTAAGCAGCAGAGAATCACAGCAAATCTTAGTTTCTCCCGTGTAGCCATGACAGATATTGCAACCCTGGACATGCAGATATCCTATAAAAATCAGCTTTATGGTTTCATTTTGGTGAGAGGCTAGAACTGTATCTTCAGTTTATCTTCTTTATAAAAATAAAACCACTCTTAGCTGATTATTATAAGCGCCTCCATTAAAGGTGTCATGAGTTTTGGTCACAACACCCTGTTTGGGAAAGTCCAGATCACACTGCACAGATTCTCCAAGTTACTTGTCCTTTTTGCCTCTCCCTGCCCATCCCAGCCTACACCACACCACAATTCTGTACACACCATAGTCACGGGGGCCTAGAAACATTCAACACAAAATGGACATTACAGGCCCTCAAAACTTCTTCAAAATTCTCATGAAAATGCAGAGTTGCTGAACAGAACATGAAACTTGACTGTCTGACCCCAGCAGTACCACTAAGCAAATCTTGCACTGGAGAACAAACAACTTCTGCCAAAAAAACAGTTGGAATATGTTTAATTCTACAATGGTTATTTACTTTCCATTAACAAATGGTCTTCAGAATTATATAGAAGGAAAACATCAAAGGTTTTATAATGAAGTATCTTAGGAAACCTGACTAGAGATGCAAAAGCCCTACAAATACTACATTTACCATGTTACTAATTACTGCTCTCTTGGTTTATATAAGCAGTATATACACAATACATGTGTTAAAAAAACAGAGTTGAAGTAGAAAGATAAGTCCTCTGGAAAATGATCTAAACTTTGTATTAAGAATATAAACATATTTAGCTTGCAACCTTGCAGTCTTTCCAGCCCCAAACCTAAGGATATAAATGGGGTATGCAGGACTCAAGTCTCCCACAGACCACAACAGAAATACAATCAGCAAGCAACAGTAATCCTGTGCCAAAAACTGAACATGTATTCCTGAGTTCTGAAATCCTTTTTCTAAGCTAGTTTCCACATTTCCCCTGTACTTAGACATACATCAAGTCTGAATGTAGCACAAATAACCTTAACATTTGTGAAAGAATTCTTAACTCAGATGCTGTTTTAATACCAAGCATTTTGGACATCTAGATATGTGCATTAGACATCTTACTTACATGTTTATACCATGCTTTATGATGTAATATACATATATATGAAATGTTATGTTCAATTCTAAGGCCTACATCACCAAAAAAGTTATTGATAAACTGGAGGCAGTTCAGAGAAAAATCAACACAACTTCTCGGAAGGCAGGAAGGACTTATTTATGAGGAAAGATTAAAAGAGCTAAATATTTATAGTTTGGCTCAGTAATGAACGAGGAGGTAGGGGACATGAGAACAGCCTAGAGATATCTGAAGGGTGTAAACACTAAGGAGGGAGAGCAAACGTGTTATACAAGGATGTAAATAGAAATAATGGGATAAAACTAAACAAGGGAAGCTTAGGCTGAATATCAGAGAGCATTCCTGGACAGCAAGCTAGCTTGGCCCACAGCAGAGTTTCTGAAGTGAAGCAATAGGAGCCCATGCATCTTGGAACAACACGAAAAACTAGACAAAACACTGGAAAATTTGCCATATGAAGGAATCTTGCTCTGCTGAGGAGAAACAGTATATTATAAAAGTATTTGCTAAGTTCAACTCCAGTGAAAGCAGTAATATTTTACAAGGTGTTGAAAATGTAATATAAAAAACAGATAAAAAGCTTACCTGGAAAAAAAAAAAGAAAAAAATCTCAAACTAAGAACATTCCTTAATGATGAGCAACCTAAATTCAGTTTATGTAACAGCTCGACTGACTCATGCTTGTGCAACTGCTTGAGGAGGAAAATTCACGCGGGCTGCAAGGAGTTAACGGCGCTGGACTGTATTTTCCCCAGCAGAGGTCGCCCCACCGTAAAAAACGCCAGGGAAACTGACAGCACGGATTCAAACTCGAAGAAAGAAGCGCAACAGGAAGGAGACATCCTCCTCCCCTCATTCCCACCACTGGCTTTGGATGCAAAGTTCCTGGATAACACCATGTCCTGCAAGCAGTCACAGGTAAGATGCCTGAAGGTTTTTGTCTATGCAGTGCTCAACCTGCACAACATTCCAGATTTATTTTCTAAGAGGTCCTCAAGAAGTGGGTAAATATCATCTATTTGCAGCTGGATTATGAATCCATCTGCACATGCATAAGTAAAAGCCTCAGCTGGGTCATGTTTGGAATTGAAACCACAACACTTCTCCCTGAGAACTACATTACATTGAGATTACATTAGTTGAGTGTTTAGTATTTGAGCACTGAGACACAGGCAGACCTGACAGGCTTCCAAAAACACAGGGGAAGGAAAATAAAAAGGGAGTTTATCTTTTTTATTAACAAATATATACAAGCAGGAAAAAATTATGTTTTCTAACTAAAAACAGCACTTAAAACACAACTGAAGCCAAGAGGAAAGCACTAGAAAACAAATAATCTCATATATTTTTTTCTTCTTGATCCATAAAAACTCCACAAATTCCTATTTGAGAACTATCCCTTAAAAATTCTGCAAGCTGGCAAGCAAAGACTTGGCTTTTCCAGGTGCCATCATCCCTAATAAAACATCTGTCATCTTCCCAGTCAGTTCCGATGCACGAATTATCCGTGCTCTGTGCCACTGCCAGAGGAAGCTGTCCCGGTGCCAAAGGAAATAAAAGGAACCAGCACATGCAGCAAACTTATTTGTGAACTACAAGGGAGCAAACATGTGTAAGCAGGGCTGGACAGTTGGATTTTGACTCAGCTGTTTTAAAGGGCTGCTCGTGGGCAGATTTCAGTTCCAATGCTCAAACTGTGCAGACGCACTCTAGCAAAACCCAGGATCTGATAGAGCGTACTTGCAATATTTCATCCAATGAAAACAGAAGTGAAGCATTCCCTGGAACATACTGAACCTTGGCATGGATAATTCTCCAGGGCTATGCCTGTTCCCAAGGCCAAGGGCCACGTTCCAGCCCCCAGCTCAGGGTGCGCTCAGCAGCTCTCTCAGCTCGGCTGCACAACCTGAGCCAGGTGCACACAGCGCCCTCGCCCCTGCCAGGAGCTCCTCCTCTGCAGGGAAATGGAATACAGGCACAAAATATGGAAGGGAGACACAGGAAACACCCCTGAGGCCCACTGCCTCCACATCTTGGGAACAAGGACCTGCAGGACAAGCTGTGCAGCCAGAGTGACTTAGGATTTTTGTGTGCAAGGGGCTGTCTAGAAAATAGAAAAACTCTTAGGGATGTTAGTTAACTCCCAAAACCATTGGTTTACTGAGAGCAAGCTGTCTAAGATCCTAGAAATGGCACAGGGGATTCCCCAGGGTTATTGATCTTAACACTGCATGTTAAAAGTTATTAATTTTCAAAGAATTTTTCTGATCTGCCTGGGAAGAGCTTGGCTGTGTTTACTTTGGCACAAAAATTAATAAACGTTCAGTGTTTTAAAAGCTATTAGCACAGACTGTGGGTTGTTTTTGCTTTAATAAAGAGACTAACAGTAAAATAATATCCTAAATAAGATAAACAAAGCCTTACCTGCTTCCTTGCACAAGGCTGCCAAGTCTGCACCCACATAACCATGTGCACTATCAGCCAGATGTGCCAGCTGCTCTGCTGTGAGTGAATGGGGAACCTTCTTGAGAAGCTTCTGGAGTATGTCCAGACGGTCGTGGGCATTGGGAATTCCAATTTCTATCTCCTTATCGAAACGCCCCGGGCGGCGCAGTGCTGCATCCAGGGTGTGAGGGCGATTGGTGGCCCCAAGGACCAACAGCTGCCCTTCACTGCCTTCCTGAAGGCATCAAACAACACAAAGTATTACTTCTAAAATACAATTAAATGTCAAACAGGTAATACAAGAGGCACTCCCATTTTAATCCCCAAGAATCTCCTTTCCTAAATCAGGAAATTAAGAACCAAGGAGAGAAAAAGAAGTGCTTGAGCTAAAATGCAGTGTTGGCACAAGAACAAAATGGTATCAGCAGACCTTGAATAAACACTGTTGGGAAACAAATCAGTTCAGGTATCAAACCCAAGAGAGATGGGAGGTTATAAAGCTTCCTGTAAGTCCAGCAGGAAAAGCAAGGTCAAAAATCCTAACCAATTTCCTCAAGCTCTGCTTCTTCACTTTTACAGTGAGGCACCATCAGTTAGGAGGTCTCCTGTAATGTCATTCTCTTCTTGTGAATGAAGCACTCTTTGCAGGAAGAATATCAATCAGCCTTTGTCACCAGAAAATACGTTCTGCCTGTGAACAATTTCAGGCTGGGCAACTCAAACTGCCATGAAGGAAAACAATGAGAAACTTGCAGATTACATAAACAGAAGAAATTTATTTTCATACTCTGGACAGAGTTCTTTCATCTTTCCTGCTAATAATCATAAAACAATAGATGAGAGATTGCCAGACTTTATGGGCTTAATCCATCATTTACTCGAGTCAATTAAATTTACTGTTACTTTATTAGGCTTTTATTTATGTCCTACATACTGCTCTGGCACTCTTGAAATAGCTGCTGTTGCCTTTAATCATGCAGTCTACATATCACCAGAAGTATTCCGATGACTTTGATTTCAGAGCAATTAAAAATACCTGGTTTAGTTGAATGATGGGCTATCACTGAAATTTCAGTTTGATCTTCAAAACTACAAGAGGGGTAGAAGGCAAAGGAAAGGCAGTGAATGGAAGAAACCTACTTTCTTTTAAACTAACAGTCTTCAGGAGACATTTCTCTCCTACATCCTCTGCTTAGCATCCAAAAAAACATTAGATTATTCTACAAAGTCTCACCTAAGTCTGTTTCATTTCCCCACAAGTGATACATCTCAAATTGGCTCCACTGTAGAAGCAATATTATTTTGTTCAGTGAGTCCCCATGTACATAATTGTCCCATTGGATTCAACTTACTGAGCCAATGCCATCCATTAATGTCAGCAGTGAAGCAACAACTCTCTTTTCCACTTCATTCTGAGCCCCTTCTCTCTTTGGACAGAGTGCATCCAACTCATCTATAAATATAATTGAGGGGCGACTGAGGGGAAAAAAATAAAGGGAAAAAATGTTAAGGTGCTGGGGAAGATTTAAAACACTAAGGCAGAGGAAAGCTGTTCATGGAAAACATCCAGTTCTACAAAAACTAACAAGCATCCCACTCAGAGAGAAAACTAAAATTAATACTATATTAGACAACTAATACCTTCAGTATGCAATCATCTTTTGCTAATGTACAGTGAGCACCGGTCACATGGAAGTCTAAAATCTGCCTTAACCAAGTCTTAGAAATTTGGGCAAGATGCCACCCTACTCCAGAGGAATGCTATATCCAGTACCAACACCAACTCATTTAGAGCTGGCCTCCAAAGATAAACAAACTAGAGGAAAATCTGGATCCTGGTGAAACTCTGGCTCATGCTTCCCTCTCTTGAAATAAGCACACAATGCACTAACAACACAGGTCGAGGGCTTCTGCACCATCCCGAACATTCCCTTAAAAAGGGCAGTGTCCTAAAAGATTTAAGAGGCATCCTAAAATGTGACTGCTTTCCTCCTAGCTAAGCTCAACATAAACAAATTTATTTCCTTTTAAAAAGCACTGGCTAAAAAAGTCACAATTCAAAGCTTCTTGGAAACATTTTTCTTTTAAGAACACTAAGGCTGGAACCAATACCATGAATAAATTTCTCCAAAGGAACATACCAGAGAGAAGCCTCAGCGAATATCTGACGTAACCTCGACTCAGACTCCCCATAAAACCTGTAAGAATTAAAATATTTTAATAAAAATCTTGCAGTTTTTGTCTTTTGCAGGCAACCTGGAAAATTACTGCTTGTGAGTTACAAAAAGCCGTAGCTCACTTTCAAGGTCCTGAAGTCCGGGCAAATCTACAATTATCTTTATTTCCACAAGGACCAGAAATTAAGGTGAAATGGGGCACAGGCAATGTTAGAGAAAAAAGGGAAACTGCTTCTCTTCTGTGTTAGAAACAATTCTAGCTATGTTTTTTTACCTACAACCTACAAAAAATTACTACAAAAAATTTATCTACAAAAAATTACTTCTCTGGAGACATCAGTCTGTGCAGTGTCATCTTAATTGCAACTATGCTTTAACAAGTTCATCTTCTAATTGCAGAAGTAACCGACAGGCAACTGCAGATGCAACTTTAATCCCATCTTTAATTCAGTCCATGCCTTACACAAATTTCCTGGCCAAGTCCAATATAAACATCTTTTAATACAAGAAATGTAAGCGCTACCTGAAAGAACCCTTTCCCATTTGTTTCTGACTCTTGTGGGCAGGTAACCCACAGCAAATACTACACCTCCCCACAGTGGATGGAGTGATGCCAGGGTATATTTTGGGCTACTATATTTACAGAATTAATGCAAATAAAGTGGGTGGACTTACTTGCTTATGATTTCAGGGCCGTTAATGACAGTAACATGAGCGCCAACCTCGTTAGCGATGGCCTTGGCAATCATGGTCTTCCCAGTTCCTGGAGGGCCATAGAGCAGCACTCCCCGAGGAGGAGGGATCCCTTGGGACAAGCACATGCAGGCAAACAGAGTACACAAGTTACTGGTGATAAATGCCAGGCCCAGCCTGCACTTGCACACTTCACTGTCCCTGTTACTACCAATAATAACTTGACCCCAGCATTAATTAATTTCACAGACATGGCATTATGATGAATTAGGCTTTCAGGGAAAAGATCACTCTTAAATGGGACATACATACACATTTTGTATTTTTAAAGCTTAAAAGATTCTGTTTAAAAAGCACCTATTTAAATCATTATATTTTTCAGCAGTTCATTATAATCTTCTCTGTGTTTTCTCAAGAAAGTTACTCAGCTGAGTACTTAACATCCATGAATACCCTTTAAGTTATTCATGATTCTTACAGTGTCATTATATCAAATTTCCCAAATCAGAAAACCACTTCTCTGCAACACTCCAAAAAAAGTTCTAGAGATACTGTAAGGCTTGATTTAGGAATGTTTGCAAGATGGTGAAAAACACACATTAAAAGGATGATTCTGCCTATTTAATGGCACATGTTAAGAGCCAGAGACAGAAACATAAGGGACTTTGGAAGAACAAGGTATTGCTGTGTACAATTGAAGCTGGACAGAAAATACAGGTAAACTGCATGAAACACAACTGTGATCCCAGGTAAAGAGCCCACCAAAGAAAGTTTAAGACCAGCAAAGCCAAATTAAATGGCCACAAAAGCCAAAAACAGAAGCTGAAAAATTAGAAAGCAAAAAGACAAGCGTTTGACAAAGGCCTGACCCCAGCAGGTTGGTGAGACACAACCAAAGAAACATCAGGTGGGACTGGGAATCAGACAGGGAAGGATGCCTCAAGGGCAGGCCACATGCCCAAATCTTAGAAACTAATACACTGGAAAAGGGAAAAAATTATCTGCCCTCTGACAAAGAATAAAAAATAAAAGCATCCCTACATACAGGTTCCTTCAGACCAGCCCTTTAAAGCATGTGCTGCTCCCTCCTGTGGTGTTTCTGGCACTGGCAATACACGGGGCTGTGGAACCACAGGCTCACCTCAGCTCCAGCCTCACTGCACAGGAGCAGACAAGGACTCCCAACGTTTGGATGGGGGTTAAAGGATTGTAACTGCTGAGAAAACATCCTCATCCATCATGTGATGAGTAGAGAATCTGCTCAAGCTTCAGGGATTAGGTATGAAGAACACTCATGCTGAAGCAAACCCTATGGTGATGCTGGGGTTGGACCAAATTGAGCTGGACCACTCATGATGGAGATGCCTCACACCACCCCACTGAAACCTGTGGATCATGGCCAGGAAACAGGCCACCTGTGTGCTATGGAAACTGTCCCCACTGAAATCACCTCCCCTGTGTGTGGGGAAAGAGGTCATAGAGAGAAATAAAGGGCCTCCAAGACAAGAGAGTAAATAAGTATTTATAGGTAAAAGAGCCCTGTCTCACAGCAATGCACACCTCAACAAGGTACACAGCCATTTGTGATAAATACACAGCACAGTCACAAAAATCCTCCAAGTTTTTATATATATTACCTACAACCTTATATATGGCAACAGTAAATGTATCTGGTATTCCACCCTGTAATTCCATGCTGAACACATGAGCAGTTTGAGTAAGCAGCCTCAAAAGACCTCCTTGAAATTTTGCAGGAACACACAGGGATAAAAAAAGCAGAAGAATTAATCTGAGTTCTCCTCCATTTAAAAGATACGATTAACTGAGTCTACCAACACAAAATCTTACGACAACACAAACAACTGCCCCTTTCAAGTGTCCAAGTACAGAAATCTTCCCTATTTGCTATAAATTCTGCTCATGCACGCCTGAATTTTGGTGCAGACTCACATTTCTTCCCTGCTCAACTGTTTTTCACACAGGCTAACCAAAACATCTCCACAGTATCCACACAATGTAATTATAAAGCAGTTTGACATCATTTGGACATACAAGTTTACCAGATCAGTTACATAAAATTTGGTGCATAATCTTGGAGTAATTAAGTGTTTAAAAATAAAAAAAAGTCACATTAAAGACAAAAGTTAATGAAGAAAGCCAGCTCTCAGGCATCATACCATAGCTCTTGAACAGTTCAGGTTGCTTCAAGGGCAGTTCAACAGTTTCTCTAATAGTTCTGAGCTGGCTGCCTAAGCCTCCTATCATGTCATAGGTGACCCGGGACTGACACTCGCCATCCTCTGCTGCACTGGTCCTTGGCTCAATAAAATTGATTTTAGTTCTTGAAGAAATGAAGTAAAAACAATCTGTATTGCTCACTGCTCCGATTCTGCCAGTTAGTGGGAGTCCCTCAGTGCTGCCTTCCCCAGGCAGCTCCAGATCCTGGGGGAGGTCTGCACCATCTCCCCTGCTGGTTCTGTCTCCGTGCCCGGAGTCTGGAGCACTGGGTGTGACTGGTGAGCCTGGATCCACAGCTTTGTTTGGGGTGCTCATGGAGGCAACCTCAGGACTGTCACCAATGTCCATCCTGCCCAGCTGCAAGGACAAGTCTAAGGCACTGCTCTCCAAATCAGACCTCTCAAGGTCTGGCTCATTGGAATCACCGGGAATGGCGCTGCCCTGGGCAATCAGCTCTGCACCGTCAGTCCCCTTCACTTTCATCACCACGATGTTGCAAAGTCTGCCATAGTAAGTGAAGGCCAAGAGGTTTCCTGGCAGGATTATTTTCCCATCTGTGAGAAGATTAAAGAAGAAAAAAAGACAAAGATGATGCTATTTCAATCTACTTTGGCAGCAATTAACACTCAAGATATTCTTGCATCAGAATAATTCTTTATCAGGAAGCTTAGAAAGTACTATAAATCAACAAAACAAAAGGCAATTATGAGGTAATTTCAGGTTCTTTGAATTATCCTTCTGTGCACAAGCAGACTCTACATATGATACTGACAAATGTTTATCCAGTAATCTCCCTACACTTAAACTCATGATTAATTTCACCTTTTTAAATTTCATACAAAGAGAGGATTTTGGAATTAGTACTGTAAGAAGTAAAAACTTTGTATGCACTACCTTCAATAACTTACCTTGCTTTTTTTGCCTTCCTTATGTACACCTACCACCCAATGAAGAGCAACTTTACTTATTTACCACCAACACAAAAAAAAAAAGGGATTCAGAGATTGGAATTTCACGTTAATGTTGTTATTAATGTGCAGCAGTGCACTCTTTTCCTCACAGTGCAAGTAAACTCTGGAGTGCACCACAGCAGCATCAGCCTGAAGGCTGTCAATGGGTGCTGAACACTCCTAGCATGAGCCAAGTTATACAAGAAATGGACAGGAGAAATGGAACCACAACTAATGCAAATGAGATATCTGCAGCATGACATAATCAGTTAGCCCAACAAGACAGATCCCTGAACAAAGTGTGAACAAAGTAACTTTCCCCTATTTTGCCACACGCCCTTGATTAAGAACATAAAAGGAAAATCCTTGCTCCTGTATCCAGAACTACAAAAACTGAACAGTCAAAAGAGAAGCAGTAAAACTCATACCAAGGTTTCTCAGCAGACAAACAGACATTTCCTCAGCATTAACAGTAGCATCTTTGTCCCTGTGGTAGGAAGGGAAAAAATTGGTTTTCCAAGCACTTAAAACCAAAACCACAGTCCACAGCACTTCACAGTCTTCATATCATATGGACCTAACCCTGAAGGTATTAGATACACAGTAATAAAAGAAGTGTACCTATTTAACCCAGTTTTGCCAAACAAAATGTTGTAATTAACAAAACCCTAAGCTGTATTTATCATTGCTTAGGATCGCCAATAGGCAATGCAGGCATCTTAATCATTGCTACAGGTACTGAACTGAGAAGAATTTAGATCAGGCAGGTCTCTTTCAGCCTTGCAAACACACATACACAACTTTTATTGACTAAAACAATGCCTTGAGCACTTGCACACCCACTGCCAAAACACTCCAAGATTTCCCACAAAGCATTTGCTAGTCGTTTAATTAGCTGACTCAGAGCTAAGACTCACTTCATCCCCATTTTGCAGACGGAACTCCCCAAATTCTGCGAGCACTCACACACCTGCAGGCTGAAAAGCAGCGGCACCAAGGACATTGACAGCAGACGCTGCTGCTGCAACTCCAAGCGCGAACAACGGGGGGAGCCCCAAGCCCGCCAGTGAAAGCCGCTGCCCGATTTTAGCCGTCAAAAAAAGCAGCTTGATGGAAAACAGGTGTATTAAGTTAATTTAGAGGACACCTCTTAATAGATCAGAGCCTTTCCTGATGAGTAAACACGTAGTTAACTATACGTTGTTGGGGTCTGATTCTTTTAAGTGGAGGAAGAGCTAAATGATGCATACAAGCACTACCCAGAGGTGTTTGATTTGCAGAGAATGAACTACACCTGTAAAGCATCTAGAAACCTAGGAATTACTTGAGCAATGGGCCTTCAATGTGTTCTTTTAGTAATTTATGTCCTTGCTTCTTACATGAAACTACGGCTCTCTGGAAATCAGGAGGAATTTCTTCATGGAAAAAAAAAAATCTGCAAATGACTGCCTGGGAACTGGGATGTTTATTTACATCACAGTTACACTTTCAAAAGTAACTGTAAAGTAACTGTATTTAGGAAATAACTATAATCAGACTCTACAACAATCCAAATGCCAACTCTGTGAAGTGATAAGAGAATGACAACATTTTCAAGGGATCTGCTCGAATAAAAACCTCAGTAAGGTTATAACAGGTTCCATACCTCAACTTTACATCAACTTCCTCTGCCTGGATGACTGCACCAGTCACAGGCTGCACAGTGAGGGCATCACCTGGATTTACTTTCAGGTTCTTCTGAGTGGTTTCAGCCAGCCCAATTTTCCCCCCTGGGAAGCCTGCAGTGGGCCAAGCAGTACAGACCTGGGAAGAGTTTTCAAAGCAAACACCTGTCAGTTGAGGTCTTGCCCTGCTCATTTCCAGTCAAAGTTAATATGAAGGATAAGGTTAAAACCTGGTTCCACTGAGCAAGAGACAAGGAGCACTGAGCTCTTTAAGATTTGATCTAAGACACTTTCAAAATTAATATTGTTATATTTTGCCTACAGATGTGATAAAAAATTCCACAAGGACTCTCTACACATTCTGGAGATGACTCAAAAGCATACACTATGCTGATTAGAAAAAGCCACACATCAGTGAAAAAACAATAAGCAAGTAACTATACACTTTATTTGCAAGTAGTACAGATGTGTTTTGCAAGATATAATATAACTCATTACTCACACATGACTTATAAATTTATAGGAAAAAAAAAGCTAGCTGCATAGATTTTTTCCCACACAGAGAATAAAGATGCAACTACAGTGCAGAAAACATGGAAGAGCACATTCACCATCTTTCTTAATACATGATCCATGCTTGTTCCATTGAATACAACAGGAACAGGCTAACAGCATG
Source organism: Geospiza fortis (assembly GCF_000277835.1). Classification (NCBI taxonomy): domain Eukaryota; kingdom Metazoa; phylum Chordata; class Aves; order Passeriformes; family Thraupidae; genus Geospiza; species Geospiza fortis. The sequence goes on along the minus strand of NW_005054435.1, from coordinate 1,175,410 downwards.
GGAAAAGCACTCATAGGGTCAAGAAAGGGTCTCACCTCCTGCCGCCCCTCAGCGGAGGTGAGCAGGGCCGGCCTCCCTATGCAAAGATCCGCAGACTTCATGCTGCTCAGCGACAGCTGCGCCAGCGCTCTGCGCAGCATCTTCGGGACTTTGTCATCTCCTGAAGTTTTCGGGACGAAAAAAAATTAGTTTTTTTCTGCCCTTCCCCTCAGTAACCCCGGCGTTTCCCGCGCTCCCCGAGCAGCACAGCCTCGCCAGCCCTCAGGGCGCCCGCGCTGAGGG